>NC_041410.2:41797785-42397785 GCF_900747795.2 Erpetoichthys calabaricus
ATTTTGGAACAAAGTGCTTTGGACTGATGAGACAAAAGTTGAGTTATTTAGTCATAACAAAAAGCGCTTTGCATGGCAGAAGAAGAGCACCGCATTCCAAGAAAAACACCAGCTACCTACTGTCAAATTTGGTGGAGGTTCCATCATGCTGTGGGGCTGTGTGGCTAGTTCAGGGACTGGGGCCCTTGTTAAAGTCGAGGATCGGATGAATTCATCCCAATATCAACAAATTCTTCAGGATAATGTTCAAGCATTAGTCACAAAGTTGAAGTTACTCAGGGGTTGGATATTCCAACAAGACAATGACCCAAAACATAGTTCGAAATCTACAAAGACATTCATGCAGACAGAGAAGAACAATGTTCTGGAATGGCCGTCACAGTCCCCTGACTTGAATATCATCGAAAATCTATGGGATGATTTGAAGCAGGCTGTCCATGCTCCGCAGCCATCAAATGTAACTGAACTGGAGAGATTTTGTATGGAAGAATGGTCAAAAATACCTCCATCCAGAATCCAGACACTCATCAAAGGCTATAGGAGGCATCTAGATGCTGTTATACAGTAATCCCTCCTCCATCGCGGGGGTTGCGTTCCAGAGCCACCCGCGAAATAAGAAAATCCGCGAAGTAGAAACCATATGTTTATATGGTTATTGTTATATTGTCATGCTTGGGTCACAGATTTGCGCAGAAACACAGGAGGTTGTAGAGAGACAGGAACGTTATTCAAACACTGCAAACAAACATTTGTCTCTTTTTCAAAAGTTTAAACTGTGCTCCATGACAAGACAGAGATGACAGTTCTGTCTCACAATTAAAAGAATGCAAACATATCTTCCTCTTCAAAGGAAACAGAGACTAAAGCAAACAAATCAATAGGGCTGTTTGGCTCTTAAGTATGCGAAGCACCGCCGGTACAAAGCTGTTGAAGGCGGCAGCTCACACCCCCTCAGTCAGGAGCAGGAAGAGAGAGAGAGAGACAGAGTCAAAAATCAATACGTGCCCTTTGAGCTTTTAAGTATGCGAAGCAACGTGCAGCATACTTAAAAGCTGCACACAGAAGGTAGCAACATGAAGATAATCTTTCAGCATTTTTAGACGAGCGTCCGTATCGTCTAGGTGTACGAACAGCCCCCCTGCTCACACCCCCTACGTCAGGATCACAGATAGTCAGCGCAAGAGAGAGAGAAAGAAAAGTAAGTTGGGTAGCTTCTCAGCCATCTGACAATAGCGTCCGTTGTATGAAATCAACTGGGCAAACCAACTGAGGAAGCATGTACCAGAAATTAAAAGACCCATTGTCCGCAGAAATCCGCGAACCAGCAAAAAATCCGCGATATATATTTAAATATGCTTACATATAAAATCCGCGATAGAGTGAAGCCGCGAAAGGCGAAGCGCGATATAGCGAGTGATCACTGTATTTGCAAAAGGAGGCTCAACTAAGTATTGATTTAATAACTCTGTTGGGGTGCCAAATTTATGTACCTGTCTAATTTTGTTATGATGCATATTGCATATTTTCTGTTAATCCAATAAACTTAATGTCACTGCTGAAATACTACTGTTTCCAAAAGGCATGTCATATATTAAAAGGAAGTTGCTACATTGGAAGCTCAGCCAATGATAAATAAAAATCCAAAGAATTAAGAGGGGTTCCCGAACTTTTTCATATGACTGTACTTTTCAAACATTATTAAGCCGCTTCATATGCCAAATATGCCTAGAAGCTATGTTTAATGTGTGAACAATATCCATTTTAATTTAAGGTGGATTTTTTTTTCTAAATGCATGTGAAGTTTCAGAGTGGATCCATTGTAACACTAAAGAACCCAAAAGCCTAATTATTTGGTCGTTTGAAGTTGGACTGCTCACACCATGTTATGTTAAGTTCATTAGTAATCAAAAAATATCTTTTTTTTTTTACTTCTTTTTTGACCTGAATATTTTATTGATAAAAGTGTTGTGTTGTTTCTGTTATTTTAGTTGTATTTTTTTCATATACTAGTGTTTTCAAATGCTACGTATCGAGAGAGAGAGGTTAGGAGCATGCGCTGACCCCAGATTAGGACCCGAGTGCAGCCATGCAATGGGTGACACCTCAGCACCTCACTAGTTCAGATGGAATGGAACCAGTGTGAGGTTTTTTATGGTAGCCAGAGTGCCAGTTCAGAGTAGAGTCTCTTTTGGCATTTATGGGATTCAAACCGGAAACCTTCCAATTACCAGTGCAAATCCCTAGCCTCAGAGCCACCACTCCGCCCTGTGTACTATGTACTGTATGTACTATAACTTTACACAATAAATTGCACTTATTCATATGCTCATTTGAATTATTTGGACAATTTTTTTAATATACTTTATTAATCCCTGATGAAAAATTGTCTTTTCGGATGACCTTTGGAGGTCACAATCATTAGATTAATCAATAACATAGTCAATGGATTAATTATTTACAAAATAATTGTTTGTGGCAGCCCTAGTATGGATATATACATTAATGTGCCCTGATGGACTGGTGCCTTATCCAGGAATGGTTCAAACCAATGCTGCCAGGACAAGAACTTACTTGCTACAACCTTAAACTGTAGGTGTAGATTAAAACATATGGATGAAATATAAAATATTTGCAAAATATTTAATATCTAATATAGAATTAATTTATAAATGCATTACATTAATGTCTTGGTCATTATTTACTTTCATGACGAGTATCATCACAAAGTAAGTCATAGGACTCCAATATGACACAATTGAAACAATTCAGTGCATTTAGAACCTAAAGAAAGGGATGTGACAATAGCAGGGGTTCCACTATGTAGTGAAACTCTCATGATGGTTTCTGACAGTCGATAAATCTGAAGGGATGTGTCATCTCTGTGAAACACAGGCAGCCTGGTTTACACAGAACTACACAAGTGCCAGATTGCAGGGCCAGGCTTTATAGGAGTTCTGCAGTGTATGATCACACATTGGCATTGTTTTAAGCTAGAGTGGTGACATCTTGAAAATGCTTCTGAAATGGATTGAAGACCAGTGCAGTAGGATAGTTTATGGGAGTCATGTGATCATCACAGTGTTGGAATGTTACTCATTAAACATGCTAAACATCCAGAGTACATTTCAGAACTTCTGTAACAATTGCATCGTCTTTACTTTTAGCGATTTGGTCTGATCAGTTTATTGTGGGTTTCTCTTTATTAGTGTATGAGATGTGTGGTGTGAATGTGTTTTTTATTTAAATACTTTGATCACATAATCTTAATGTCAATTAATATTTGTTTTTTAGATCCAGCCCCGAAGATATTTACAAAAACTTCCTCTCCAGGCCAACTTTTACCCAATGCCAACCATGGCCTACATACAGGACAGCCAGCATCGGCTCACATTTCATACTGCACAGGCTTTGGGTGCGACCAGTCTTGAGAATGGTAAGCAGTCGCAAGCTGTTCATCACTAGATTTGTGGTGGGAATGTCCAGCAAATGTTATCCAAAAGTTTTGGATTATAAAATCCCAGTAATATTTTACAGGTCAGCTAGAAGTGATTTTGGATAGAAGACTAATGCAAGATGATAACCGTGGCCTAGGACAGGGTTTAAAGGATAACAAGAGAACAATCAACCAATTCAGAATCCTGCTGGAGAAACGGGCCACATCCAACAAGGTGAATTAAGTTTGAGTTGTGCAGTTTTTTCTTTTTCGTATAATTATGTTGTTTTTCCTTCTTGGATTCCACTGACCTGCTGTTAGGTTGATAACAGAACTGGTAACTAGAGATGCTCTAATCAGATTTTTTTTAAGGTTTAGGTTGATAACAGAACTGGTAACTAGAGATGTTCTAATCAGATTTTTTTAAGGTCAGTACCGATCGTCAATTTTTTGTTACTGGATCGGCCGATTCTGATACCGATTCTAATTTATATCTTTTTTCCAAGCTTCTCCATAACCAGACACAGGGAAGTCTTATATCCCATATTAAGATTTTGACTTTGATATTTTTATAATTAAACTATAGACCACAGGTGTTAACTGGGGCTGAAAAGACCTGTTTACTGATCACCAATAGAGTCTTTTGTAGTGAAAAATTGGCTTATGGGTCGGACTATCCCTACTGGTAAGTCTGTGTGCAAAATATTTTCATTAGAGCTAAAGTCTACTGAAACTTCAGAAAAGTAGGATCCAGTATTATATCGATTGTGCAATGGATCCCAATTAACTGATAAACTTTAAAGACAAATATAACCAATACTGTATATGATTGTAGAGTCATTATTTTCATGTGTACCAAGTACAGTGAAATCCTTACTTGCATGTGCTAATCAGCAAGCAAAACATCACTCTGATTAACATATGACTGCCTTACCTCAAAACCTCTGTCTTTTCTTACCTTAAAAATCTCAGAACATTATGGACAAAATGATAAAATCCTGGGATTTCCTACCAAATCCTAAACATATGCAGGTTAGGCTCATTGGCAGCTCAGTAATTTCCTGTGTGTGTGTGTATGTGAGAGAGAGAGAGAATATGATGATGATGATGGTGAACTGGCACCTTTCCATGGATGTTTTCTGCCTTACACCTCACTTCGTCAGGATAGGCTCTGGTCCATTGTAACCCTGGAGGTGTATAATGTGCTGGCATATAAGTGGAAGTAAACTTTATAAGACTAGATTGAATTTAGTCAAGCATTCTTCTATTTTTTTTTATCTCTCTAGGAAATTCTTTACAGTGAGCAAAAAAAATGACTGATTGTTTAAAACAAGGACGCATTTTACTGAGTTCACATTTCTTCCTGACTGCTTTGTGTTAAGTAGCAGTGTATCTCTTCTTCATGCCTTGCTTGTTATGGCTACTAGATAACTTTATCAGTCCAGTGTTCCAGTGTCTGATTACTACAGTATGCAATTATTTTTCTCTTATCCCTATCACATTAATTTTCTTTTCATTTCCTGTCACTTCCATTGCCCCTTCATTAATCTCTGCTCAGCCTGTTGGCTTCTTCGCCAAAGTTGCCTCCTTGTTTCATTCCATCATCTCCTACATCTTTGGAGCCAGTGCCCAAGAGGTAACATTTTTGTCAGCTGAGGTCAAGTTTGACCTTTGAACCATTTGTGCATTAGTTTGTAGTATTTGTACTGTACCTTAGAGGTTTTTTGATCAGATGCCCTAGACCTTTTGTGCCATGTTTTTGTGGATCTAGTTTTAGCCGACTAGCCGTTTCATTATCATGCAGGGTGACACTTAAAGAAGGTGTTTATATGTAATTTAACCTCACTGATCAATAACCGCTCCCCCCTGTCTGCTGATAAAGGAAAGCTGATCTAAGTGATCAGGGTAAACAGGCAGCTGTGGCATGGAGGAAGGGAGGTCATCACAAGAAATGCTGTAAGTCAGAGCCTGTAAGGTTTGAGAGATGGTGAAGCTTTTCAGTCGCCTGCTAATGGATATATAACAGTGGGGTGGCAGCTTTAAACTCTTTGCTGTTGCATCCTCTACAGACAGTGACATGTTATTTTCTTTAACAAGAGAGTAATAAGCTTTTTCTTTTTTTTTTATTCCTTCTCTGTAGGTGCAGGATAGTCGGCCTGTTAGCTTCCCCTCTTTGCTTAGTCACTTTACTTCAATGTTCCTAAACCATGGAGTTGTAGCCATGCCAGTTTCTCCAAAGAAGCGTGGAGTGCCACCATTGCAGTCCTTCAGCCCTCTGGCTAGTCCTGTCCCATGCGACTTCCACCTGTTGAACCTACGCACTCTCGAAAATCAGGCAGGTTTTTAATTTTGTATCGGGTCAAATACTCTAGAAGACAACGTGGTTAAGTGTTTCATGAATTTCAGCGCAGACAGTGGATCATGGATCTGTGTATGAATATGGTGCATTCCACAAATAAACTTGTGTAAACGGATGTTAAAAAGATGGGAATTCAAACTCTGACATCAGAGGAGTTTTATCAGCAAATACTCAAGATAGAAAATGCTGCCTCTGCAGCTGTATAGTAATGTGTTCAAAGAAATGGCTTAATACTCTTTTAAGAATTATCTTTACAGTGTTTGTGATATCTTTGCTGAGCTGGTGGGGACCGTCTTAGCCAAGTGTGTGATTTGCTTTATGAATGATGATGTTTACATTTCTGATTCATCTAATGGACACATATGATGTATTTCAGGAGGAGGTAAGCCCATCTCTGGACACTGCACTTTTGCTCCATCGGAAAGGATTTGACTGTGGTTTGGAGGCTAAGAATTTAGGCTTCAACTGTACCACCAACCAAGGAAAGGTAGGAGAAATATACATGAGCTTATTAAGTTTGGATTTTGAGGAGCAGGCTATAAAGTAGCAAAATCATACTGTCCTGTTGTAGTAATAACAATTTATACTATTCTGAAAGGCTCTTTTTATAGACATTAATTTGCAATGGTGATGGACAGGTTAACAGATGAGATTAGACAGGAGTCCCCTTGGACTGTGATGTTTGCTGATGACATTGTTACCTGTATCATGAGTAGGGAGCAGGTTGAGGAGACCCTGGAGAGGTGGAGATATGCTCTAGAGAGGAGAGGAATGAAGGTCAGTAAGAACAAGACAGAATACATGTGTGTAAATGAGAGGGAGGTCAGTGGAATGGTGAGGATGCAAGGAGTAGAGTTGGTGAAGGTGGATGAGTTTAAATACTTGGGATCAACAGTACAGAGTAATAGGGATTGTGGAAGAGAGGTGAGAAAGAGAGTACAGGCAGGGTGGAATGGGTGGAGAAGAGTGTCAGGAGTAATTTGTGACAGACGGGTATCAGCAAGAGTGAAAGGGAAGGTCTACCGTATGGTAATAAGACCAGCTATGTTATATGGGTTGGAGACGGTGGCACTGACCAGAAAGCAGGAGACAGAGCTGGAGGTGGCAGAGTTAAAGATGCTAAGATTTGCATTGGGTTTGAAGATGATGGATAGGATTGGAAATGAGGACATTAGGGAGTCATCTCAAGTTAGACGGTTGGGAGACAAAGTCAGAGAGGCGAGATTACGTTGATTTGGACATGTGCAGAGGAGTGATGCTGAGTATATTTGGAAAAGTATTTTAAAGACAGAGCTGCCAGGGAAGAGGAAGGCCTAAGAGAAGGTTTATGGATGTGGTGAGAGAGGACATGTAGGTGATGGGTGTAACGGAACAAGATGCAGAGGACAGAAATATTTGGAAGAAGATGATCCGCTGTGGCAACCCCTAACAGGAGCAGTCGAAAGAAGAAGAATGCCAAGTAGCACTTGTTGTTCTAATTTCTTTATCTGTTGTGTAACATTCATTAGGTTTCTATATGTTAAACATTTAATTTATTCTTTGTTCTTTTTCATACTGCAGCTCTTTCTTTCTGGATTATTTCAAAATCTGGATCTACTTTCCATTCAGCCCATGACGCTATCTCTAATGCATGACGGTCCTTCCCTCTCTAATGTTTCTCAGATCCGAATGGAACCCATGGAGATCTCTTCATTTCGCCTGCGTTTTCGCTAATAGCACTTGGACTTGTATGTTGCAAAGTAAAAAAAAAAAATAATAATCACTGTGGAAATACATGGAAGCAAAACTTGAAAACTGAAACAAGACTGCTGTATCAGTGAGTAGTATGTGATGAGAGAGATTCTGGCACACGTCTGTTGCCCCATTTACACTGCACAACTTTATAGAGTGGGCGTTGTTGCAGCAGGTGCTAAATGGTTAATTTCAAACACTAAATGCTCTGAGGATTAGTAGCAGAAACATTGCACAGCTGGCACAGGTTTGTTGCTTTACAGTTTAGTGCCTCTGGGTTCAGCAGTTGTACTTTTAAACTGTAATACAGCAGTGCAGGTAATCATTTTAAATTGCTCCATCTAATTCTATTTTATAAGATAGACCTACTGTTTTTTTTCAGCTGGAAGTGGATTATGAGTGATTTATCATCGTATGGACTCCTTTATAAACGTGACTTGTCCGATACTGTGAATTAAGCCTCATCTTTAAGTCCAGGCTGCTGCAGAAAGCTCTTGGCTCTGGGATGTGGCCGCTGGCCAGGTCAGTGTGGCCTGCAGCAGGATTGTCTGAACTAGCTGGGGCTACTGCTGATTTAGTTGATGTGTACTTAAATTAAGTTGGTGTGACTGCTGAACTGATCCAGCAGTCATTTAAAGTTTATGAAGTGACGTTTCTGGAGTTGAGCAAGGGCTTCACAGTTTAGTTTAATTTCCAAATGGAAGTTTAAAAATAATTGTGAGGATAATGATGATCTCTCTGTCTCCTTTTAAAGCTTGTAAAGGGACATGGATCATCAATATGTTTGGATCTCAAGTATGCACACATCTCTAGCTGGTGCATTGGAAAACCATACATATGAAATGAAATATGTGTTTGAGCACTCAGAACGCCATGCTTCAGTCCAGGTACCTTTATAAACAGGAAATAATTGTTGTGCTACATATATAAAAGTTCTGTTTGTCTCCTCCACCCCCAGGAATGTCTCGGTGAGCGTCAAGTCCAAACCAAAAGTGCAAGTGCATTGAACTGTGGGGGACTTTTGTTGCTGATGCTAAGTCAGTAATCTGAAATTGAGCACGCTGAATGTTTATGGGGTGGTTATCATCCCTCATCTCTGGGAGTGGGGGAGTTTATTTTTTGTGATAAGTTGCAATATTTCACACAATGTGAGGATTTTTGTATATTTGTTTTGGATATGGTTAAAGTGTGTAAAAAAAGAAAAAAAGGCACTTTCATCTCTTTAACCAAACTTTAAAGTCAGTACATGAGAATTGGACAATTTGAACGCAAAGTCTTGGGTTATTTTTAATCAGTTACTAGATGAACAAGAACAGGATTTCTTTTTTGTTATATAGTGGTGATGTGTTCCAGACACTAACACAAATAGAATCATCTTTCTTTGCACTGTTCCCATTCACCTGTGTTGTGCTTTTTTCTTTGTAGACCATAATATTCACACGGATACAAAACAAAATTAATTTGCTTCAATTCTTTGATAAAAATGATTGAGCCAAATTAAACTCCGTTATCCACTCCTGTACAATAATGTAAGAATCATAATACAAATGTGTGATTTAATAACCTGTATCTTATAGAAAGTGAAAAGCAGGTAAAATCTGTAGAAATGCTTCATACAGTTTTTAAATAAATGATGACGTAAACAGAATCAGTTCACTCTTCTGTTGCTTCCAGGTATCTTGTTTTTTGTAATGTATTTCCTTTGGTTCTGCATATTTTGTAATAGCAAGTAATGAATTATTGCAAAAGTAAATAAAATAGAACTTTAAAGATCACTTATTGTCGTTTACCTAACTCCAGTACGACATGTGAATTAGCTGGTCGATTTAAACCCAAGCTCAAGTCTTGTGTTGCACACAGGATGTCAGTTTGCACAAGTCAGTGAACATAAGCCACACAAAAGGGGATGCAATGTACTGGCACCCTGTCCTGCACCCAACACTTGCTGGGATGCCGCTTTCCTACAACCCTATTTAGGATAAAACAGGTTTGGAAAATGGATGGATGAATGGTTTACAACATTTGGAACTCCCAGCATCCTTTGGTGACATTTCCACAGTTTGTTCCCCAATCGTATTATATTTGTGAGTAGCAATTATATATTCTTTATCTAGCGATGTAAGGAAACAGGTAAAAAAACAAGTCCAATACTTTAACTAAAATGAAGTTGATGTTTATTTTTCACTTCAATAAACCTTATTATGTTATTTACATTATCTGAAGCCATAACTATTATAAATGTTTACAGTACATTGTTTTTGGCCACAAATCCCTAAAAGCTGCAAGCACTAATCAAGTTTGGTTGTTGGAAAAGTTCACATGAAAACAAAACAAGCTTATATGACATTTTACTCGTACCATATTCAGAAAGGAGAAAAGGATTTTTCATGAAACAGGTTGATTTTTACACTGTGAGCTTTTGAAAACCCTCCCACTGTTTGTTAGGTACCACAGAATGCCAGTGGTGTCGATGGCTGCTCATCTAGTTCTGCGGTGGATGTTGTACAACTCCTTGTGAATCACGGCGAATGTGGGCCTCTTCCTGGGGTCGTACTCCCAGCAGCGACATATGAGGTTGTAAATATCCGCAGGGCAACCATCTGGGGCTGGCATGCGATAACCTAGGGGTATGAAGCAAAGGGTTGCATTATGTAGGACAGAAAGTTATAGATTGAGAGCATGACACAACTTACTTAACCAAATAAAGGTGTATTTAGTTTGTACATGCGTATAGCCCAGGTTTAAAGCTTTTGTGCTATTGAGGATAAAATAGTACAGATAACATGTCCTAGTTTCAAAGTTACCAAGAAGCAAAATTTGAGAATCATGCCCATGACCCTTAACTGAATTCAGCAGATTTGAGAATTTGTCAATTTTTCAATGGCAAACTTGGTGCTTGGTGACTTCTTACCTTCATTTTCCTATTACAACTTAATCTGGTGATCTCTCTCTCTCTCTCTCTCTCTCTCTCTCTCTCTCTCTCTATCTCTATATCTCTATATCTATATATATATATATATATATATATATATAGTCAGTGTGTGTACATATGTATGTTCCAGCATCACTTCCATACGGCTTGAGCGATTTTCATGAAACTTGGGACACGTTTCTCATTGGCTGACTAAGAATACTGTAGGGTGATATCAATCCTAACCCACCCCATTCTGGATTATCATCCAGTTGACACTCTGCACGACCACCAGAGGGCAAACTGGAGGCGACTGCCAGCATTCTTTGTTTGTGCACCACCACACTGCGCCCCTGTTGCTTCTGAAATTAAATACAGTTGGCCGGTTCTGAGCGTCAACTGGATGATAACATACAGACCGCAAGACAAGCACATTAGTGAGTCTTCATTGTTTATTAATTTGTTTTTATTTTGAAAGTTGTGTGTTTTTTTTTTTATTATTATATTTTTCTCAAACAATTAAAAAAAACACTTTATTTTCCTCCCGGGCAATGCTGGGTATTTCAGCTAGTTACTTATAAAATGAAAGGATGCTTAGCCAAATGATAGCAAGCAGCTCAATGCAGTGGTTCTCATGGTACAGCCCTGCTTTTGACCCCCTAAACTCAAATCAGACAGCAAAGAGACCCTATACCAGCGTTTCTCAACCTTTAAGTATTTGCAACCTGAGTTTTCATAACAGTTTTAATCGCGCCCCCCCTAACATTTTTTTTGAAAGGAGCCCACTAATACCAATTTGTTCTTTTTTAATTACTGTAATGATATATCCTAGATGCATATTTTATTATACCTACTTAACTTTTATCGACATTTATCTAACTCTATATTTATTTTTCTAGTATCAGAATGTAGTTCAAGTTAATTTGTTTTGGTTTCAATAGATGTATTTTTCATATTTTCAATTCTTTTTTCTTCGCATCTTCGCGCCCCCTTTTTTGTTACTTCAGGGAGGCGCGCCCCACAGTTTGAGAACCGCTTCTCTATACACTGGCATCGACACACATCTAGGACAATATTTATCAACTCTAGCTAGTCCTGGTCCAGAACTTGCAAATATGAACTTTTGTAGCCTTATTTGAAGCCACATATTGGATTTTGTAGCTGTATGGTCACAAGCGGTAAAGACAACCTCATCCAGTCTGATTTGTAAACACAAGAGCTTCTGAAGACCACAGACTGTATCCCTTCACTTTTGACTGCAAACATAACATGACATTTCCAATTTAGGGTGGCATAGGAGAGGAGGGTCTTTGGGTGGAGCCTGTTCTGGCAACATTTAAAACAAGGCAGCAAGCAAATCTGAAGAAGGTGCTAGATCCATCACAATCCACGTGTTCAGAATCGCTGAATAACCAAACATGCCAGTCTTTGGAACAGTTAGGAGAAAACTGTTACAGACACAGGGAGAACATGTAGACTTTACACAGGCGACAACTTGGAATGGGATTCAAAAATGAGGATGCGGAGTCTGTGTGGCAATCCCACTAACCAGCATGCCACGGTGCTACCCTTCTTGACCTCTTTTTATATAATGGTCATGATTACTGACATGACCACAGTGATTGGGCAGGACTGTAAAAACGATAAGACTGCATACAGTAGTTCAGGGGTGGGCAAAGTCGTTCCTGGAGGGCCGCAGTGGCTGCAGGTTTTTGTTCCAACCCAATTGCTTAATAAGAAGCACTTACTGCTCAAGTAACACTAGTGCTTCACTTTAGTGGCCTCGCTCGTTAAAATTTTGAACCCTTATTGCTTATTTTAAACAGCTGTATTCTTGGTTTTTAATTGCTCCTAATTAGCAATAACATGCAAATGACAAAAGAGACCAGCATTTCTCCATTTAGCTTTTTACCGTTTACACTTGTGTGTATTTACTGTGCACTATTTGGTTAAATTAAATACTTGGAAGGAAAGTGGAAGAGAAAAAAGTGAAGGACTGAGAATTACTCATCCGTTTTAGATTGCAAATCATTTGGATGATATCCTTAGAAAGGAAAAAAAAATAGGATACAAGAATGACTTAACATGGCAAAGTTAAAGCACTAACAAGCCATGAAGTTAAATTATTGGCAACAATTGTTTTCTAATTAAGTAATTGGGTTGGAACAAAAACCTGCAGCCACTGCGGCCCTCCAGGACTGACTTTGCCCACCCCTGCTTTATATCATGGGTGTCGAACTCTGGTCCTGGAGGGCCACAGTGGCTGCAGGTTTTCATTCTAACCATCTTCTTCATTAGTGACCAGTTTTTACTGCTAATTAACTTCTTTTGCCTTAGTTTTAATTAACTTGACTCAAGCCCCTTAATTGTCTTTTTCCTTAATTAGCAGCCAAACAATAATGAGACTCAGAACAAGCTGCCATGTGACCAGCTCACCTGTGCCCATCACAAAATATCTGAAAATAAAGAAAGGTGATGGTCTTGGTAAGGTTGATCTCTCAAATCACCAAATCAACAGTTCTGGAAATGTCTGATGTGGCAGAATGAGAGCGGCAACAAGCTATGGAATTAAATAATGGGCTTAATTAACAGCAAGATTTGGCTTCTCATTAAGAGATTGGTTGGAGTTTGAAATCCCAGTTCAGCTGGTCATCTGTTGGCTCGTTTCACGTCTCATTTCTGTTTGGTTGTCATTTAATGAAGAAAGGATTAAATTCAGAGGACGGAATCCTTAAAAACAAGGATATTAAACTGAAGGGAAAAGAAGTGAATTAGCAGTGGAAACTGCTCACTGATTAGGAAAAAGGTTAGAATGAAAACCTGCAGCCGCTGTGGCCCTCCAGACCCGGAGTTGGACACCCCTGCAGTAGTGAGTAAGCAAACCTGCTAAAACAGGGGTCCTCAATCACGGTCCTGGAGGGCCGCAGTGGCTGCCGGTTTTTGCTCCAACCCAGTTGCTTAATAAGAAGCACTCACTGCTCAAGTAACACTGCTTCACTTTAGTAGTCTCGCTCGTTAAGAGTTTGAACCCTTAGTGTTTATTTTAGTATTAAACAGCTGTATTCTTGGTTTTTAATTGCTCTTAATTAGCAATAACATGGAAATTACAAAAGAGACCAGCATTTCTCGATTTAGCTTGTTACTATTTACACTTGTGTGTATTTATCAGGCACTATTGGGTTTAATTAAATACTTGGAAGGAAAGTGACAAGTAAAAGTGAAGGACTGAGAATTATTCATACGTTTTAGCCTTCAGGTCATTTGATAACCTTAGAAAGGGGAAGAAAATCTCGGATATGAGAATGACCTGACATAGCAGAGCACTGACAAGCCATGAAATTAAATTATTTGCAAGAATTGCTTTCTAATTAAGCAACCGGGCTAGAACAAAAACCTGCAGCCACTGCGGCCCTCCAGGACTGTGATTGAGGACCCCTGTGCTAAAGACAACAACAACATTTCTGAGCACACAGACAGGAGTTCATTGTAATCCTTTTGAATGTTAACATTAGGAGATGCAGCTTGCAAACTCAATATTGACTTGTTGGATGTGTATACTGATCCCATTTCCTTTATTTATCATTTAAAACAGATGATACTTTATTAATGGTAAACAGTGGATAAATGATAATTATTTAAATTTGGAAAACAAAGTTTCTTTAATGGATGGCAACTTTGTATATAGTAATTCAATACTAAATACTCCTAAAAAGCCTGAATTTTAGTCCCGTGTTCTTTCATATGGATTCCTTCTCAGTCATTGCATTTCTGCTCCCTCCAGCTCCGACATTTTGCAAAAATGAAGGTGGTCTCTTTAGCTGCAGGTGTATTGATTTGTTTCATGCTGTAATGGTTTATAATCAGGCTTTTAAAATCACTTATTACTGTAGAACTAATTCAAACGTGACAACAAAGAAGCAAAACCATACAACTTTAGTCAGTTCACTAGATACTGATGAATGCACAATTCTGATTCTCACATATGAAGTCATAAACGGTTTATCACCCCTCACATGACAGAGCATATGGTGCTTGTGCTTCTGGGTGTGTGTGTAGGAATCTCAAGATGCAGACTTGATACTGAGAAGATATGCAGTAAAACTAGTGCTGGAGGCAGGACCTTTAGCAAAAGGGAAGACCCCCAACTCCCATCATTCTCAGCATCTAAATCGAGAGTCATTACATGGTTAGAGCTGCTGCTGAGACCATTTATATTGCTGTCTTTGTGCTTTTTTAAATAAAGGTACACATTTTTTATTTTCTTTAGCTTCTTGGGGTGTGTGGCTTGCCTTGGAGTGGAGGTTTTCGTCACATAAACATAAGCATGTTTTAACAACTCTTCCATCCAAATGAAATAGTGGTTGTTTGCCTGCAAAATACTAAATTGTAAGTTGCGGCTGACTTGGGACAGTTAGAAGTTTGTGATTTCTCGACTAAAGATGCACACTCTGAATTCCTTAATGACACCGACTTGTTAGTCACTCCAGGCACTGACTCAGCTAGATTAGCCCACAGAACTGCAGCGTCAAGGCCAGAGCAGCAGGCTCACAGTTTGGTTTTGCCCCATCCAGTAGGTTTGTTAATAATAGCTAAAGAGCCTTGTGTAAAGCAGTGCCCTCTGGAGCTGCAGAATAACTTTGACAACTGGCTCTTTGAAATCAATACACACACTGAGGAAAACAGCATATTAATAGACTGATGACTAACTTGAAAATATACAGTAAGCAATCCATCTGATATCCTCCATAATCTAAACAAAACAAGAAACCATAGTAGAAGAATGCACGCTCTGACTCCAGAATTCTCGCATCTGACTCCAGGGTGGTCCAGACACACCCATTCAAAACCTTAGCCCACCCCAAAACCAATGAGCGTCAGGGTCACTCTAATTTTAAATGTGGGCAATTCCTACAGAAAAAGAAAATGTACTAAAACATTTTCTTACTGGCTCATTTTCTTTTCTTTTAAAGTAGCATCATTTAAACACAGCATGTTCAGCTGTTCCCACACACACATTCCATAGTTGAGCTGCACTGCTGCATAATTAATATTTTAGTTCAACTATCTTATTACTACAGTTATTTATCAAAGCTTGCTGTTGTCCATTAATAGAATAGTTTGATAAAATTGTTTAGTCTATGATGTTCTGTTCAGTAAAGTTTTTGTTATGATAGGCTCTGACAAACCCAGATAAGCCGACTGTTCTCATATTACATCCAACTTATTGAAACGACTAGTTCTCATGTATGTGTGATTCACTCAGCTTACGACAATAGAGTTCACTTTCTCACAACAAAACTATAATTTTTCATGCTCTTTATAAATAATAGGCTTTATGTTACACACTCTCTTTCAGATTCCACATCAGCCAGCTGCTGCACTTCCAGCGCTGATATCAAAATGGACTAGCTGTGGCCTTTTTTCACCAATTGCTTCAAGACGTGCCCAGACTTTTGGTAAATGACATAAGTCACATTATTCAAACATTGTGTCAAACATCGGGATCTTAAAAGGAGAAGGGCTTCAAACAATATGTTTCAAGTTTCATCCACAATTACAAAGGTGAAATCGGGACGTATTAAAAACTTGTGTCTACTGTGAACTTACAGTCATGGCCGAAATTATCAGCACCCCTGGAATTTTTCCAGAAAATGCACCATTTCTCCCAGTAAACTGTTGCAATTACAAATGTTTTGGTATACACGTTTATTTCCTTTATGTGCATTGGAACAACACAAAAAAACATAGAAAAAAAAGCCAAATCTGACATCATTTCACACAAAACTCAAAAACCAGGCTGGACAAAATTATTGGCACCCTCAACTTAATATTTGGTTGCACGCCCTTTGGAAAAAATAACTGAAATCAAGCGCTTCCTATAACCATCAATAAGCTTGTTACACCTCTCAACTGGAATTTCCGGCCACTCTTCTTTTGCGAATTGCTCAAGGTTTCTCAGATTTGAAGGGCGCCTTCTCCCAACAGCAATTTTGAGATCTCTCCATAAGTGTTCAATCGGATTTAGATCCGGACTCATTGCTGGCCACTTCAGAACTCTCCAGCGCTTTGTCTTCAACCATTTCTGAGTGCTTTTAGAGGTATGTTTGGGGTCATTGTCCTGCTGGAACACCCATGACCTCTGACGCAGACCCGGCTTTCTGACACTGGGTCCTACATTGCGCCCCAATATCTTTTGGCAGTCTTCAGATTTCATGATGCCTTTCACACAGTCAAGGCATCCAGTGCCAGAGGCAGCTAAACATCCCCAAAACATCTTAGAACCTCCACCATGTTTGACTGTAGGTACTGTGTTCTTTTCTTCGTAGGCCTCATTTCGTTTTCTGTAAACAGTAGAATGATGAGCTTTACCAAAAAGCTCTACTCTGGACTCATCTGTCCACAAGACGTTTGCCCAGAAGGATTTTGGCTTCCTCAAGTACATTTTGGCAAACTCCAGTCTGGCTTTTTTATGTTTCTGTGTCAGCAGTAGGGTCCTCTTGGCTCTCCTGCCATAGCGTTTCATTTCGTTCAGATGTTGACGGATAGTTCGAGCTGACACTGTTGCACCCCTAGTCTGCAGAACAGCTTGAATATGTTTTGAAGTTGATTGGGGTTGTTTATCCACCATTCGGACTATCCTTTGTTGCATTCTTTTATCAATTTTTCTCTTCCGTCCACGTCCAGGGAGATTAGCTACAGTGCCATGTGTTGTGAACTTCTTGATTATGTTGCGCACAGTGGACAAAGGGACATGAAGATCTCTGGAGATGGACGTGTAGCCTTGAGATTGTTGATATTTTTCCACAATTTTTGTTCTCAAGTCCTCAGACAATTCTCTGCTCTTCTTTCTGTTCTCCATGCTCAGTGTAGCACACTCAGACACACAACAGAAAGGTTGAGTCAACTTTTCTCCATTTTAACTGGCTTCAGGTGTGATTGCTATATTGCCAGCACCTGTTTCTTGCCACAGGTGAGTTCAAATGAGCATCATATGCTTGAAATAAAACGATTTACCCACAATTTTGAAAAGGTGCCGATAATTTTGCCCGGCCCATTTTTGGAGTTCTGTGTGACATGATGTCAGATTTGGCTTTTTTTCTCTGTTCGTGTTGTTCCAATGCACATAAAGGAAATAAACATGTATATGCAAAAACATTTGTAATTGCAACAATTTTCTGGGAGAAATGGTGCATTTTCTTGGAAAATTCCAGGGGTGCCGATAATTTCGGGCATGACTGTACGTGGGACAAATACAGCATGTGATTACATTAGGATTAGGCTTCATTTAAAAAAAATAAATAAAAAGCAGAATTTCAATAATTAGTCATTAAACTTTCTGCAGGGATGGGTGAATATGTATGGCGCTGGACAAGTTATATCAGCCAGAGATGAGTCACCAAAAGAATGAGCTGGCATTACATCATCAATAGCAGGAGTGACCATAAAAACAGCAACTCTGCACAGTCACACGTGCAGTCCTTTTAAGGGTAGTGAGCCACCTCAAAGAGCCATGTAAAGAGCAGAGAATCCATCCATTGTGATGCTCACCACTGATACTACAATACATAATAACATGAATCTACTGGACATCGTGCCTTCTAAAAAAGCAAATATCTCTGTCTGAGCCAGCAAAATGGTGAATGCCAAACCGCTGCTTCATTGTAAGGGCCTCAATATGTTCCCTCAGCTGGAGGATCTCCTCTCTGAGAGACATCTTTTCATCAAGCACTAGGTTGACAACTGCTGGATCCGGAGCCAAAGCATAGTCGTGGTCCTTGAGGATTTTATCATCATCCCCCTCCTAGTCACATAAATGCAACAATATAAATCTGTTGTCCACTGGAAGAGTGACTATGACAGATCAGAGATGTGAACTGATACCATTGAAATATTGAAGCAGCTCACTCAGAGAGGATTCGTACCAATAACATACTGAGCCAGTGTTATTATGACATTTTTGACAAGAATGGGCCATTCAGACCAACAAGCTTGCCAGTCCTACTATCTAATTTCTCGAGATTTGAAGGTCCCTATAGTCCTTCTCTCTACCTTACTTCTTGATAATTTATTCTGCGTGTCTACAGTCATGGCTAAAAGTTTTGAGAATGACCTAAGTGTTGGTTTTCACAAAGTTTGCTGCTTCAGTGTTTTTAGATCTTTTTGTCAGATGTTTCTGTGGTATACTGAAGTATAATTACAAGCATTTCAAACGTTTCAAATGCTTTTATTGTCAATTCCATTAAGTTTATGCAAAGAGTCAGTATTTGCAGTGTTGGCCCTTCTTTTTCAAGACCTCTGCAGTCCACCCTGGCAGGCTGTCAATCAACTTCTGGGCCAAATTCTGACTGATGGCAGCCCATTCTTGCATAATCAATGCTTGGAGTTTGTCAGAATTTGTGGGTTTTTGTTTTTCCACCCAGCTCTTGAGGATTGACCACAAGTTCTCAATGGGATTAAGGTCTGGGGAGTTTCCCGGCCATGGACCCAAAATTTCAATGGTTTGTTCCCCGAGCCACTTAGTTATCACTTTTGCCTTATGGCCCGGTGCGCCATCATGCTGGAAAAGGCATTGTTGGTCACCAAACTGTTCTTGGATAGTTGGGAAATGCTTGTTTTGGAGGATGTTTGGGTCCCATTCCTTATTCATGGCTCAGGATTGTGAGTGAGCCCTGCACTCCCTTGGCTGAGAAGCAACCCCACACATGAATGGTCTCCGGATGCTTTACTGTTGGCATGACAAAAGGTGAGCAGCGCTACCATCAGCCCTTTCTTTTTTCCGAATGTCTCAAACAATCGGAAAGGGGATTCCTCAGAGAAAATGACTTTACCCCAGCAGCCCTCAGCAGTCCAATCCCTGTACCTTTTGCAGAATATCAGTCTGTCCCTGATGTTTTTCTTGGCTTCTTTGCTGCCCTTCTTGACACCAGGCCATCCTCCAAAAGTCTTTGCCTCACTGTGTGTGCAGATGCACGCACATCTGCCAGCTGCCATTCCTAAGCAGGCTGTACATTAGTGGTTCCCGCAGCTGAATCAACTTTAGGAGAAGGTCCTGGCGCTTGCTGGACTTTCTTGGTTGCCCTGAAGCCTTCTTCACAGCAGTAGTGGAAATGGGTTTTTTAGGATTAAAGTCATTTTCATGGCAAAGAGGGACTTTGCAATTAATTACAATTCATCTGATCTCTCTTCACAACATTCTGGAGGATATGCAAATTGGCATCATAAAAACTGAGGCAGCAAACTTTATGAAAATTAATATTTGTGTCATTCTCAAAACATTTGGCCACGACTGTATGGTTCTCTCTGAGAAGAAAACCTTTACCAATGTTTGTGTGAAATTTACCTGTAAAGGATGTTATGTATTTCGCCATGGAGGAAACGAATAGTGAAGAGAAGCACACAGCCAGTCTCCATTTAATGTGGTGAATCTCACAGCAATGGCTCACTTTTTTGCTTATTTTCTTCCCTGACATGATATGAATATGTTGTTTTGCCATATGTGTGCAGTCGCAAGTCATGGATGAATATTTGATAACACTTGTGATTGAGCTACTCAAGCAGTTTTAAAGTTTTTTTGCTCATTTGAAAAACCTTCACCTTAGAAAAGCACACCACATATTTTTTTAAAATTCACAGAAATTTTTCACTTCAGAATACAATGTCCCGTGGGAAATGAATACATATCTTGATTTTGAAAAAATAACTTAAACTTCAAAAATATCAAACTTATTCTTTAATTATGTTTCCAACTGTGTCCCTGTGTTCTTGTTGAACTCATTTCAAACTAACAGCCTGGCTCTGCTGTACTAATTAGAACATTACAAAATTTTAGATGAGAACGGGCCATTCAGCCCAACAAAGCTCACCAGTCCTATCTACTTAAATCCCTCAAAATAACATCGTCTGGTTTTAAAGGTCCCTTAGCACAAACTCTTGAATAATACAATTGTCCATCAGCTTTACTACTCTTTCTGGACTGTAGATCCCTTCATAATTTTAAAAACGTCAATCATGTCACTTCCGGATCTCCATGGGCTCTGCAGATGGAGCATCGGGGTGAGTGGGCTGAAAGGCCACGCGTGTAGCTAGCAGGCCCATTTCTAAATGTGCCAAATGTTTCATTGACTTGCCTAGCTCCCTGTACTCATTTCTTGGTATCGTTATGTCCACAGTCATGCAGTCTGAGGATTTTGTTGGAACTTCTCTGGGCCAGACACCATGATGCCACATGTGCGGTGGAAAATGAAGTCTTTCTTGATATTCTTTGAAGGGTTTCTGAAGATAACAATACCTCAATTGACCTCCCAAAGAAAGCTTTAGGGATTTATTTCTTGACAGCTACAGTGACACCATTTTCTTCCCATGCATCTTCTTGGCAATTTGAAGCCCACTTAGTGCCTTATTTCAGTCTCGGCATGTTGGCCTGTGCCATGCAAATCATGTAGAGTACAGGCATCTATCGACACACTGGAAAATCTAGGAGGGGACAATAATAAACTGCTCAAGTAGTGTACTGATGGCACATCAGCTCAGAAGCTTTCTACCTAGCACCAAAGGACAGTCACTTTGCTTACTCACTAATTTTGTGAACTCCACAGCAAGATCGGTCTGAATGTCTCATAGCCTACAATGTCATCAGCTGACAAATGGTGAGCATTTTAGATAGGACTTGATCAGAGATGGAGAGCAGGCCTACAGAGGAGAATTTACAAGTCGTCTTATGCTTGCTACACTTAGATTACATTTGCTTATTTGACTGACACCTTATTTGACTTACAACATTTATGATGCAATTGGTTACATTTCTTTTTGCTTGCTACTAAAGTCAAGCACACTTCTCGATATGGAGTTGCTTCAGCTGTTGTGGTTTTTTCTGAAGTGGTCAAAATTGTGAAATTCCATGTTGTTAAGCCAGTGTTGCTAAAAAAGTTTTCCTCTAATTCTGACTTCTCAGTTGTTTTGAAACGCCCGCAACAACATAAAACTGTAACTGCAGGCTTTCATAACATGTACTGTACGTTTCTGCCCTAGTTGTGGATGTGTCAACAGCTGCAGGTGAGGACTCGTTCTTCACACTCACTTGAGTACTAACACCCTTTCAGTGCTCTGCGCTCCATGAACCAGAATCTTGTAACAGTATCTCATGAGAATGCTGTAAAGTAGGCACAGATGAGGATGCATTTGTCAGTTTATTTAAGAAGAAGAAAATGCAGAAAGTTAATGTAAAAATACATGTACTACATACAGTATCTAAGTACACTGAAGACCACTTGAACATATTTAGACATCTTTACATATCCAGGTTGGTTTTCAAATTTTTTTGGGTAAAATATGTGTTACTAAAACTGACCCACTGTAGGCTCTATAAATTCTACCTGAAATTTGATTGCTTATACATTTACATTCTTTGACATATCTTTGGTTTATTATGGTGATATCAATACCAAAATATAATTTAACCCATTTAACCATCAGCATGCAACCACCAAACTGTCTGTCGCCCTGCCCCGATGAAAATACTACCCCTGTGGCCCACCCAATGTCGCAAGCTTTTCGCCAGGCCTGCCTCATACACATAAATGCTTGTCGTGTCAGTGTGTTTAAAGTTAAGATTAGTATGTTTAGAGAAAACAATCAAAAACAAGAAGATGCATAACACATGCCACGGTGTCCCCATTTCCCCACATCTGTCACAAATGGTAGTCCGCCTAGGCCAGAGGTAGGCAAAGTCGATCCTGGAGGGCTGCGGTGGCTGCAGGTTTTTGTTCCAACCCAGTTTCTTAATGAGAAGTCAATTATTGCTTATGAAGCACTTATTGCTCAAGTGACATTTTTCTGCTTCATTTTAGTGGTCTCCCTTGTTAAGGTTCCCCACGCTTCATTGCTTATTTCAGTCTTAAACAGCTGCATTCACTGTTTAAATGGCTTCTTATCTGTCTTACTAAACCACAGTTTATTTATGCACGGCGGACGCACTGCGGCCTTGGCGCCCTCCCCAGAGTCCAGAATCAAACACACGCATGCGCACTGCGGCCTTGGCGCCCGCCCCAGAGTCCAGAGTCAAACGCATGCATGCGCACTGCGGTCTTGGCGCCCGCCGCAGAGTCCAGAGTCAAACGCAGCGGCATTCGAAAACGCGGCGGCGCCCGCCCCAGAGTCAAATGCAGCGGCTTCCCAGAGTCAGTAGGTGGCACCCAAACAACATGGATAAAAACAATGAACGAAGGCGCCTACACAAAGTTCGCTTTAGTTCAAATGGGGTTATTGAATTAAATGGAAACTTTACCATGCCTACGACCTGTGAACTAAACCTGATTTAAAGCGTGCACGCCAGGTTGTACAGCTGCCTGGACGCGACCGGCCACACCACCGCATATACGATGGCACAGCCATAAAAAAACAAAAACGAGACTGCATGAAGAAAAACAATAACAGAAGCGCGTTGAAATGAACTGTCCCAGGACGCACCCACCCTCCATGATATTTCATCA
This sequence comes from Erpetoichthys calabaricus, assembly GCF_900747795.2. Taxonomy (NCBI): domain Eukaryota; kingdom Metazoa; phylum Chordata; class Cladistia; order Polypteriformes; family Polypteridae; genus Erpetoichthys; species Erpetoichthys calabaricus. Next base: position 41,820,708 of record NC_041410.2, read on the forward strand.
CGCACTGGCTTCCCCCCCGGGAATGGCCCATACTGCTTTCGCGTGTGTTGACAAATATTGCATCAGATTGGAACAGTGCACCCTGAGCCAAATCACCACTGCAAATGTGTCCAAATGTACGTGTTACATCTAGATGACGCAGTATATCAACCACAGAGCTAATAATGAGAAACGTAGCTGAAGTCATAAACAATCACCCATTAGCAAACTCTATAAAAATGCTACATGAGGTTGAAAGAGAAGCCAATACAAAAGCAGAGGCGGACGGTGTGGCACCAACTACAATTGCCTTAGTGCTAATAAAGGACAAAGAACAGGATCCGAGACAATACAATGTTCCCATCGTTAATGAAGTGGCAATTGAGTTTCAAAGTGATGACGATGAGCCTCCGTTTCACCGCGATATTGTCGTGCATTTACGTCCTGATGGAAACAAGGCGCCTACAACGCGCTTCTGAAACACCACAACCACATGAGTCACAGCTCCAAAAAGAAACCGCTTTACTACAAATGTTTATTTAATTAAATGACATTTCCCAGGACGCACCCACCCTCCATGATGTGATTGCCATTCTTGGATTTGCGATTCCTTCAAGAATCGCGGGCTTGCTGGTTAGTAATAAGATGCAAATGACAATGGAGCCAGCAGCTCTCCATATACACCTGTGTGGATTCATCATTCACTATTTATTTGGTTTAATAAAACACTTAAGAGTAAAATGCGACAGATTGAAAATGATCTGTTTTAGGCTTCAAATCATAAATGATCCATTGTCATTTGCATCATATTGCTAATAAGCCATTAAAACAGTGAATGCCTCTGTTTAAGACTGAAATAAGCAATGAAGGGTGAGGAACCTTAACAAGAGAGACCACTAAAATGAAGCAGAAAAATGTCACTTGAGCAATAAGTGCTTCATTAGCAATAATTGACTTCTCATTAAGAAACTGGGTTGGAACAAAAACCTGCAGCCACTGCGGCTCTCCAGGATCGGCTTTGCCCACCTCTGGCCTAGGCGGATCTTACTGCAGTCCTACAAGGCGTCACTCGGTTTCTATCAAATACATGAAGCTGTATGCTTACAGAATCAGATTTGACATTAAATGTTCATCACTACCTGGCAATAAGTAACACTTTAGGTTAATCCTGATCCTGACTAATGCTTCCTGAAAGGCTTTATAAATTTGAAAGAAAGGGACAAATAATCTCAGACGTGTTCCTCATTGGTTTAGTTTTCAGAATGTGTTAAATCAGAATATCTTTATTGTCATTGTAACAAATACAACCAAATTAGATGCAGTCCCTGCGGTGTCAAAATATAAATAAATACAAAAGGATAAGAAGAAATAAGATAGAATACATACATTCAACATAAGACCTTAATTGCACATGAACACTATTGCACAAGATGTCATCTATTGCACTGCTGCATTGGAGGTGATTACGTGGCATTCAGTGCCCTAATAGCAACAGGTAGAAACTGTTATTCAGTCTATTAGTTTTTGTTTTGATGCTCCTATGTCTTTTGCCTGATGGCAACAGTTGGAACATGTCATGAGCAGGGTGTGAGGAATCTTTTAAGATGTTTTCTGCTTTCCTGAGACAGCGAGAGCTGTGCAGTTCATCCAGAGAGGGTAAAGAGCAGCCGATGAACTGCTGGGCAGTCTTTACGATCCGATGAAGTGTTTTCCTCTGTGCTGTTGTGCAGTTGGAAAACCACACGCAGAGGCAGTAACACAGGATACTCTCGATAGAGCAGCGATAGAAGGACACCAGCAGTTTTTGAGGGATGTTATTTTTCCTGAGGACTCTCAGGAAATAAAATCTCTGCTGAGCCTTCTTCGCCAGCTCAGCTGTGTTCACACTCCAGGACAGGTCTTCCATGATGTGGACTCCCAGGAAGCAGAAGTGTGACACCCTCTCCACACAGTCCACTCCGATGTAGAGTGGTTTGATGTCCGTTTTCTTTTTCCTGAAGTCCACAACGAGCTTCGTGGTCTTACTTGTGTTCAGGAGCAGGTTGTTGTCAGTACACCATGCTGTCAGCCGCTCCACTTCGCCCCTGTAGGCAGATTCATCCTCCCCGATGAGCCCCACCACAGTGGTGTTGTCTGCAATTTTGACGATGGTGTTGCTGTAGTGGGCGGGGGCGCAGTCATGTGTGCACAGCATGAAGAGCAGGGGGCTCAGCACACACCCCTGAGGAGAGCCGGTGCTGATGCTGATGGCTGAGGAGATGTGAGGGCCCACCATAACCCTTTGTGTGCGGTCTGTCAGGAAGTCTTTAATCCATAGACAGGTGGAATACGGGAGTCCCAGGGCTAGCAGCTTGCACACCAATCTGTGAGGGAGGATGGTGTTAAAAGCAGAGCTAAAATCAAAAAAGAGGAGACGTGGGTAGCTCCCCTGGTGCTCCAGATGGGACAGGGTAGCGTGGAGAGCAGCAGCAGCAACAGTGTCCTCAGTAGACCTGTTAGCCTTGTAAGCAAATTGGTGTGCATTAAAGGAGGGAGGGGTGAAGAACATGATATGACTCCGGACCAGTCTCTCAAAACACTTCATCAACACCGGGGTGAGCGCTACTGGCCGATAGTCATTCAGGCAGGTTATGGGCAATTTTTTTTTTTAAAGGGAGTAAGATGGAGGATTTCAGACAGGGAGGAACTGAAGCCTGGGAGAGTGACAGGTTAAAGATCTTTGTAAAAACCCCAGCCAGCTGCTCTGCACAGCTCCTTAACATACGCCCAGGGACACCATCAGGACCTGCTGCCTTCCTCGGATTGACAGCCTGGAACGAACGTCTCACTTCGTGTACCTCCACCCTAAGGGAGTGGGCAATGTTGTTGTGAGTTGCTGCTGTGTGTGTAATAGCTGCCTCTGGTAGTTCCATCTCAAAGCGAGCAAAGAAGCGGTTCAGTTCCTCTGCCATTGAGGCGTCACCTTCAGCAGCACCATGGCTGGTCCTGTAGTTGGTGAAGTGCTGGACTCCCTGCCAGACCTGCCTGCTGTTCTACCTTATTTCTTCGTATCCTTTCTTATCCTTTTGTAATTATATTTATTTATATTTTGACACCGCAGGGACTGCACCTAATTTCATTGTATTTGTTACAATGACAATAAAGATATTCTGATAAATACAAATAAGAAAATATGTAGGTAACCTTACCCTGCTCGATTTCTTCTCTTGTCTGCTGATTAGACATGGAGGTGTAAGGGGTCAAACCCCTGGAGAAAGTCTCCCATAACAGGATTCCAAAACTCCAGACATCACTCTCTGTGGTGTAGCGTCCTGCAAGAACAGGTAGATGGCAGTGGTGAGGCACTGAAAGGCCACAAGGAAACCTGCCTTTACTGGTTTAGACAGGCAGCACACTGGATTTGCTTTTCAAAAAAGGAATTGCTGTAAAAATGACAGCACTTTCTGTGCTTCGGTTTCAACAGAATTGTAATGAACCTGTTAAGTGGTTTCCAGGGGCGTTCGTTTTCAGAAATGTTCTTTGATTCACCCCCTCACACTGAGTCAGAAGGCTGCAAAACCAAATGGGGGTTAAATACAAAAAGCCAGAAAAGAAAGAAATATGAGAATTTGACATCTCTGTGCATTTTATATTACTACCTTTCAGTGGGTAAACTTTTCCTTTCACTTCATCAGTCAGATGTCTTGTACTGGCTGTTAAGGTTTTAAAGTTAATGCAACAGTGATACAGAGCTTAAAAGAAAGTCGTTTTTTAAACCAAGATTTGTTTCACCATCACATTAGCTTTTGTACAGTTTCAAAATAAAATTGATTGGGAGCAAAGCCATTTGTGAACAATTGACAATATGACTGAGCAACCTCGCAATTGCTAAGGGGGATCTCAAGTGTGTTGGCAGCAGGGGTCACCCTTACTTGTCTGTCCTGTCAGACTGTCAAAAGAACTTCCTAAAAGAAGTCTTCAACGGTGATTACTGAAAATGGTGTAAAAAGCAAATCTAGATGGCCATAGGACTGTTTCAGTTTTCTAAATGTATTCAAAATGCTATAATAAGGGTGCTGAAAAGCAGAAGGGCTATACCTTGTAGTGTGTGGCTAGGGCCCTTGCCCAGCTGGGACGCCTCCATACTGGGAGGACCAAGCATGGCCACAGAGCATTACCTCCCCCGGGACGCTAGGTCGCAACCCCCCTGGGTTACAGTGGTGCCCCAGACTCCCGCAGGGCTTCATGGGAGTTGGAGTTTGGTGCAGCCCTGTTGGGATCCGTAGGTGCCACCAGGGGGTGCTGCAGCAGGAGCTACTGCACCCTTATGGGCAGTTCTTCCGCCAACACCTTATAAAAGGAGCCAGCAGCCACTACTCGGGGAGCCAGAGTCAGCAGGAGGGAGATGAAGCTTGACCAGAGGAGTGGAGGAGAAAGGAAGAAAAAAGAGAGAAGGAAGGATTTGTGCTGTGCTTGTGCTGAGACTGTGTTGTGCCTGTGGGAAATGGGGGAAGGCGTTTCCCACAAGGTAAAAAAGGAAAAATAAAAATAGTGTGTACCTTGAACTTGTGTCCCACGCTCGTCTATATCGGGTTCAGGAGGCAGTGCCAGCCTGGGTGGTCCACAACCTCCATAGCTGATATTACAATTTAATAACAGTGTCCTTGTAGAATTGAAACACAGGAAATGTGTGCCTTAAGAAACAATCTACTCTTCATTTGAACTTCAGACATTGTCATTATCATCATCACCAAAGGTTTACGCAGATTAGCCCGATGGCCCCAAATCTTTTCGCCCACTCTCCACAGATCCTGGGAATTCTTTGTGGTGAGACCATTCTACTTGTTTCATCTGCCACCACATCCCAACTTCTTTAGCCTCCCACTTGGCCTAATTCCTCCCTGTCTTCCCTTTTGTGCACCTCTTCACTCAATCATCTTCTGCCTTTCAATCCGGACCACACTAATCTCTTGCTCCACAGCATAATACCAGTCCTCTCCACGTCAAGTCTTTCCCTAACTCCATGATATTACATATTTATGTTCATCTGACTCTCATTTCTGTTCTTTCCAGCTTTGCTTTAATTCCATCTTCATCCGTCACATCTCATTCCCATATACTAAACTACTCCTCACACAGCTTTCTTACATTTTTCCTTTCTGTGCCAGAGTGATCCCTTTAGAAGTAAATAAAGTTGACCTCTCCTGGAATTTCTTCCATACCCCCCTCACTATTTCTCGTAATGCTGTGCCTGCACCTCCACCTGCAAATGCCACCAAATAGCAAACAATTCTCTTCTTTCTCTTGACAACTCCACAATTTCTCTGATTCAGCTTTATTTTACTGTCAAATCTCAGACAAAGTCACAAAGTGTCAGATTAAGACAAGTCCCATTTCTAATGCTATTAAAATACAAATTAAACAACATGTGAAGACTGGTGCCTGAGCTTTCTTAAGATCCAAAAATATAAGCAAATCCAACAAAAAAAAATGTATTCCATTTCACTTGGTAGTATTTTCCCTCTGCATTTCTTCTCCTTGCTAAAGTCACTCTCCCTTTCTCCATTTGGGCCATCATTCCTTTCCATCCATTTTACTTCAGAACTAAAGATCCATTAATTGATGGCAGCGTTTTCTAAAACATCAGGGGCCTCATGCATAACGCCGTGCGTAGAACTCACACTATAACATGGCGTAAGCACAAAAGCGGAAAAAATCCAGATGCAGGAATCTGTACGTACACAAACTTCCACGTTCGTCCGCTATATAAATCCCAATCAGCGTGAAAAGTAACGTACGTGCATACGCCTTCTGTCCCGCCACAACTCCTCCCAGAATTACGCCTCTTTGAATATGCAAATCAATATAAATAGCCTTCTGTGTAAAGACAATGGGAAAAGCACGGGGGGAAATATAAGAATTTCAGCAAATACCAAGTGGAGGCAAAGTAAAAACGTACTATTTGTTGGTTTAAACAGTGGTATAATCAACAAAAGGAAGTTGATCGAGTGACAGAGTGTCAGAGAAACTCGAAAGCTCAAGTTCACAAAGTCGCACAGTGCCCGAAATAAAAAAGAAATCACATATCAAAGTCACCGTGAAAAGGTGAGTCGTAGCCCACTGTCTGAGTGTCATATGAAAGCTTATTAGGGTACAGACAAAAAAAAATAGGCACACAGTGGGAAAAAAGCACAAAATGTTAACTTTAATCTCGAAATTTCCACTTTAATCACGTAGTTTATTTTGCCATTAAAGTAGAACATCATAAACTTCATCTTAAAATCGTTTAATTTACTAGTTTCTCAAATCCCATTATAACTAAAGTAACACGTTAAATGCTTTGTTTTGTATTTGATCTTCTATGTGCTCTACATGTGTGAATCACTACCTGCTTCTTAAATGGGCTTTCTCTTTCTCCGACAGGACACAGAATCCATTACATTCGTGATATTACATCTCTCTGAATAATTAAAATACTGAGATGTATACGTGATATCTTTTTCATGATAATAGGAATGAAACCATGTTATTAAACATGGGAACACGGTGGCGCAGTGCTTGTTCATATCTGACGCAAGAGGCTTGCTGCGCCATGCACGACCTTCGATGAAATAATTTATTACAGAAGTACTGTCTCTTTCAAACGTACTAACCTCCAATTCCTGTCCTTACTTTTCTTTCTCCAAATACCCAATCGCCACACAATCAGCTCTGTAATAGACGGGAAGCCATTTGTAAGCTTAGAACGCTGATTCTTCAAAACTTTTAAGGAACATTGAAATATCTTAGTAGTACATGTTTAATTATTATATCCGTCTATCCTTCCAGTGTCGCGTCAGCACCAGCAAGAATACAACACAATGCAGGAACAATCCCTGAACTAGCGAGCGCTGCGGCACCGTGTCCTCACATATTTAATTATTAACAATACAGATTATTTAAATGAAGTTAAAGTTTTATCTGTATAATATAATCAACATATTTTGCTGCATTTCATCTTAAAAATGACATTGTCATCATATGTAAATACGCGCTTTATAAAATGGCGCAGGTTGTGCAATATTATAACTGTAGTGCAAGTTTACAGTGAGGTAATTGTACTTATAAGTACAAACAGTTCTACAAGGAGCACTTGATGGACTGATTGAGTGCGTTTATAGTTCTTGGGATGAAACTTTTTCTAAACCGCAAAGTCCGTACAGGAAAGTCTCTGAAACGTTTTGCCGTGGCTCAGGCAGCGTCTACTTCTTGCTGTATACTGATAATTCTCTTTCCGATCAGCTGCTGCTGTGATTCCTCACTCAGATACAGTGATATAAATACTCCGAGTGGTGCAGTGAGAGTAATATGGAAAAAGATGATCTGCTGTGGCAACCCTTAACGGGAGCAGCTGAAAGAAGAAGAAGATGCATTGAGTGTAACAACGCTAAAGCAGTTATGGTATTTGGAATACTATGGCTATTCCTGGACTATTATATTGCTGCAGTTTAATTACAATCAGATGCATTACACTAATAAACAATATGCAGTTAGTTTCAGTGTATTTATAAAGCCGCGTCAGGAATGTGCATCTAAGAAAGAAAGGGTGACCACACAGAACAGTAGCACTGCTTTGACGCTGGGTGCCGCCAGTCTGCAAAACCGAACGGAGAAATTGCGTACGCCAGGGTATGAGTTACCATGGAAATGTGCGTGGCTTTACGCCAAGTTTAGGTTTTATACATCGCGATTTGAGCGTGGAAAGGTTCGTACGCAACATTTCTGTGCGTACACACCGTTTATACATGAGGCCCCTGGAGATTTAATGTAATCGATTGTCAAAAATGTAGTGTCCTGCTTGTACTGCAAAGCCGTACTGAGTCAAGGTGAAGCCACTAGGACTCTCAAAGCTCAGATCTGTCTGCAATGAGTGGCAACCTCACTACTTAAGGTGGCTTCATGAGATGGGTATCCAATAACAGATTCTCGGCCATCATCCCCACACACAGGAATTCTCAAGACTACAAAGTAATATGTACCCGGGTTCACATCACCTGGGCAGTGCGTCCTACACAGGCTGCATCATTGGACTTCCAGGACACAAACTTACAAAAGCAGAAATCTAAGCCAGAAGAGTCAAAGATGAACTTCCTCAGCTCACGTGACTAGACGGGCTTTTAACTGTGAGGGTGTCTCTTCTTCATAGTGGGCTCAGTCCAATTGAGGCCCATTTCAAAAACATACCTAACTAGCTCTGTCTGCTCCTTACAGTTCACCAGCTCTCCTAAGGCAATTATGGACACCGACTTATCAGAGTATAAGATTTCTTGTGACAAAATATCCATTTAAAAGAATATTGAATTTGAAAATATCCATCAAATCACAAAGGACAGGACGCTTAACCTCTAAAACGTGTGATGCGGTATCATGGAGGTAAAAAAAAATAAGTGGCAAAGTTGCAATAAAGATGAAGATAGTCTTACACCTGAAGGCCTAGCTTTTACTTACATGACTCATGCAATTTATTCTTCTTAAAAATCAAGATCTGTCGACACTGGTGTCCGTTAAAGTACTTTAATAATAAGTTAGGCAAAAATGCTTACGACCCACTAAACAAATACTTTACCAAGCTATAACTCCATACCATAATTCAGGGCCTCTGGAGCAGTCCATTTGACTGGGATCTGCTTCATGCCTCCTGTAGCTGAGTAGACTCCATCCGCCTCCTCGCGGGACATCCCAAAATCACTTATTTTCACAACATTTCTTTCTGTCACCAAACAGTTCCTTGCTGCCAAGTCCCTTAAAGAAAATGGAGAAATGTAATCATCTCAGAAAATTCACAAAGTAGGCCCATGAAAGATGTGATAAAGCACAGTTCCAGTTACTGAAAACATAATTTTTCACTATATACAGTATCTGCTTTTTGATAACTTTGGAATTGCCCTAGAAAAGTCAGCTCATTCATTTCAATTCCTTTTATAAAATCTTAGAAATATAAAAGAGATAAAAAATTGGATAGAAGCAGACCAGTGTGAACAAGGTTATGTTTGAGCATTAAGTATTTACTGGCATATATGAAGTGCAAATATAACAAACATACGAGGGGGAGTCAAGGTAAAGTTAGAAAATGGGATTTATTAGAAAATTGAATGAACCTTAACTAAACTGTTCATGTCATTTCTCAGTGGAGTCTCCACCCTTCTCAATGCACTTGCACCACCTGCCTGGATTCCAGCAGAATAAAAGGTTTTCTTTTGTCCTCAAAGCCACTCGTGCCCCCAAGTTATTGTCGAGCGCTACATGCCGAGGGGTATTCCAGTCACTAGTGCAAGTTACTGTGACTTGCTGGAGACCAATGTGAAGCCTGCTATTTGATCCAAGTGGCAGGGACTGCTAACTCAAGGAGTCCTTTTGCTGTAAGACAATGACACCCACAATGCTAAGAACTAACCAAGGCTTGTCTGGAGAAACTGAAGTTTGAGGTGTTGCCACATCTTCCTTATTCACCAGATTTGACACCATGTGATTTCCACCTTTTTTGAACTGCTAAAAAAATATCTGGGTGGTTGTCAATTCAAGACAGATGACGACGTGAAGAAAGCAGTGCACAAGTGGTTGCGAGGACAAGACAAAACCTTTTATTCTGCTGGCACTGCCAGGCAGGTGGCACAAGTGCATTGGGAAGGGCGGAGACTCCATTGAGAAATGACATGATCAGATTTGTTAAGGTTCATTCCATTTTCTGATAAATCCCATTGTTTAACTTTAGCTCAACTCCCCCTCGTACAGTGATTAATAAGACACAAGGAATACCACTAGATAGGACACCTTGAAGAATGTGGTGGAAATTTCCATTTCATTATGCACAGAATTGCATTTGCTTCTTTTCAAATGGTCCAAAGATTTTAAAATATAAAATGAATTACAGCCATGACGGGCTACTAGAAACTGTTTTTGAAAACCAGCAGTGAGGAAAGCAGTCAAGCTGAAGACAAGCCATCCAAGCAAGAATAGTGATAGTGTCTTGGGATCAACAGACTTTGAAAGAAGAATGAGAAGAATTCTCTCTTTCTGTGTCTCAAATGGCATATGAGTGTCTATGAAAATCTCAAGAATGGCTGGAAGAGGTTTGTAGAGGTTCTCTGGTCCAGCTCAGGATGTTGCCATTATGATTCTCATCAGGATAATTTTAATGAGAGCAACAAGTGTGTGAGATCAGTTGGAAAGCAGCCCGTGCAGTCTTTACTGTAATCATATTTTTAAAGCATTTTCTCGAGATAATTTGTGTTGCAGCTTTGATGGTGTAAATGGAGGAGCAGCACACACAGACTAACCTGAGCTAAGTAAACCCACTCTCCAAAACATAATAAAGTGGTTCAGAGATCCAGGCACTGTGGTGGACTCTGTGAATCAATGCCATAACTCAAGAAAGTATTATAAAGTCTAAAACATTGTTGAATGTTTTTTAAGTGGGGTGCTTCTGGCATCAGCATTAAAACCTACCCTTGAGTACAATGGTTGCAAAGAAACTACAGCAGTAGGCATTAACCATCAGGGTTTGCTTCTTTAGAACTTAACACACTACCTTCTCTAGAGTTATAGTTCTGACCTCCACCCTCAAAGACTCCATCCCAAACAAATATACAGTCACTCACCGGTGGATGCACTTCTTACTCTCAAGGTACTCCATACCAGCAGCTGCATGGTCAGCCATCTTTATAAGCTCCTTCACCTTCAGACGTTGTCCATCACTTCTTAAATAAGTAAGGAAATCGCCACCTAGTGATGAAATAGAGAAGCATCTTATAATAAAATGATACCCCCTCAGAATCAGAGTTCAGCCCAGGAGGAGTACAAGGATTCTCATATTCTGTTATTAAAACAAAACTGATAATTGGATGTTCAGTTCTTTCAGACACACAGATACATAGGATAAAGAACATCAATGAAGCTACATACAATTTACTCCTGAAATCTTCTTGTGTGTCATTTTCCCTCAACTGTATATTCTTAATAACTTGAAGTGGAAACATACAAATTATTTAGGACGTTAAACCAGCTTGCAAAAAAAAGATCAAGGTTAGAGTAGTGTTAAGGGTGCACTCTGTGTTACCAAATACAAACATTAATATGCTTTTACTGTTGGCCAGTGCTGCTCTTTGGGTAAACTCTGGGCATTTGTCAATTTGACATTGAGTTTTCAAAGGCCTGAGCTGGTCTAAGAAGGCCTGTTAATTGACTGAGTGAATCATCTTAGACTGCCTGCTAAGAGGTGCCCCTTCAGTCTCGGTTTTTAAATCCTTGCTGAAGACTCACTATGTCAGTTTAGCATACCCTGACTAGAACTGCTGATTAGTTGTGCATACTGAATCTCTGTTGTTAATCATTAGTACTAAAACATAAGTATTATGATATTTATGCACTGTTACTAGATTTGCATTGGGCGTGACAAGGATGGACAGGATTAGAAATGAGTACATTAGAGGGTCAGCTCAAGTTGGATGGTTGGGAGACAAAGTCAGAGAGGTGAGATTGCGTTAGTTTGGATATGTGCAGAGGAGAGATGCTGGATATATTGGGAGAAGGATGCTAAGGATAGAGCTGCCAGGGAAGAGCAAAAGAGGAAGGTCTAAGAGAAGGTTTATGGATATGGTGAGAGAGGACATGCAGGTGATTGGTGTAACAGAACAAGATGCAGAGGACAGAAAGATATGGAAGAAGATGATCTGCTGTGGCAATCCCTAATGGGAGCAGCTGAAGGAAGAAGAAGAAGACTAGTGCTTGCCTATTCTGTTTCTCTTTCCAGTATCCACATGTGGCACTTGGTGCCACTGCTCTACTGCCATGTTGTTTACCTGCCTATGGAATAGGAGCACTGGAATCGCCGGGTAGAAGGGTCCTTTCATCAGATTGGCTGGCCCAGGACTGACTCACTGGGGGAAGGCGGCTTATTGGCCGAGGGCTCCAGGACACGTACTGTGTCTGTTTTGTCTAACTCCTTTTCTACAATCTGGCCATAGTTTTACAATTAGCTGATGGGCAGATATTGTTGGTTTTCATTTATGTTAATTAGTTTCTACTTTGGTTTTGATATATCTGAACAACTCTGTACCCTCAAAAGTGACAGTTCTGTGTTGAGTGAGTGATGTAATCTATTCTTGCATTTTGCCTTGAGAGTTGTCACAGCGCTCCTTGGTGAGGAGTGCTTGGCAAGCACAGTCGTTTCTACTATTATGTTGCATTTCTGAGGTGGCCATGACAGATTGGCCATCTAGCCCTGTGAAGAGGATTACTTCTGTCCTGCATAGTGTGTTGTATTTACCCCATGTTTTGATACCCCCATTGCACACCCAACCAATCTGGAAGGGGGTCTCTCTCTGAATTGCCTTTCCCAAGATTTCGTCCATTTTTTTCCCTTCAAGGGTTTTTTGGGGAGTGGGTGGGTATTTTTTCTCATCTGGGCGGACTGTCAAAAAACAGGACCTGTTAAAGTCCATTGAGGCACTCCTTGTGTTATTCTGGGTTATACAAGAAACAGATTGTTGTTGTTGTTGTAAACCTGATATCCCCAGCACCTAAGCCAAGTCATTCTAAAAGAATGACCAGGTATGAATGGCCATCACTGAACACAAGTCAGTTGAAATTAGAACTGACCCAAATGTGTGCCAAACCTAAACTTCAAAAATGGTTGCAATTTTACTTGTAAAAATTATTTGTGGCATCAACCAATGTGGTCACGGTGGTTTAACTAGATCAGGCGTCCTCATTCACAGTCCTGGATGGCCTCAGTGGCTGCAGATTTTTGTTCTAATCCGGTTGCTTAATTAGAAAGCAATTCTTGCCAATAATTTAATTTCATGGCTTGTTAGTGCTTTTAACTCTGCCATGTCAGGTCATTCTCATATCCTAGATTTTCTTCCCCTTTCTAAGGATATCCTCCAAATGATTTGAAGGCTGAAATGGAGGAGTAATTCTCAGTCCTTCACTTTTTCTCTTCACTTTCTTTCCAGATATTTAATTAAACCCAATAGTGCATGATAAATATACACAAGTGTAAATGGTAACAAGCTAAATGGAGAAATGCTGGTCTCTTTTGTCAGTTACATCTTATTGCTAATTAGGAGAATACAACTGTTTAGGACTAAAATAAGCAATAAGGGTTCAAAATCTTAACAAGCGAGACAACTAAAGTGAAGCAGAAGTGTTACTTGAGCAATAAGTGCTTCTTATTAAGCAACTGGGTTGGAGCAAAACCCTGCAGCCACTGCGGCCCTCCAGGACCGTGATTGAGGACCCCTGAGCTAGATGATGTACATTGCTGCTCTGTCCTCCCTGTCCTAGGTAACATGTGACTGAGGTGCTATAAAGAGGCTTTTGTTTCAGTACCTTGCACCAACTCCATGACAATGTAGATGGGCTGCTTCTGTGTGCACACACCAATGAGCTTTACAATGTTGGGATGGTCGTACTGTTTGAGGATCCTGTAACAGAAAAGGGAAAAAGAAGGTCAGCAGAAGTGAACAAACTTTGTTCATGACACTAAAAATGGTCATGTGCTAAAGAGGACTTTCTCACTTCTTTAACTTAAGAGTCCATTAGGATACAGTGCAGTGCCTACAACCCTAAATAATAAGCAAAAGGTTTAAGACTAACTAAACTCTAATTTTTAAATCTAGGAAACATAAATGAGAAGAAAATGAAGTCGAGGGGAGCCATCCAGCTGGCAGGTACTAGTCATGAGCAGGATGCACATTGCTGTTTATTTTCAATTACATGTATAGAAAATAGCTACCTTTGCAAAGTGTGTTTGCACACTGTAATTATGATGATGATACAATTTAACTAGAAATAGGGATAAGAAAAAAGAAACTGCCAACTAAATTGGTTGGGCAATTACATGAATGGATGTTTCAAGTGTTAATTATGAGAAAAGTAAAAACAAAGGAATAACTTAATTAAAACTTGTTGTAGAATGACATGTCATGGAAGGGTGTTACCTGCTCCGCAGGTAATGTTACAGGTTAGACTGTGGCTTTGATAGAAAGAGTGGCTTTGGAAATAGAATGATGGTTGAAGAAACTCTGATGGTGCAACTAAGAATCGATTACACTAATGAAACACCACTGAGGTCCTCCAAGTGTAATTCAGAGATTTCAGATATTCACTTAAATTAATCCTACACTCCCAAAAGAGCAGAAATACTTCAATCATAAAATAATAACTATGGATTTACAGTTTATACTGTATATTATTTATTCCACCATTATCAGCTTACACTGCCAGACCTTAAATGGGGGTGACTAATCTGTATATTACATAGTACCCTTCAAAAGAATTTACAAAGCAAATATTGAAATTAAAAACACAATAAATACAACACACAGGACATTTGTAAGTGTGTGAATATCTTCTAACTGAATAGATCAGGGGTCTCCAACTCCAGTCCTGCAGAGCTACTGTGGATGCAGGTTTTCATTCTAACCCTTTTTTAATTAGTGACCAAATTTTGCTGCTAATTAACTTTTTGCCTTAATTTTAATTGATGCACATCTTCTTTTTTCCTTAATTAGCAACCAAACAATATTAAGAAACAACATAAACAACACCCTGCGTCCATCACACAATAACTGAAAATAAAGAATGGTGAAGGCCTCAGTGATGTTGATCTGCTCAGGTCCACAAAACATTTTAACAGTGCTCTTAAAAAAGAAAATCAACAGTTTTGGAAATGTCTGCCATGGCAGAATGAGCGCCATGGAATTAAATAACAGGTTTAATTAGCAACTAGAATTGGCTTCAAGTTAAGAAACTGAATGAAGTGAAGTTGGGTGGAGTTTGAGGCCCCAACTTAGCTAGTCATCTGTTGCCTCACTTCACATCAGATTTATGTTTAGGTGCCGTTTAAGGAAAAAAGAATCAATTCACTGGCCAGAGTCTCAAGAAAAGTCAACTAAAATAGATGGAAATAGTTAATTAGCAGCAAAAACTGGTCACTAATTAAGAAAAGAGTTAGAATGAAAACTTGCAGCCACAGTAGCTCTCCAGGAGTGGAGTTGGAGGCCCCTGGAATAGATAGATGAAATGACAAAATAAGAAAACATCTAGCACCCGTCACCATACACAGCATCACTGAGCTTCCTGTCAGGAAGGACAAGACAGCCTTGTGAAGACGGGCACAGCTTCTGGTTTTGGTGCAAACACACCCAATGGGTGAAGGAGCCTATAAAATCTTGCCACTAGGGTGTGCTGCTGTCCGCTTTATTTTTAAAGTTGATGCCAGTGTCTCATCAACAGAAGGATGGGCACATGGAGAAGGTCAGTTGTTTGACAAAAGTAACTACAGAAATAATGTACAGTAAGTCAGTCAGTCAGTCAGTCATTGTCCAACCCTCTATATCCTAACATAGTCCCAATCAAAGCCAACACAGGGCGCAAGACAGACACAAACCCCGGGCAGGGCGCCAGTCCACAGCAGACAGTAAGTCCAAGAGCCCTTTAAGAAGCACTGTACCATGGAGATAGTCCCACTATACTGTCATATGCCAAGACCTTGGAAATGGCTAAGAAGGGGTTTGAATGATTTGCTCCACAATTCTTGAAGAAATGATTTGGGTGGAGGCTGGCAAAATATTGTGCATACAGTTGAGTTGTAGATAAAAAGTAAGGTCTAAAATGGGACCTTTACAATAGGTGTTAATTACTTTACATGTAATTTTTTGTATACTTCTGCTGTGTTTTCACTTTATCTGAATATACTGTATGCATATGTAAAGTGTCAATATCGGTCATATAAGTCGTATAATGTGGAAAACTCGTGCTATTGGTCCAAGAGATTATGATATGCTAACGCCCACCTGAGAGAGTGACCATGGAGCACACTGCCTTTTTTTCTATGTATTGTGCCCACATGACCACACGGTAATACCCGAACTATTCTGAAGCGATGATTGCACTGTTTTGTGTTTCACGCCCTCATACACCTTTATAGCAAAAGCATCCCTTATCTATGATGGAGCATTCGATGAGAAGAAAATATGAAGCTGGTTTTAAATTAAAAGTTATTGAAGTTGCAAAAGAAATTTGTAACTGCGCTGCTGCAACAAAATTCAATGTGTCTGAGAAACTGGTGCGAGATTGGAAGAAGAAAGAAGATGTAAAAAAAAGTAATAATTGAAGTGAATTGGCATATAAGTCAGGTCTGATTTTATGATTGGTTTTTCGGGTTTCAAGACCCGACTTATACACAAGTATATATGGTACTCAAAAAGAAATTACTCAGTCCAAATAAACATTGGCATAGTTATTAGAACTGTGACTACTAGAAGCCCACCGATTCTGAGCAAACGTATTCCAGTAGATTATGATTAGCGTGTTTGCATACATTTTTGCAATGACTGCACCACAACCAGTGAAGCAAAATATTTTTTTAATAAGATATGATTCTTCCATTTCATTATTGACCCGCAATATTTCACTGATAACATAACAGATTTTGCCACAAGTTTCACAGTATGTCAACAAATGATGTCTGTTTTTGCAGCCATAGCCGTCTCTCTTAGTTTTCAATCTACAGTCAGTGGCATAGCTAGAGGTAGGTGGAGGGGGCAGTCCGCACTGGGTGGCACATTTTTGGGTGTGGCATTATTGGCCATAAGAATCAATACAGTTTGTGTGTAAGCAGCAGGGTTTGTAAAAATATCACTCATGAATGTAAAAAGTAAAATTCTCTGTTTTGTATCCACAAATGCTTCAAAATCATTTTTAAACTGTCCTTTTGTGATGGCATCAGACACAGCAGTTGAAATTTATGAGGCAATAACAAAAATAAACATAAACATTACACAGATAATAATTTCTAGGAAGATAAACAACTAATTTACAATTTATAATTTTGTTTCATTCTCAATCCGAATGCATTCTTACTCTGCGCAAAAAACATCCCCACCTATCACTTGTGAACTACACTGGTTCTGCTTTTCGCAGCGTAATTATATTAAACTAATAATTAGAACACATCTTATCAGTGCGTCTATACTATATTTTCGTCTAGTTGATGCTTATAAATAATTATATGTGAAAAATTATTGCTGTTTCTCTATATATGAATAAATCCATGCAAAATTTATCTTAATTTTTCTGTATACATCATTTTAATTTTCTATTTAAATAGGTTAACATATTCAGATATATTGGAGGGCGGCAAATTGACGCACTGTCCCTCCCCGAGCAGCACGAACTCGAGCTACATCACCGTCTACAGTTTCAGACTCTAATCTCCAGTCAACTTGCTAAAACAGATTTAACAATGGAAAAGATGGACAAGACCATTAAGGATTTGAAAAATCTTTTTTCCAGCAACATCTGCGTGTGGCTGTTCCATTGCCATTTAATCCATGCCAGCCACTCTGCTTGCTGTGTTAATTAGGGTTTGTTTGTGGAGTGAACACGCTAGCAAAACATGGATCAGGCCAAAGGAGAAAACAGTTCTGTAAAACTGGTAAATTAAACAGTGAAACAGAAAGCATTCAGTCTGTATGAGCAAAAAATCTCTGCTGAAATTTCTTAAGCTGTAGTCTGGACACAATCATAAACTCTCACTTGAATATCTAGCTATATTCCCAATTATTTGTTGGTCCTATGGAGAATGTCGGGATCAGTAAATCAGTCACAAAAAAGACATGACAATGTGCTGTCCTGGTGCTCTCAACTTGGACAGACTGCCTAGTTTAAATGTCCTTATATTGGCTCTTCATCAACCAGCAGAAGACATCTAATTAATTAATTATTATTATTATTATTATTATCTACCTGCCTTAAAATGACTGCACAGCCTCAGACTTATTATTAGTTTCAAATTTCAATACTTGAACAGGCTGTCTAGCTGACCAAGTCAGATTTCTGCAAAGTGATGGAATTTTTTAACGGAATACATTTATAAAAATAAGATGCCACTTTGTCTAACTGGGACAAAAAATCAATTAGTATGACACAAGTTTCTTTGATCCCCACGTTATATAGACAAACACCAAACAGATACTTCACCGCATGCATTCAAGATGCTTAGGACCGCTGACGTAGACAGCCAAGTCCAACTCTCAGTATAGAGTCAGCAACCTGACAAAGATAAGGGAGCTCATAATATCACCATGTAGCAAATCCTTTGGTCAGGAGAAAATTGTGTGCATACTGCAATAATAAACACCTCTTAAAGCAGGCAGCCAGTATTTAAGTATATGGCAACATATAACTAGTCATATCTAATGGAGTGGTATGTGACGGTGTGGAAAATAGAATCCAGCAAACAACGTTACTTCAGTATAATGCAAAAGTTAAACAGTAAGGGAGGTGAAGCGAGACATCTGTGTTCAGATTTGCCATCGACACTGTCTGCTTTTAACGCAGCATCTGAAATAGTCTGCAAGTGAAGTTAGCCATCTATTTAAAGGTCCTCAGTTAAAGACTTCCTCGGAAGAACACATTGCAATCTGCAGTCCATGAATGCTCTTATACAACACTGAAGCTGAGCAGAAGTCGGTCTTGTTTTTGTTTTTGGTATATAGTGAGAAGTCAAGCAAAATGACCCCTTTTATTGGCTAACTGACTAACAATATGCAAGCTTTCAAGGCAACTCAGGCCCCTTCTTCAGGCAAGATGTAATACAGAAACTGGAATTCTGTATGTTTATGTAGACACTAGGACAAATACAATATTGGGAAACCTTTAAGTGAGACATCTTAAATATAAAAAATAATAGACCTCTTCAGGCTAAGTTTCATCTAGCAAGAGAGGAGAACAACATAAAGTCAAAATCTTTGAATAAGATAACTGTCCAACAAAGTCTTTTGAAGTTTCTGATGTGGGTCTGTAGACAGGTTGTCTGTGTCAGTCCGAGAAATGCAAACAATCCTCATATCTTGCATAAAATTCTTGTCTCTATTTAAACCATGTTGTAATGTGTTACATGTTAGCATGAGTTTCACTTCCCATTCTTTTCTCTCTTGCTGTGTTCTGAAGTTGCCCATAAGCACTGCTGTGACTTTAAAGTCCTTCTCACAGTGTCTATGGCTGTTAAAGTAGGCTGCTACAGGAAATATCCAAACATCTTGACCATACGTTGTTCTCCTCTCTTGCTAAATGAATCTTAACCTGAAGAGGTCTATTAAGACGTCTCACTTAAAGGTTTCCCAATGTTGTATCTCTCTTAGTGTCTATATAAACACAGGGAACTCCAGTTTCTGTATTACATCTTGCCTGAGGAAGGGGCCTGAGTTGCTTTGAAAGCTTGCATATTGTAATCTTTTTTAGTTAGCCAATCAAAGGTGTCATTTTGCTTGATTTCTCACAGCATCCATAATGACCAACACAGTACAACACCCTAGTGCTTTTGGTATCTCTCTATTATTAAAAAAAATCTTGGGAGGGAGACTAGGGAGACGAGACGTGATCTTCTCGGAAGAAAATTTGACTTCCCGTGAGAGACACTTTAACATCACGCGAGACAATATTTAAAACAAGTTCACGGACATCTAACCTAGCAGTTGTTGGAATGCTTTTGGTAGACACACTTCATGTGCTCCCAGCTTTTAAAACAACGACAAGCAGAACACGTAGCTCGCCAGCAGCAGCAAGCCAGCAGATGATCCAACCGCTTCTCCTTAGTGTGCGTTAAGCCCCCCCACCCCACCCCCTTCACAATGGGAGCGGCAGAGACGCAAAGTGGCAAAAGGACAGCTGCTGTGCAGGCTTTTAAATGATCGACACGCTGCACAACAAGCAGAACATGCAGAACACCAGCAGCAGCAGCAGCAACAAGCTAGCAGATAATGCAACCGCTTCTCCTTAGCGTGCGTTCAACCACCCCCCCTTCACAACGCGAGCAGCATTATATGTCCTGTGAGAAAGAGATGTAACCACGCCTAAGGCCATAAATAAAGGACAAGTATTGTTTTTGCAAACGTTTTACAGTAAAAGTGAAAATAATACATATGTAACAATTCCCATGAAAATAACAATCTCTTTAAATTGTATATCCGGTAAACCAAACCCGGGGGGTGGGAGAGCGAAGCGAGCAGCGGGTGGAGCCCATCAGTATGAGATAAATAAAGAGCACAGCTGAGCTCTGATTGGGCATTACAGGGACATTAATTGGATTGTACCTTATAAAGCAGAGTGAATCAGTCAATTGCCACTTTTCTTTTAATTCATATTACTTTTCCTTCTTTTCTTTGTATATTTTCAGTACCCTGTGAATGAATGGCCCTGATCCAGGGTTGCTTCATGCACTACTGGTGCTGTTGGCTGTGATTCAGTAACTTTGGCTTTAAACGTGCAACTAAAAGGATTCAGAACCTTTTGCATTACTAAATTAAAAACGTAGGCACCTGAGCACACATGCCAGCCTTCCTACGCCATGCCAAGTTGTTTTAGCCTTTGACAGACAGGTACAATTTAAGCTGACTGGATCTTATTTTCCTTCTGCTTAACTAAATATCGTCAATGCAATTTTTTTTTTAAACACTTCACATCAATATTCATTTTGAAAGCTCCTTTTCATTCTCGCCATCCCCATTCATTACTCAGATGGGCCACACAGAGGCACTCTTTAGACAGCTTCAAGCCGTAAGCGTCAATTGTATCCGTTTCAGACCTCCTCTCCATTTCTATTGAGCTGGAACATTTTTGTAAACACTTACATCAATAGGTTTGCAAAAAATATGGTCAGGAAAATAACAAGTAGTTTCAACAAGCAAGCTCTTGTGCTACTAAACAATACCTTTAATTGTTATTGTTCAACATTTTTTTCCTATTTAGAACTGGGAAAAGTCATCTCCCTTGCCCTTTCCCATTGTAAAATGATTATATCAGCATTCTGGCTGTATCTTTTTACAGATATACTGTATATCATTTTTTGAGATAATGTCATTTGTAATTTGACTCCAGAAATATGCAGCAGTACGTAGATATTTAAAAGTAGAGATAATAATCCTCAGTGCTGTGGTGCTGACCTTGCTTCCATGAGGAATTTGTTTTTCAGGTCTGGTGCCAGATTCTCTCGACATGTCTTCACTGCAACAGGGGTGTTGTCAGACCGCAAACGTCCACTGAATACTTCTCCAAAGTTCCCCTGGGAGAAAGCAACAAAGCCAAGGGGTCAAAACTCTAGACATAATATGTCAGATTCTTTAGCAACACAACACAGCATTCCAGGACTGTTAAACGTCTATAAGACAGTGCAGGCAGAAGGCAACTACTGGAGAATTTGAGAGGTGCCAGGACAGGAGTCTCTGGAAAGCTCAAGTGGAAAACAATACAAAGTAAAGTATACTGTATATAGTGCTTATATAATACGTTTTAGAAATGAATTGCATACTACAATTTTGTAGATGTCTGATTTGCAAAATGTTATACAAGTGGTGTAATATCAAGTACGGTGCCCAGAAATGTTGGCTTCTCTGCTGCCCATTACAAATGAAAGAGCAGACATGCTAGCTTTTGCCAAGCACTGGCCAAATTTCATAAGAATTTGCATTGTATAAGAGAAGCATTGCAGCTCAGGGACATTGAGGAGTGTTTCTATCTTTAGACGAGAAGTTAAAGAAATCAGCAGAGGTGTGACCATTTGACTCAGGATGCTGTTTCAGTGACTGCTCCAATTTGTTCTCATGTCACAGCTAAAGTGACCTACTTCAGTTGTGAGAAATGTCAACACACATTATGCTGCAAGCTGTAAATTAGAAAAATGTACTTTGCAAACTACAGTAAAATATGCCCTGAAGTGCTCTAAATTTGCATTTATGTAAATGAGCCTGCCTGATGGAAAGTGCACCAAAGAAGAAAAAACGAATTGAGGCTTCCTGCAAAGTTCCTTTAATAATGGAGGTAGGGTGCCCTTTGTACTGTGTTTTTAGTCTTATCGTTGCGTAATTGTATTGCTTTGTCAGTTTAACAGATACAGAACTTAAACCCTTTCATATTGGCAGTGTAGGACATGTTGTAGACTGTCTCTTTTCAACCCAATCACTAACGTGTTGATGTTTCGCTGCACATTACATTTCACAGACATAAGTTGATTATGAAACTGGAAAGTCCTGGTGGCACCGGCTCAAATACAAATGTAACCAAAAAGCAACCACCTAATACAAAAATGGATATCCAAGTTTAGGGTGACTACTTCCCAGTCCTAGTTATACCATTCTAAAGGAATGCTTGATGATTTGGAAATGAAAGTGCAGGATACATGCAAGGAGAAGTACATGTGCCTGTGTAAGTTGGACACCTCCACACCTAACATGATCTTCTTCAGCCAAGGCCACTTGGTCTCGGGTAACTACAGTAACTGGCTTCAGTCCAACCTAAATGAACCCTCTTCCAGTCTGAGCAGATACTGTAGCAACCAGAGTGGAAAAAAGAAAAGTCAGACGGACAGATCATGTAACAGCAACCTAGTTGTGACAATTTATTTGCTGTTTTCTCATAAACTGGATTTGCTAAACAGAATCTAATGAAATGTCTCACTCTTCTACTACATTGTAAGCTACGCATGGGTCGGTGAAGCTAATTGGCCATAAATCATAAATCAGATTTTGGGGAAAGACATGAACCACCATCTTACTGAAACTTACTGGAGCTCTGACATGACATGTAATGAGACACATGAACATGTGGGTCACTTCTCTTTCGTTAACATTATTATTCAAACTTTGTCCATTTAATGTATGAACTAAAAATGCACAGCAGGCTTGATTGATTCCTAGCAGACTGTTTATGTAATTCATGCATGGGAATGGATTTGTTCGCATAAATTGTTCTCAACGTTTGGTCACACATAAATAGATCAGTTCCTAAGTAGCCATTCCCTTTTGAATAGACTGTTCTTTGCATCTGCTGCATGCTAAACACTATGAAACGTCCTCACAGACTGGTCTCGGAACACAGAGGAACTTTATAAGAAAGGGTAGAGCTGGTTCTTCTTCCTTAGGAGACTGCGTTCCTTTAATGTGGGAAGTGTCATCCTTCACATCTTCTAGAACTCTATGATGGTCAGTGCAATTTTCTACTGTAGTGTGTTGGGTTGGTAACATCACTTCACAAGAGGCCAACTGAATCAACAAGCTAATTAAAAGGGCAGGATCAGTTATGGGACACCTTCTGGATCACCTGAGGTAGTAGCAAAGGATAGGATTTAAAACAAAACTGAGTGCCATTATGAACAATGCTACACCGCTTCTCAATGACACATTGACTTTGAGTACTTTCAGTCAATGATTTATTCAAAGTGGGTCAAGAAACGCCACTGGGGCTCCTTTATGCTAACAGCAATACTTCTGCATGGTGCCTCATTGTGTCTGTTACTGCCAAATCCAAAGCTTTCTTTCTTTTTATATGTCTCTTTCTTTTGAGTCATTCTGGTGTGTCTTCAAACCATAGAGTGTTTGTATCCATATTTATTTATCTATCTGTTTATGCATTTATTTATTTAAAGAGTTTCTGTAGTAAGCCAAATTTCCCCTGATGACAAATAAAGTTCATCTGTTAGATAGATAGATAGATAAAACAAATTATCTATCTATCTATCTATCTATCTATCTATCTATCTATCTATCTATCTATCTATCTATCTATCTATCTATCTATCTATCTATCTATCTATCTATCTATCTATCTATCTATCTATCTATCTATCTATCTATCTATCTATCTATCTATCCTTAACAAGACCAAATTAAAAGACAGAAAGAGTGCCAGTGCACTAAACTTAACTCCTTTTACAAAAGCAGAGCCCGTACTGCATTTCTCATTCTCTCTACTGAGAACAGAGAGAAGCCGCACAGTCAAGCCCAATTTTGGCCTTTCAACAAATTCAGCAGTCACCGTAATTAAAAAATAAAAAGGGATATTTTTGGATGTATAAAAGAATAGCAATAATGGAGTTTTCACAGGCAGTTAGTGTGCTGTGAGGCTGTCAAAGTGCCTTTCATGGACAGGGTCAGGAAGTCAATGGTGGTGCATTGTAACAATGGGCCCTGAGGGTCTTCCCATCAACATCCTAAGTAGCTATCAAAAATCCGAAAGCACAAATTTGTGAGCCACATTGTGGAGGTTCTTTTTCTTTGTAGACATCTTGTAATCATAATGCGTGAATTGTGTGCCAACACTTGATACCTGCTGCATGAGCCCTTTATGCTGAGTCATCAGCAACCACAACAAGCAGAGTCAACAAGAGAGACCTGAAATGTGAAACAGTTTAGCTACTTTACCGCAATTAAACCTACACGCAAATTCTTTACAAAGAATAATTATCACACTATAAGCATGGTCACCTATAATTATCAGATGAAGAAATATTCTGCCCAGCCAGTCAGTAATGCCATAATCAGCTGTGTTTTGCTTTATTTACCTACGAGACAGGGTAGCGAGTTAACCACTATAGTGAGGCACACCGGTGAGGTTACACCATTGTCCTACTTTAGTTGTTCCAGGCGTCGAAGACAAAGACTTACTGTAAGTGCCAAGCAAGCCCTGACAGCGAGGCCCTAACCTTCACTGTAGGTGGTGGTCCTGTCTGTTTTAGTGATGTCAATGTCAATTTATTTATGTAGCACATTTAAAACAACATAGGAATGCTGTGGCCAAAGTGCTTTACAATGATAGAAGAAAAGAAAACATACAAATAACATAAATAACATATATAGAAATAAAATATATGAACATAAATAAAATAAATAATAAATAGAAGTAATGTTACATAATCACAACGAGGAAACCATCAGTATTACTGAAGGTCACAGAATGCAAGTGTATAGAAATGAGTCTTTAATCTTGTTTTAAACAGTTCAATTGTAGACGACTCCTTTATGTGATGAGGTAAAGAGTTCCTCAGGCGAGGAGCAGCAGCTGCAAAGGCCCTGTCCCCCTTAGTTTTACACTTGGTATGAGGGATAACAAGAGACAACTGACCAGAAGGTCTAAGCACTCTAGATGGCTGGTGTAAAGCACACAATTCAGATAAATAGGCAGGAGCAAGCTCATGTAAAGATTTAACAACTAGCAACAAGATTTTAAAATCAATTCGAAAACTGACAGGCAGCCAGTGATGCTACATGGGCTGCTTCTGAAATCCTCAGCTGGTGCCCACACAATTTAAATTCCAGGCTCTTTTGGTACAACCAGTTAAAAGGGCAGCTAAGAGTCCATTGGCCTAAGTTTGCAATTTAACACACGATAAAAAATCAACCAAAAAATACACAAAATATAACTGGCAGTCTTTATTGTTACTGCTGTGCAACTTATTTTTTTCATAGCAGAAGAATGCAGCTGAAAACTAAATACTACATGAAGAGTCCAACAAGCATCATCTTGAGCCTCTGGCTCTTTGTGATAACACAGATCCTTTGAAAATGAACCGCTTTTGAACAAGGAAGTGATGTTTTAAATCGTGGACATGACTTTATTTTATTACTAGGAGGCGGCTTTATGCAAGGAGGAAAAAGATCACATTGGTGTCAATTTTACATTTAATTATCAGTGCTTAGGACACGTTAAGTGAGTTTGGAAAAAAATGAGCTTTTAGATGCAACTATTTCCCAATTTAAAAAGCTTGTTTTACCGTTAGTCTGCTACTTTTAGGTAAAGGATCAAGGGTTACTGTCTCAAACTCCTGTGATCTGTGTGTTGCGCAACAGTAATATGTAATGCATAATCGGGCAAAAATTAATTTAACCTAATATGATCAGATTAGCCTAAATCGCGAGGTTGTAGCTCATGTCAAAGTGCTTGTTTTAAATAGGCCTTAAATACTAAAAAGGAGCAGTCACTAAATACAAAGCAATGCACTTAAGCCCTTTTCTCAGAGCCACGATGTATTCAGCCCAAACTTGCTTTAAGAACTTGCACTTTGCCAGCTGGCTATTATACTTCTAGTAGTTTTTGAAAAAAGAAGCCAGTTAAGTAAACAATTGAGTTAATGCACTGTTCAGATTGAATGGTGTCAGTTAAGTGACAATGAATTGTTTTTTGTGTTTCTTCAGCACACTAGGAGGAGTCCTAACTCCACTTACACATCTTATTTAGCCACTGGCACAAAGTCACTCAGTTCTCTTTGGCCTTTTCAACAAATACTCACCCGTCCTATGTGTTCTCCCAAAATGACATCATCGTGGTCTAGCACCCACTTGTCCTGAGAACAAAGAGACAGAGAAAAGTTAACTAAGCAGCATAAATACAAACACCTCAGAGCAAACTTACACAATACCACCTAATACTCTGAGCAAGCATGGGGGTCCAACATGCTACAGGCCTCATATCGTGTTGCCCTTTGTGATTTGCTAAATGTATGGTGCAGATTTAAGGATCATAAAATTTACTGGTAACATACACTATAGGGGCACACTGGTTAAATGAGGTGGGCAATGCTGAGGCCTGGAGGAGCACAATTATTGCAAGTTTGTATTTCAGTCAATCTGGAAATAAGCAGCCACCTTTCAGTCTGTCCTGGAAGCCTTTCTCTAATTCTTCCCCTTCTTTACCTATGTAGGCCGTGTACATTTTGATTTTGTCAAATTATCAGGGCAGATTTGTATTGTTTAAAAATATAGTACCATACAGTATTTACTTTGCTTGATTTAGGGTTCATCACTTGCAGTGGCGTAGCTCGAGTTCATGCCGCTCAGGGCGGGACGGTGCTTCAGTTTGCTGCCCTGCAACATATCTGAATATGTTAACCTATTTAAATAGAAAACTAAAATGACGTATAAAGAAAAATTAAGATAAATTTTGCATTAATTGATAAATTTTGAACACATTTTCCCCCTAAAAGCCCCCGAGAAGACACGGACGCTCCTCAAACTACCTTCACATTGCTCCCTTACTTGCTGGACTTACTTGCGGCTGCTCTGCCACGTGATATGCTTCTTGTGCGACGCTACGCTTACTTAAAAGCCTGAACAGCACCTGTCCTTTTTGGCTGATTGCTTGTCATTCTCTCCTCCTCTAGACATCCACTGCTCCTGTTTGGGGTCCCGCTCCTGACGCTCACCCCTTTTGAAAAAGAGAAATGTTTATTTGAAGTGTTTGAATAAAGTTCCTGTCACTACAATGTCCTGCGTTTCTGTGCAAATCTGTGACCCAAGTGTGACAAAAAGTCCAGCAAGTAAGGGAGCAATGTGAAGGTAGTCTATCAGCGTTTGTAAGAGGGGGTTTTTGAGGACCGTCCGTGTCTTCTAGGGGTGCGTTCAACCCCACTGCTCACACCATATAGAGAAACAGCACTAATTTTTCACATATAATTATTTATAAGCATCAACTAGACAAGAATATTGTATAGATGCACTGATAAGCCGTGTTCTAATTATTAATTTAATATAATTACGCTGCGAAAACCAGAACCAGTGTAGTGTATAAGTGATAGGTGGGGATGTTTTCTGCGCAGAGCAAGAAGGCATTCGGATTGATAACAAAATGAAATTATAAATTGTAAATTTGTTGTTTAATCTTCCTAGAAACTATTATCTATGTAATGTTTTTGTTAATTTTTGTTATTGCCTCATAAATTTCAACTACTGTGTCTGATGTCGTCACAGAAGGACAGTCTGAAAATTAGTTTTGAAGCATTTGTGTATAAAAATCAGAGAATTTTACTTTTTTCATTTATTTTTCCAAACCCTGATGCTTACATATGAATTGTACTGAGCCTTTTGGCCCAATAATGCCGCCCCCAAAATTGTGCCAGCCTTTTGGCCCCCCTCTGCCCGCCCCTCGCTACACCACTGATCACTTGTGACAACTGAGAGAAAATCATTCAAACTGAGTCCTTATTCGAAATTCTTTTACAAGGAGTTCACCTGACGGGCAACATGGTGGCACAGTGGTAGCACTGCTGCCTCGCATTTAGGAGACTCGGGTTCGCTTCCCGTGAATGCGTGGGTTTCCTCCCACAGTCCAAAGACATGCAGGTTAGGTACATTAGCGATCCTAAATTGTCCCTAGTGTGTGCTTGGTGCGTGTGCTTGTTGTGTGTGTGTGTGTGTCCTGTGGTGGGCTGGTGCCCTGCCCGAGATTTGTTCCTGCCTTGCTCCCTGTGTTGGCTGGGATTGGCTCCAGCAGACCCCCGTGACCTTGTGTTAGGATAGAGCGGGTTGGAAAATGACTGACTGACTCACTAACTTAGTTCACCTGACTCAAACTGAAGAAAGTGATAGATTAGGTAAAACGAAATTCTGATGTCCCTAACGTGCAGATTAGTTTTATTTGTAAATTATTCTTCATCATTACACTTACAATATGACAAACTTGTTTCAATATCTGTTTAAATCACAAAGCTAAACTTACAAAGACAGGAAAAAAGATATCCACTCAGGAAAAGTATTCCCTTACACGACATTAGCAGTTCTGCTCCTGATAGTCACATTGGCTGAACCCAAAACCTGTCACCACTGCAGCACTCTGGGGGGACAGATTTGTTCACCCCAGAATTACAGACTGGTAAAGAATATCTGGGTATACAGGAAATAAAGTGAAATGTAATAGTATTGGGGAAAAATGCAGACAAAACTACATGAAGTTGAGAACTGACTGCTACTTTTGACTTTATTAATGCTCTCCAGCATTCCGCACAATACTTTAAGTACATGATGTATTATTGTTCAAAGAGTGAAACCTTTCTTCCATTATGCTAAACCTGTTCATCCTGAATTTTGCATTTGTGAGCCTAATACTGGCTATAGGGCAAGGCAATGCCACATATGAGCAGATGAGCGAGTTACAGAACCAGGAGACTTGCGTATTTAGTGCATAGAAGAGCAAACGTGGAATGGTTTTCATGAGTGACTGCAATACACAGTCGGTCCACACTAGAACACATTTTGAACTGAATGGCATTGAAGATTAGCCCCCTTCCACCATTCATGGCAGACTGGATGTTCACTGTGCAGTTGCCATGTTCTCGTCATTTTCATGTAGGCACATTCCAGATGTGTTGGTTTATTCCCACATTTCAAAAGAAGAAGTCTAAGCTTAATATTAGTCTAGTATGACAATCCAGCCCAGGGAATGGATCTGTCTTGAAGCCAAAGTCATCAGAATAAGATCTGGCAAATCATGACATAGTATTGGAAAAAGCTGGTTTAAAAAAAGATGGTAGTTATAGCAGAGCATTCCTCCAGCTGATCTGAAATGATTACGATGTCAGAGAGACAAGAGTTTGGCAAAACTTAACTAAATCTGTTTTTCCATTATGGCAAACCTGTTCACCTTGAACGTTGTGTTTGTGAGCCTAATGGGGTATGACAAAGGCAGAGAAGAGAAGATGAGCATCTCACAAAACTCAATGGAGATTGAGGTGTCTACACTATTGCTAAGAAAAACTGAGGATGGCTATTCTTGCAATGGTTTATTAGGTAGCATCATAACTCAAAAATGCTTGTTTTACCAACATTTAAGCAATAACTCAAAAGTGACCATGCAAGTGTATTTCCACACATGTGTGAAAATGTGAGAAAAAGTCACTTTTATCACTAGAGTACAAAAATGTTATGCAAGTGGGACGGTAAACATCTTTTCGGTAAACGTCTCCAGCAACCTCTAACAGTCAAAGTCGCATTGTCACCGTGACTCTCCAGATTATAACTGATTTTCGTGAACATGTCCAATTACAGTTACATTTTTTTATTGTCACCTACTGTGTGTTTGAATTGTATGCTCTGGTAATGCAATTCTTTTCCAACATTTTTTGAATGTGTGGATACAAGGAATTTGTGGGTTGAGTGAAGAGTTTGATATGTAAATACTGAGAGCTAAGAGGAGTAATGCATCTTCATGTTTGATCAGAATCAGAATCACCAGTACAGGAATTTAACTTGGTAGATTTGGGGCTGTTTATTACATAATGTCACATATAAATAACATAAATAGCATAAGTTAAAAAAAGAAAAACTTTATACAAAGTTGCAGAACGGTACAATCATAAAGGAGATGCGCAAATGATGATGTGCAAGTGAAAGTGTGAGTGTGTAGCGTGTATGCACATGCACACACATATATACACCATACACACACACACACCTTCATCTCTATATATAAAATCCAATGTCTGTCTGTCTATCCGTTTTTCACAAGAGAACTACTTAATGGATTTAGATTGTTTTTTTTCTATAATTTGTTTGAACTTTCCAGTTGATTTTGTGACTTGTCTCATCACGCTAAGTATCATAGTTTGCTTGCGGTACCGATTTATTTGCCCAAATCCGAGAAACACACAGTGGGCCGAGGGTAGGGGAGCAGGTCCTCCTCACTTATGCATCAGCTTTGGGGTGTTTCTTACCTCCGCTTAGCTAGCGAATGAGAGAACTACTAACGGATTTAGATCGGGTTTTTTTCAAGAATTTGCTTGAACATTCCGGTTGATTTTGTGACTTTTCTCATCACGCTAAGAATCATAGTTCACTTGCAGAAGTGATAAATTCGTGCTAATCCGAGACAGAAGCTGCGAGCCAAGGGGAGGGGGAAGTGTCACGTCAGGGGTCAGGGCTCTCCTCACTGTCCTGTTTCACTACTATGCGGGCAGAGCCGCAGGGGACGGCTAGTACAGTACATGACAGAACCCATGAATAGACAAAGAAGTCCTGCTAACTAAATGTTTTGAGAAGACTGTGGTTCTGGGAAAGAAACTATTGAGATGTCTGTTAGTTTTAGTTTCAATTGACATGAAGCGTTTACCAGAGGGAAGTTTTGGAATAAGTGATAAGCTGGGTGAGATCTGTCCATGGTGATCCTATTGACATGGTTAGTGATACAAGATGTATACTGGTTTGAAAGAGATGGAAGAGCACAGCCAATTATTTTCTCAGCAGAACTCACCACATACTGAAATTTATTTTAGGAGTGTGCTGTTGCTGAACCTAATCAGACAACAATGGCGAATGTGATTACGCTTTCAATTATAGCTTTGTAAAATTGAACTAGGATTGGCTGGAAAATATTTAATTTCTTTAGTTGGTGTTGTCAAACACACACAAGTAGGGAGCAGCAGACTGGCTCAACGGAGTATGATAATACACAGAATATGGGTTTGGAACAGAGTACTAACACCTCTCTCTTTTATTTAGCAGAAAAACAGACGAATAAATAAACCTTTTTGAAGACCCGCAGACGATTTCCCTTCTGTGTACGATAACCGCTACCTCCCTTCTGTCCAGTCCGGATGACATCAGTTCTGGCTCCAGGTTTCCACGTCATCTCTGGCACTTCCTGGATTTTCCCATCATATCCATCGTACATAATTTCTTGTCCATCCCTTATATAAATCCAGCAATTTCACCAATACAGTTGTCCTTGTTGTGATTGAATTTCTTTGACTGTACGAGTCTGAGAAAGACTACTGGACACTTCACTATATGGGGAAGGCAAACCCCCAAAACTTTTTGAGCGTGTTGTCTCTGTTTTGGAAGTAATGGAAGTGGTGTTAAGGTCCCAATTGAGAGTGTTTGTGATTGTTGTAGGATTCCACCGTATTGATTACAGTCTAGTGGGAGAGGTTGCAACTGCTGTTTGTGAAAGTCAATGACCATTTCTAATGTCTTGATGGGATGGAGGACCAGGTTATCATTTAATTACTAATTACCATTAGTAATTAGATCAATATTGGTGGTGTCATCAGAAAACTTAATGATTTTTACTGAAGGATCAGTGGACCTGCAGTCATTGGTGTACAGGGAATAAATTGTGGGGGAAAGTACACAGCCTCGAGGGGCACATGTGCTAATATGGAGACAGTCTGAGAGGTGGGAGCCCATACAAATGTATTGTTTCTGGTTTGTCAGAAAACTGTCAATCCATTTACAGATGAAAGGATTCAGTTCAGTCTACAAAGTAACCAAAGCAGATACAACTATGAGGTCTTGTGTCAAATAATATAAAACAATGCATGATTTGTGATATTTGTGCATGGCCAATGTGCAAACTGATTTTTTTTATGAATATAAGATGTGTGATTGACACTCAAAATTTCACAACAGAGCTAAATCAAGTTTTCTATGGGAGATTTGCTGAAAGAGGCCACACAGACAAAGCAGATAGCTAGACATTAATATTTTAAGAAAAAAAAAACAACTTTTCAAAATGATTACACTTTTTAATCATACAGAGCAGGAATATGTTGCAAGTCTATGCAAATCGTGAGGACTGGCCTTCTGCTCACTTTGTTACACAACTTTCCTCTTTGATCTACTTGCTTAGACAGGCTTTGATGTTATCAGCTTTTATTGCTGAATTTGTTTAACTGTTCTTCTGAAGACACACCCTGTAGGCCTGTAAACAGACTCACTCCTTACAGATGTGGGGCATGCTTTATAATTAAAGACATCAAAGAGTAATACTGTCATTTTGGCTGACAAGGACCTCTCATGAGTTGGTATGGGATGAACTAGAAAGGCCACCAGTAACATTCTTAAAATTCAATTTTGTCCATTGCAAGGTGGCGAGATCTCAAAGTGGGTTAAAACAGAAAGGCTCTCCAGACTCTATCCTATCTACCCAAAAGAGTGGAGGGTTTGTTTCTGGCACACGAGTAAGCCCAGAACTTAGAGAGACACATTCCAATAAACTACAATCCCCATTCAGTCTACACACTCCAATGAGCAGTCATCAGGATTAAATAAGCTACTTTGTGTTTATCTAAGCTTCTGCTTAACACAATTGTTAAACAAATTCTATTAAGAGGTGCAAATTATGCAGTGTTGATGGAAAAGGGGGCAAAACATGTCAAAGATAGTGCAGGGAAATTAAGAGATCAAAAAATATAAATCTAAAAAAGGAAACGAACATCTGCTGCAAATGATGTTGCACTAGATGCTTTTTTCTGGAGCGCAGTATAAAATGCTAGGGTACTGTGTCAGTGTGTTATTTATTCAGGACAAAAAGCCCAACATACAGTATTTATGGCTTTAGCTAATTTTCTTAAAAAGTAAAGAAATGTGGTCTATTTGTTTCATTTATGAAATACGGGTACATATGGAGTCTATATATAGTTTTTGTAATAACTTCTTGTGTTCCTTTGTGTGGCTTATATTGGGTGGGCATAATGCTAAAATATAGCCAGTAGTTGGCAGCCACAATAATAGCACAGGGGAACATTTTATGTTCTTTTTTTCCCGGCCTAGTGGTTGAATAAGAAGGTGCACACAGATGAAAAACAAGCAAGAAGTATGGTGCTATTGCATTTCTTCACAGCAGGGACACTATGCCATCTGGTTGGCACAGCACAGGCAATCGTTGTGGGCCCCTTACAACCTCCACACATTCTCTTTCTTCTTACCTGTGCCACAGGGTACTACACTCAAATGAGCATGGTGTCCTTCTGTAATTTCAATTTGTTCTTCTATTAGTTTTCATGTTTATCTCCAACAATAACTTTACCAACTTTCTTGCTTAAAACGTCAATTTGTAGGTGGTGAAAAGTGGCATTGAAGGAATGCATACAATTAGATAGAAATTGCACTACACATATCAAGAGATCAAACATGTGTCACAGAAACAGTCATAACTCCTACACTGCTATTGAGGAGGAAACATTTTAGTCATCCATACAGCAAGAATCGGGGTTAATCAGACCATTCACATACCTGCCTTCTGCAGTAGCTGAAATTTGAAGACATTAGTAAATGTGCAGCTAATCTCAAATCTCCCCACCAACCCACAGCCTTCCAGTAAGATGCAAGGACTGAACTTTTACCATTCCATTGGACTTCTTTCTTTCTGTTGTGGATTTGCACAAGTATGTTGAATTGCTGTCCATCTGTAAGATCTGTTTTTGGTTCAGCATGAGATTATTGACAGGTGACCTCACATTCAGTTCAATTGTTCTATGATGCATTGTGGAATTAAGGGTTGACTCGATGGTCCTCCAAATTTTCAGGGAACCCTTGGGATTTGGTGGGACAATTGGCACTCCAGCCACCATAAAAAAAACTTCACACTGCTACAAAATGACAGACAGGACTCCTTTCTGCTCTCTGTGGGAGTAGCTCTGCTGCAGTCGCCCATAGGAAGGCTGCTCATATTATGAAAGGGATGAGGGAAAGCCCTTGGGAGCTTCATCCCCAGAAGCCAGTGGGGTCAGGCCTGTTGGGGATTGGAACTGGTGTGGTGACGTCAGGAATGGGGAGTCGACAAGGCCCTCCTCACTGTCCTGCTCCACAGCAACACTTGGGTCCCAATTTGAGGCAGCCTATCCAGGTAGGTACATGGAACTTCTTGTTTCTCTGGCATGATGATCATCTTCCTCTGCTGTTGGACGGAGCTTTGTAAACTCCACATTTCAGTGGCAGCACACTCTGAGATGTGCAGACCTGGGACTGGCCAGAGCTCTGTAGGTGGGTATACTTTTTATTGGTTTGGTTGCTCTGATGATTGTCATACTCATGTAGTAGTTTTTGCTGTGGTGGCTCAGCTCCTTCTGATGGTGTCCAATGTCACTCCTTTCCACGAGCTTATTATGAGACTCGGATTAAGGCACTATCTCTGTGCCTTGTCTGTTGTCTCAGTGTATACTCTGACAGCAGTGAGTGATATCTCAGAGAAAGAGACATTTTATTCACAGCTTTGCTCGGTGGTTGATGGGTACCAGCAATAGGGCACTCCTCTGGTCATGGGTGATTTCAATGTAGCCACTGACACTGAGAGGGCTGGCTATGAGGATTGTGTTGGTCCCTATGGGTCTGGTGACTGTGGTGAAAGTGGCTCCATGTTCCTTGACTTTGCAAAAGGTCATGGGCTCCAGATTGCTGGAGCCGGGTTCCAGTGCCCTGAACCACATAGTTGGACTTGGTAATGCAATACTGGTGGTATAGTGAAAGTGATCAATCACATCCTCATGGGCAGACTCTGGAGGTTCTTATAAAACATCAGGGTCTACAGAAGTGCCCAGTTTGTGAACTTTGACCACAGACTTGTTGTTGCTACTCTGAAGATCCCACTTAGGTCCAGTAGGCTACCATCTACCTGGCCAGACTCTAAGATCAGGCATTTTGTAATGAGTTTGCACTCAGTTTGTGTGATGAACTTACAGACTTGGGTGTGATCCTAATGTGATGTGGTAGACCTTTTGTGACAAGACCCTGAAGGTTGCTGAGGATTGTGTTGGTGTTACCATTGTTCCCAGAAGGAGGTGTTTCATTTCGCAGGGCACCCTTGATATCATCGAGAGGAGTCACAGCGCATGGCTTGATGGCAACTCTGGTCTGTACTAGAAGCTGAGAAGAATGCCTGCGATGGCTCCGAAGCAGACAGGAAGGCATTTCTTAGAAGAATCTGTGAGTAGGTGATACACCATCTATGGTCTAGTGACCCATGTCCTTTTTACAAAGGAATCAAAGATGGACATCTGAATCTGTTCTTTAGAGAGCTACAGTCAGGGCAGGTGATGGAACAGACCTTTGGATGCTGCAATTGTGACCCACTGGGCTGGCTGTTTGGACCAGCAGTTTAAAGCTGATCCTCCATCTAGGACGTTGGACATCTCTGGGTCCACAGTCCTTGAGGATGATCCTCCAATTAGCTGTGAACCACCCAATCTCACTGAGGTTGCACAGGTGGTGAACCAACTCAGGGCTGGAAAAGCTGCAGGGATCTGTTGTATCCAAAGTGAACTTGTCCAGGCAGGTGGTAAGGCAGACCTCCTGTAATTGAAGGCAATCTTTGCTTCCATTTGGGAGACTGGCGTCATCCCAACCGATGGGAAAACGGGACTTGTCATCCTTATCTGGAAAGGAAAGGATGATCGCCTGGATTGCAGCAACTACAGGGGAATAACACTGCTCTCAGTGCCGGGTAAGGTCCTTGCTATGGTCATCCTCAATAGGATCCGTGATCACTTGCTCACCTACCAGCGACCGGAGCAGTCTGGATTTACGCCTAAGGAGTCTACCATTGACCGTTTCCTGGCACTGAGGGCTCTCATCAAGCATAAACGCAAATATCAACAGAGTTTCCTTGCAGCGTTTGTTGATTTTTGTAAAGTGCTCAGCACAGTTGATCAAGCTGCCCTGTGGGACATCCTGATGGTTCGCAGAATCCCCTCAAAGTTGCTGGATATCATGGCTAGCCTGTACACTGGTACTGTGAGAGCTGTGCAGAGTGGAGGCAGAACCTCTGCATTTCTTTTCCCAGTTGATTCTGTGGTTCGTCAGCGGTGTGTTCTTGCTCCTACTCTGTTCAATGCTTGTATGGACTGGGTGTTGGGCAAGGTCATGGGGTCCAGCGACTGTGGGGCATCTGTTGGGCACAGCCATCTGAATTGTGTCTGTTTGCGGAGAGAGTGTTGACCTTGTCAACAGGTTTACTTACCTTGGCAGTGACATTCATGTCTCTGCTGACTTCCTATAAAGTCAGTAGACGGACTGGGAGAGTATTGGGGGGGGGGGGCGGCATTGGTCATAAGGTCGCTGGAAAGGGGTGTGTGGCGCTCCTGATATCTTTGCAAAAGGACAAAGGTCCAAGTCTTTAGAGCTCTGGTGCTTCCTGTTGTGCTATATGGTTGTGAGATATGGACGCTATCCAGTGACCCAAGACGAAGACTGGGCTCCTTCGCTACTGTGTCTCTTCGGAGTATCCTTGGGTACCGCTGGTTTGATTTTGTGTCAAATGAGCGGTTGCTCATGGAATCCCAAATGAGGCACATTATGTGCATTGTGAGGGAGCGTCAGTTATGGCTTTATGGCCATGTGGTGCAATTCCCCAAGGGTGATCCATTTCACAGGATCCTCATTGCTGAGGACCCGAGTCGCTGGACCAGGCCAAGGGGTCACCCACATAACACCTGGCTGTGGCAGATAGATGGTGGGTGTGGCAACATGCTATAACAGTGTATGCTGCCCAACCTGACCTGACCTCAAAGGAAGCAAACTGGCCAAGTCCTAGAAAACCCTAAAATATGATGCTGTAACATTCATCCTTTATAGGACATTCTCTTACTCGTTATTACTTGTACTAAACCTGACCCGTGCCACTGCACCAATGTACTTTTACTTTGATTAGTCCATACGCACCTTGTTCCAGGTGCCTTGTCTGACAGCCAAATGAACTCTTATATTTACATTCTTAAGAAAAAAATCAAAGCGAGAGACTTCTAAACATGTTTGCAACAAGAAGGGCTTTGTAATTCTGTGATGTTAACCTGAGTGACTTTTGGCCGGTGTACTTTTCATGCCAAATGTCAACAACCACACTGCTTTTAGTGGACAGCCAGCTCTTGATATGATATCTTGAAATTTTTTCTCTTTGTAAATAATATGTCCTTCTGTAAAATGGCAAATTCCTAAAGCAAACGCTGACTAATTTTTCTTCTGAGGAAATCCAGAACTTCTACTGATCTGAGAATGATGCATTACAACTTACTTTTATGACTAAAAGCAACTCATAGATTTGGTCTTTATGTAAAGCCTATCTGATGACCTGCAAATTGTTTGAGCCAAATTCAGCAAACCTGATGGAAAAGTGAATCAGTTAAGGGGGCAAGAAATTTAGGGGTGTATAAACATTTTCCACTGTAAGAAATGTCAGTTATACAATAAAACAAAAATGGGATGATTAAGCTTGCAGTGTTTATTTTTAAGATTAGGTCATCCAGCAAAAAAAACGAAACAGAAATAATTGTTTATTACCTTAACAATTGGCTTTTTCAAAACAATCTCTGTCTTCTTAGTGACACTCTGACCAGAGGTGAGAAGATGGTCTA
Organism: Erpetoichthys calabaricus; assembly: GCF_900747795.2. Lineage (NCBI taxonomy): Eukaryota > Metazoa > Chordata > Cladistia > Polypteriformes > Polypteridae > Erpetoichthys > Erpetoichthys calabaricus. The sequence goes on from NC_041410.2 coordinate 41,858,374, forward strand.
CGATCAAAGGAATAGTTGGGAACAAATCACCATCAAGACGGAACATATTCTGCAAAGAGAATTACAGAAAATAATTTTAAAGGCAGCAAATTTAATTTCTAAACACTTAATTTAATCCAAAATATCCAAGCACATGACTTCAATGGTCAGAGGTGCTAATGTATATAATTTCTTTATCTATGTTCTGCTTTTACATAATAGGAATCACTTTGCCTAATAAGTTAAAATTATATTTTCAACTGCAGGTTATTAAATACTTTTATGTTATCACTGGAGAGATAACTGATCTTATTTTCTGGCTACTTCCACAAAAAACAGCTGCCAACCAGCTAGGCTTAGACACAGCCAGAGGCCACTCAGCTCAAAGGATCTCTTTCTTAACAGGACATTGGCACGCGGTGACACTCAGGGCTTTGTTTATAGCACGATTTAGACATTGCTTGTGGTCTAGAGGTTAATGGTGTGAACTATAAACCAGGATCCATTACTTACATTGTGATACAAGCAAATCACTTACTAAAACCTGCCTTTGGGTCAGTATTTAAATTTATATTTATATTAGTTGTAGTTAAGGCTTGCATTCTACAAGCCATTTCACTTATATTTCATAGAACAGATAACACAAACAGTACATTAAAGCAAAGAATACTAATGATGTACTTATAATCTGGAGTGATCATTTTATTGTGCAGGGGTAATTAAGACACATAAACTAATAAAGAACTATGCAGGATAGACAAAGTCAGCAATGGTGTGAATCTCTTCCATTTTTTTAGAACAATATAGGACAATTTTTTTATGATAAGAAAGGGATCATTTGGATTAGATTAGATAAACTTTATTAATCTCAAGGGGAAAATGAGATTTTGTTAAATTAATCAAGTGTTGATTCTTGATATGACTTTAATAGTGTTGATAATATTTATTCTGTATATATTTATATTATACCTACAAATACAAGATCACAATAAAGAAATTACACATGAAACGACTTGAACCATGATGCCACTGCCTTGCAGTGAGACTGGCTATCATCCACACAATTCTGCAACAGCCTTAGACTGGCATTACGATTACACATCCCCGCTATAAAATACTAAACATCATTATGGTTTTTGTCTTTTTTTTTTTACATTTTCATTTTACATTAAATTTTATGGCGGTACGGTAGCACAGTTGTAGCGCTGCTGCCTCGCAATAAGGAGACCCGGGTTCACTTCCTGGGTCCTCCCTGCGTGGAGTTTGCATGTTCTCCCCGTGTCTGCGTGGGTTTCCTCCGGGCGCTCCGGTTTCCTCCCACAGTCCAAAGACATGCAGGTTAGGTCAATTGGCGATTCTAAATTAGCCCTAGTGTGTGCTTGGTGTGTGGGTGTGTTTGTGTGTGTCCTGCGGTGGGTTGGCACCCTGCCTGGGATTGATTCCTGCCTTGTGCCCTGTGTTGGCTGGGATTGGCTCCAGCAGACCCCCGTGACCCTGTGTTCAGATTCAGCGGGTTGGAAAATGGATGGATGGATGGATGGATGGTGTAAAAGTGCAACGTTTGATGAGAAAAGCACAGCAAAAGTAGGGCAGCCTGTTGACCTAAAATAATCTTGCAAGCAACAATTAGGAATAAAAGAGAGCAATTCTTAAAACTGGTAGCTCCGAGGGACACCAGTTGAAGAAACGATGAGCTGCAGTTCAGTGGGGACACTTAAGCGGAGAGAAGGAGAGCATGTGTGAAGTGAGCTGGCCAGAGGTGTCAAATGCCTCTGATCCTTTTGATGTGTTTTCTGGGCAGTTAGCGTTTCTTTTTTTTTTTTTTTAAACTAGCAACCTACTAAGGCCACCCAGCTCAGCCCTCTTCACTTATCAAGTCAAAGACATATTTCTCATCACACCCTTCAAGTGAATGTGGACAGGCTTCTTTTACTGCCCGGGATTGGTTCCTGCCTTGCACCCTGTGTTGGCTGGGATTGGCTCCAGCAGACCCCTGTGACCCTGTAGTTCGGATTCAGCAGGTTGGAAAATGGATGGATGGATGGATTAAATTTTATTTTTGGTGAGGTGGAGTTTCCTGAGCCTCAGACCCCTGACATCAATCCATGGGTAAAGCCATTTTTTGTTACGTTTTACACAAATACTTCGGGCACAAATATTTTGTCAGTCAGTCAGTCAGTTAGGGACTTGCAGCTGTATTTTTCTGCATATATTTTTGTACACAAAACATAAATAGGATCAAGGCAATAAAAAGATAGAGGCAGGGCCCAAACCACTTACAATCATCTTTGCTATTGCTTAGCTACCATAGACCACCACTAAAATCTCCCTTTTGTACTATTAAGTGGGAAATATCATTGTGGCTACTGGATTTTACTGGTGCCTCATTATTCATTAGATTGATCCATTAGAGAAAAACATTTTTCATTAGGCTGTCTTTCAGTCAGTCTTGTCAACAAAACAGATAGATAGATAGATAGATAGATAGATAGATAGATAGATAGATAGATAGATAGATAGATAGATAGATAGATAGATAGATAGATAGATAGATAGATAGATAGATAGATAGATAGATAGATAGATAGATAGATAGATAGATAGATAGATTGCCATAGGCATGAAAGAGCTCCAGTAGCATTTCCTATTTGGCATGTTCATATTGTTCTTTAAAATGGACATTAGGCTGAACATGGAAACATCTTCTCAACAGGAAAATTTCAAAGGATTAATATGGCAAGAAATTCAGTCAATGCTTAAACACACCAAAAGAAAACTTAAACATCGGGTGATCTACAGGGGTTTGTGCAGAAGCACAAGTGACCATTACAAGAGAGCTAGCTGGAGGAATGATCTCAGTCAGTCAGTCATTGTTCAACCCGCTATATCCTAACACAGGGTCACGGGGGTCTGCTGGAGCCAATCCCAGCCAACACAGGGCACAAGGCAGGAACAAACCTTGGGCAGGGTGCCAGCCCACCGCAGGACACACACACACACTCATACACCAAGCACACACTGTTTGAGGAAACCGGAGCACCTGGAGCAAACTCCATGCAGGGAGGACCTGGGAAGCAAACCCAGGTCTCCTTACTGCGAGGCAGCAGTGCAACCACTGCACCACCGTGCTGCCTGGAGGAATGATCTGTTTTTCACAAATGAAGAAAGTCGCCAGATCCACTCCTTAACTGCATCTCTGGTGGTCTTCTATCTCATACAGAAAATGTAATCATAGCTAGCCACTCTTCTAAGTGTTTTAGTTAAAGTATACTTGTGATCATCATTCTTTTCTGTGTTATGTCTCTATTATAAAAGAAAATCTTGAGACAAGACTTTTGCCAACAGATTTTTTCAAGTCCTGCCCCCCCCCTCTCAACAATACTCCACCACACCCACAGTCCTCTCACCTCTCATTCGTGTGAATGCTTTTGTCAGACACAGTTCCTGCGCTCTCAGCTCTTATAAATTTTTACGTTTTCCACACTTTAAGTTCCCAATAAAAGAAGACGTATTATGTCCAAATCTTATTGAAGAATTTCATCCGAAGGGTTATCAATAGAAGAAATTAGAACACGGGCAATCTTAGCACCGAGAAACGATGAAGGCAAATGAATTAACGCGAAAATAGTCAATCTGTTACACGGCAATGACATGTAAAATCTTAAAAGGCGAAAAGAAAGGTAATGTAGTTCATCTTCCACGGATAACATTAGACACTAAAGGAGATCTAGGTATGCCATTCTTATTAAAACATTTACAGTTTCTCGTTACAATAGCTTTTTCTATGAGAATTAACAAATCACAGGGATAAACATTTGAAAAAGTCGGTTTATTTATTAGAGAGAACGAAACGATATTCACTCACAGGCGGTTATACGTCGCATTGTCACGATGTAAGTCCAAACACGTAATCAAAAATCAATGTGATATTGATGAAAAGTTAATTCAAACAATTGTTTTTACTGATGTTTTACAGTAAAAGTGTAAGTTTAAAAAGTATTTGCATGTTAATTTCAAAATCAAGCAGACTGAAAACATATAATGCGATGAATATCTCTAATCTCAAACATGAAGCATAATTTTCTTTCAATTTATTACATTTTAATATTTTTTACTATGGTTAATTTGCTCACTGTAATGTAAAATAGTTAGTTCTATTATGCATATGTAACAATTCCTAAGAAAATAACAATCTGTTTAAACTGTACAACTGAAATAATACATATTTTACCTGGAAACTTGTGTTAAGTGCACCATTATTTATAAATTAAAAGTCATCTCACCCAGTAGCTAACAGCTGCAATCAGTAGGGCACCAGAAGAGATTTGCAACAAATAATAAGCTTGTCCTTTGTAAGGTGACAGAAAAGTGTGACAAAACATAGAGCATAGAGAGAAGAACATCAAAGTCAGAGCTTATGGCCAGTGGGTTCAAAAGCAGTGCTACTTTCGGGTTCTTCTTCAATTTAATCCCATGACATGCTTTCATTCCAGGCACATTATGCACATTAACTGAATGCATATTAAAGTTCTGGGGCACAGTGCCTAGTGTAAAAGTAGTTAGTCTATATCAGCGTTTCTCAACCTTTAAGTATTTGTGACCCGAGTTTTCATAACAGTTTTAATCGCGCCCCCCTAACGTTTTTTTGAAACCCTAATAAAATTAATTCCTGTATTTTTTGCTGCCGATACACCACTACAAGTTTAAAATTTCCCTACGAATAGCGAAATTGCGCCACATATGGCAACATTCATGCCCCCTTTTTTGTTAGGGGGGCGCGCCTCACAGTTTGAGAACCGCTGGTCTATATGAATAAAGTCTGTCTTCTTAGTTAGTTTTTCTGTGCTGGAGGAGCATTCCATGCAGACACCAGTCCGGCTCCCAGTGATCCTGTAATGTAAGAAGCCAGTTCATACAATGTATGCTGGTGAATATTTGATTAAATTACTCAAAGATGGACTGGAGCTAAAATGAGAAGGTTTTATGCAATGCTATTTGTTTTCAATGACGTGCAAACTCCAATCTGTCGACGGTATAGTATGACACTGAGTCTCACCCATACATTCAAGCCCAGTATACTCACATCAGCACTCTGAATGATGAAATGGCGGCACTGGCCTGTCCAGGACACAGACAGCACATACTCCTGCTTGCCTTGACTTTCACGCACCAGAAAGTCACCATCATTTGTCAGTAACTCTTGCACCTCCACTCGGGGAATGGCTCCATGGTACCAGGTTTGTTCACTCAATGGTTTCTGAACCTCCGGAATTAGTGGCAGTGGAGGGGGTACCTAATGAATTTATCAAGAACATCAAAGATCATGAGAAACTGAAATTGAGTTAACTAGGTGAAGTAAGAAGAGAGAGAAAAATAGAAAAAATATACAAAACAAAGCAGCACACCAAACAAATAAAGTAACGAGAAGAGTTTGTGATTGTGATTAGTTAAAATATATTTCGAAATGATGACAACTGATACAGAACTCATCCAGGCCACAACTCTGAACTTGTCACTAAATGCCCTTTGTGGTTCATACAGGCAGGACTTTCTGGTATGTTGGCCATTGTGTAAGGAGTTTTAATTATTTTGCTGCATCCTTACAATATTTCTAATTAAGCAAGGGTACTTTATTAAGTCTGAGGGTAGCTGAAATGTACAAAACTGATGAGGGACTGAAATTGTATTTTATTTTGTAGAATTCTAGTAAGCAATGAGCATCAGCTAAGACCCATATTTCTTACCTGAAATACAAATTAACGGGAAGTCCAAACAAATCAGACTCATAAATGTCAATAAAAATTCTTAGTATAGGGTTTAGAGGATACCCAATAATGATGATGCAATTACAACAAATGCACTTTAATTTATTAAACAATGACTTTCATAGTCATGCTGTGACAGGAGCTGTGTGTTCATTGTCTGATTGCTGATTTATTTTCTTGAGTGTTCATCATTTGCAGTTCTGTTGTGGTGTGTTATCATATTGGATGAATTTTAATAAATATGACGTGGTTGGTCATGATCATTCTGCACATTGTCTTTGCCGGTGCTGACTACTACAGATTGAATTTATAAATTACTTAATGACAACAAAAAGATTGGTCAACAGTTAGCACAGAGATAGACATTGAATACTTTATGTCTTGTCTAAAATCTGTAGGTAAAATGTCAAGAAGGACAATGTTAAATACAAAAGTAACTTGAACACAGAAGCAGGATGCCCCAGTAAAGGGCCAAAATAAAGAAATTATTAAGGATAAGATTGAACAACACATGGAACGAAAAGGAGTTTTACTGAACCGTCAGCATGGGTTTAGATGAGTGGAGGCCATGTTTTACTAACATGCTGGAATTCTATGAGGAAGCAACAAAGGATATGATCAAAGTGGAGCTTATGATATCATTTACCTTGATGTTCAGAAAACATTTGATAAGGTGCCACATGAGAGGTTGGGCGTCAAACTAAAAGAGGTGGGAATTCAGGGTGTTGTGTGCAGATGAGTGCAAAATTGGCTAAAACACAGGAAGCGGAGGGCGATGGTGAGAGGAACGCTATCTGAAATTGATGATGTTAAGAGTGGTGTTCCTCAGGAGTCAGTGTAAGGGCCACTGCTATTTTTAATACATATAAATGATTTGGATAAGAATATAAATAACAAGCTGGTTAACTTTGCAGATGATATCAACCTAGAAGGATTGGTAGATAATCTTGGGCAGATTTGAGGCAGATTAAATTAATGAAGGTAAATATGGAGTAATACACGTAAGGAAGTAAATATGTTAGATTTGAATACACAATAGAAGGCCTGAAAATTGAAAGTTCTGTTTATGAGAAAGATTTAGGTGTTGTAGTGGACTCGACGCTATAAACTTCCATACAGTTTTTCAGAAGCCATTAAGAAGGCTAACAGAATGTTAGGTTATATAGCACAATGTGTGGAGTTCAAGTCCAAGAAGGTTCTGCTTGAGCTTTATAAAACACCGGTGAGGCCTCATCTGGAGTGCTGTGTGCAGTTTTGGTCTCCAGACTACAAATAAAATATATTTTAAAAAAAATTTAAGTAAAACAATTTTATTTACTTTAGTTATAAATGCACTAAAAAGTAAAAAAATATGTGCTGCAACTATCCCTGAGCCTGTGTTGCAGCACAGTGCTGCCAGAAGTGGTTCAACGAGCACCTGGAGCACTTCTGGGTGACCTATATAAGGGACCAGCAGACACTACTCAGTGAGCCAGAGTCGGGACGAGGGAGACAAAGCTTGTGAGGAGGGGAGTAGAGGCGATAGAAGAGAAACAGAAGAGAGAGAAAAGAAAGGACTGGCTTAGGCTGAATAAAGTACTGTGTCATGTAAAGAGAAAAGAAGGCAATAAACGTGTGTGCGCTGGACATTAGGCGTCGTGTCTGCTGTGTACGGGGGGCTGCATTACCACACCATGTATTAGGTAAAATAATGTCTAAAAATAATGTGCCCCTCATTTAACATGTAGATGATTCTCAGGTGAAAACTTTTTAGCCGACTTTGAACATTTGGTGGCACTACAGCCTAGACAGGACATCAGAGCACAAGAACATCGTGTGGATGTGCAGCAGCCATGCCACACAAACTTAGACGAAGCAGAATTCTATCATCCATATTACTAACCGAGAATGGACACAGGTACACGGCGATGGGACCATGAGACGTACTGCGCAGGCGCGTACAGCGCACATCTCATAAACCGCAAGCGAAGTCGTATCCACCGCGCACGAAGGAGTCACGGTCTAAAAACGAAAGAGCTCAACTGACGTGAATGAGAAATGAAGCAACAACGCACCCATAGCTAACGACTACCGACACAGCCACACAAACAAGAGGATTCTGTGCTGCGGCCCAGATTCAAACGGAAGAGGCTATGGAGGCCCCACAGGTCCACAAAGATGGTACGGAGTGAAGGCGCAGGCGTCACCGCCATATTGTGAGTGGCACTACTGCGGAGTGAAGTTAGGAATAATGTGCTACTTGGGATTGTACAAACCGCTGAACGCTTTACACCAAATTCAAACACAATACAGCTCAACGATACAAACACGAGCCCACCTGGATAAGATCAATGAACGCAGGCACCTACAACGTGCGTCTGAAACTGCGGAAGCACAGCAGGCACGGGTTCAAAACGAACGAGCTCGACTGACGGATATACAAACACGAGCCCGCCTGGATAAAATCAATGAATGCAGGCGCCTACAACGAGCGTCTGAAATGCCGCGGGCAAAGCGGGCATGGCACCAAAACGAACGAGCTCAATTAATGTATTTCAGGATACCCAACGCCGGGGGTAGGCACTACTGCGGAGTGAAGGCGCAGGCGTCACCGCCATATTGTGAGTGGCACTACTGCGGAGTGAAGTTAGGAATAATGTGCTACTTGGGATTGTACAAACTGCTGAACGCTTTACACCAAATTCAAACACAATACAGCTCAACGATACAAACACGAGCCCACCTGGATAAAATCAATGAACGCGGGCGCCTACAACGCGCATCTGAAACTGCGGAAGCAAAGCAGGCACAGGTTCAAAATGAACGACCTCGACTGACGGATATACAAACACAAGCCCGCCTGGATAAAATCAATGAACGCAGGTGCCTACAACGCACGTCTGAAATGCTGCGGGCAAAGCGGGCACGGCTCCAAAACGAACGAGCTCGACTAATGTATTTCAGGATACCCAACGCCGGGGGTAGGCGAGCGAAGCGAGCAGGGGGCGGAGCCCCCCTTGTCAATGCCATAAATAGTGGACTAGAATTTCTGAGAAATTAACACCAAAAAGAAAAAAAAATTTTCAAACATAGTTTTTTAATTTGGTCTTGGGGGTGTAGGAAGAGGCAGTTAGGGGAAGCAACAAAGTGTGAAAGAAAGTTAACAAAAATGTAACTTTCACATTTTAGAAATCAATGGTGTAATAGTGGGCGGCACGGTGGCGCAGTGGGTAGCGCTGCTGCCTCGCAGTTGGGAGACCTGGGGACCTGGGTTTGCTTTCTGGGTCCTCCCTGCGTGGAGTTTGCATGTTCTCCCCGTGTCTGCATGGGTTTCCTCCCACAGTCCAAAGACATGCAGGTTAGGTGGATTGGTGATTCTAAATTGGCCCTAGTGTGTGCTTGTTGTGTGGGTGTGTTTGTGTGTGTCCTGCGGTGGGTTGGCACCCTGCCTGGGATTGATTCCTGCCTTGTGCCCTGTGTTAGCTGGGATTGGCTCCAGCAGACCCCCGTGACCCTGTGTTCGGATTCAGCGGGTTGGAAAATGGATGGATGGATGGATGGATGGTGTAAAAGTGCAACGTTTGATGAGAAAAGCACAACAAAAGTAGGGCAGCCTGTTGACCTAAAATAATCTTGCAAGCAACAATTAGGAATAAAAGAGAGCAATTCTTAAAACTGGTAGCTCCGAGGGACACCAGCTGAAGAAATGATGAGCTACAGTTCTGTGGGGACACTTGAGCGGAGAGAAGGAGAGCATGTGTGAAGTGAGCTGGCCAGAGGTGTCAAATGCCTCTGATCCTTTCGATGTGTTTTCTGGGCAGTTAGCGTTTCTTTTTTTTTTTTTTTTAAACTAGCAACCTACTAAGGCCACCCAGCTCAGCCCTCTTCACTTATCAAGTCAAAGACATATTTCTCATCACACCCTTCAAGTGAATGTGGACAGGCTTCTTTTACCGAGTATTTGGGTTTGAAGATCCCAGTGATGTGACTCTTGAGTGTCTCCAGACTCAGGCCTTTGTTGCTGTCTCTGTCACGTTCCTGGAAGAATAGAGCAGTCATGTTAGATCCTGGCCTGTAATGTGCTTCAGAGTACATTTTCAGTCTGTTGTTGTGAAAGTTGACATCAGCTAAGCGTCTGTACTAAAAAAAGCAGCACACAGCAGAGCTTGGCACGCAGCATGACCTTCTTGTTTCTTTCTGTTCTTCTACCTTAACTGGCAGCATTCACTTAATAATTTACATTCAATTACCTTTCACAGAAAAATGTTATTCATTCATTACTCCCAAGTGGCAAACTTCAAAATTTGCAGCACTCATCACTTATTTTGTTGCATACGAACATGACGTGCTCAAAGGTGTTGCTTCAGTGTGTCGCCACTTTGATGAATAAAACAAACTATAGGGGTATAATGTACACAGACTCAAAAAAATATGAAATACAGCCTGGAACATAAGAGCACAGGGCTGAAACTCTGGGCTAAAAAGTGCAACAAGCAACCTCTTTCACTTTCCAAGACTCTTAGCCGCTTCAGGCTTCCTTGGCATCCTGCAGCATACTGCTGCTATTGAGAATTATTTTTTCAGCACATGCCTTATAATCTGCTAAATTTTAAGTAGGTGCAAGAAAAACATTTCACTGAAATGTGGTACATTTCATGTGCGTCTCATGATGCCTCGTGAATGAAGCTCCTCACGTTGTTTCAGGATTAAGTTCCTTATGTTAAACTAAATCTGCCATCATCCTCTATTATTATTATTTTCTCTTTGACTGTCTAACCGTTTAGACTGTATGGAAACATCAATTCATTAGTTATGCCTGCATTATTAGGTGATGTATGTTTATTATATACAGTATGTTACGGCCAAAACTCGAAATCGGCCAAAGCAGGAAATGGTCAATGTTGCTCTAAATTGACCAGCCAATGTCCGATCTTTTTCTTGATTTTGGGGTTTGGCCAGCCAGTTTGCAAAATGGCATGGGGTGATCAGCCAAAGTCGGAAGATACTGTAAAAGCCATGAGTAGCGATTTGTTGCGCACTTAGTAGTGCAATTGCATCGAGTGTAGCCTTCCCAGTTATTGGGAAGACGTGCTGCCTCACAGTTGGGAGACCTGGGGACCTGGGTTCGATTCCCGGGTCCTCCCTGCGTGGAGTTTGCATGTTCTCCCCGTGTCTGCGTGGGTTTCCTCCGGGCGCTCCGGTTTCCTCCCACATTCCAAAGACATGCAGGTTAGGTGGATTGGCGATTCGAAATTGGCCCGTTTGTGTGTGTCCTGCGGTGGGTTGGCACCCTGCCCGGGATTGGTTCCTGCCTTGTGCCCTGTGTTGGCTGGGATTGGCTCCAGCAGACCCCTGTGTTCGGATTCAGCGGGTTGGAAAATGGATGGATGCTTATGGATTCTAGTGTGAGCAGTTTCTTGAGCAGAATGAAAAACTCACTTCTGAATCTGCATCTGCAATTTTTAAGCATCTTCGAACCTTCTTACATCAGCACATCGCATTTTGGCCAGGGGATTTCTCACCACTTGGCAAAATGGCTGGCCAAAGTAGCATATACTCTGGTCATTTCTAGTAATTCGGACTTTGGCCACACATCATGGCCAAAATGCAAAATGGCCGGCCATTTAGGGAACTGGCAGAACATTGGGTTTTGGCCGTAACATACTGTATATACAGCTCTGCCGGCAACACATTAATGAAGTAACATGAAACTAGGGAGAAGTGAAAACATTTTAAACAGCTACGCCATTTAGTTAAACTAAACCATATTTTTGAGATTTTTGTGACTTAATCCTACTTTAAACAGTTTTTCACTTTTTTTTTTTTTTACTATTTATCATTAAACAGAATTAAAAAAAATAAAAACAGTAGAGCATGGATTACCCAAAGTAATGGAGGGAATAGTATAAATAAATAGGTAATCAAAAATAGATCAGAGAAATGGAAGTCACCAAAAAAGTGTAAAATTAAGTATTTGAAACTTATATTTTTAAATGTGATTTAATATTAGCAGCATGTTCAATCATTCATACAAGTTAATAATGCATTTATATCAAAAATGCATTTATATCATTTTATTATTATTAGCACACTTATATTAACTTCACCTGTTTGTTGTCTGGTACAAATCTTGTAATCGATATTTAACCCACTTCCTATTGTCCAAATGACTCGAAATTTCGCACACTTACTCACTTCCGATGACAATACATGAATCAATAATCAGTTTCAGTAATTGATCAATTAATCCATGTTAATTAAGAAATGAAATTTTCATATGAAGAATAGTTCAAGATTTCATCAATAGATGGCGCTAGTAACAGATAGAATTATCATTTTGCATCTTGTACGAAGATGTGTGCATATAAACGTCAAAGGAAGTGTTAAAATATTCATCACAAAGTTATACTAAAACAAACCCAAGACTAAAAAGTTGAAAATAATATATACAGTATATAAAAAAATACTTTTTAAAAACCACACTTATATTAAGTTAAAAAGTGTACTAAAAAGTAAAAAATAAGTCTCTCATACATCACTTGTAACATAAAAGCGTGGGCACTTTTCATCAGTCAACATTCAAAAAACACTTCTTAAAATCTTAGCAAAAGCGGCCACCTTTTATTTTTTTTGCAAGTGATGTGTGAGAGACTTATTTTTTACTTTTAAGTACACTTTTTAACTTAATATAAGCGTGGTTTTTAAAAAGTTTTTTTTATATATTTATTGTTTAAATGTGAACTTTACTTGATATGCATTAATTCCCCATTAGAAAGCTGAGGCCAATACTAAATACAGTCCATACATTTTTGCAGTGCAAAAGGTCGCAATACTCAATGGCAGGCCAAAGTTTGTACTTCATCACTTCCACTCTCTTTACCAACAAAATAGTCGTCCAATCATTCATTCATTTCCTGCACCCACATAAGCCAATTCAATGTTGCATTAATCCATGTATCTTTTAATCATACAGTATTCTGCAAACCACAAGTATTACTGGCCACGATCAACTACACCAGTCCAAATAAAAATCATCAATGAACCCAAGACAAGTCCTTCAGATGGGAGATAAAAAACAAAACTAAGTACCCTGATCAAAGGCCAAACTCTGCCCAAAACAGACCAGGGCGTGAAATTCTGAGCCAATCGCTTTCTTGGAGACGGAGGTTGTGGCTTGGAGGATTCCCAGTTCTTTTTCTAACACTGTAGGATGTAAATTTCTAGAGGGCCGCCTGAATTTCTTGCAAAGTGAAAAAATTGGCTTGATGGGTACTGTATGGGTACTGGATGGCATTTCCATATGCCAGTGTTGTGTGGCCAAGTGTATTGCTACCTTACCTTGTTACATTCAGTCCACAGTGGCTGTGTGTGTTGAGTTCCCATTACATGTGAGGTCATAGCTTAGAGGAGCAGACGGTGTTTAAAAGCTATTCTGCTTTACAGAATGGTTAGATGAGCTGGAAGCTGAAAAAGCAGCAAACCATTAACGTTTATTTATTGTTAGAAAGCTTGACATTACCCGGTAGCTACAACCACAGATGGCACATGGATTAATGAAATGCAAAGCCATGGTGACATCTGGAAGGAGGAACTTGTGAGTAGGTGTTGAGCTCTTTATACCCTGGTGGAATTTTATTTGCCAAAGACTGAAAAATCTCCTAATACGGTTAACAGCTGGGACCTTTGCTTGTCAGACCCATCTCCTCAGCTATGCACAGATGGCTTAGCGGATTTTGCTTTGAGATTTACCCTTGAAAGTATAACGAGCAATATGTAACAAAATACATTCAATTACGTTTCTTTTTTAAAGATCAGAATTTGGTATAGAGGGGTATTGAGCAAGTGAGAGGCCTTGGTTAGTCAGTCGTCCCGTTCATTTGTATGTTTGCACCCACTGGTTCACACTGAAGGTTCCAGTGCCCACTTATGGGGCTTTGACTTAGCAGAGAGCAAGCTTGCCAAAATATCAATAGTGAGATGAGTATATGTTCTGCTGGTTGGACTCTTCTCGGTGTGAATTTTTCCCTCAAATTGTAGAAAATATTGCTGCCTTCTCAAGAAGTTGATAGATGCACCAAAATGTTTAGAACAAGTGAGAATCGCATTCAAAGCCAATTAAAGACCCTTAAATCAGCAAGATTAGCAAATTGCAGTGAGGCTTATTATCGAGAAAGACAAAAAAAAAGATTTAAACAGTACTAGCTGAGTGGAAATGGAACATCCTGTGCTTCTTTTATGTCCTGCTTCTAAAAAAGCATCAGCATGCAGCATTTGCATCTTGACACAACTGTACGAAGCAGTTGGCGGTTTTATGCTTTAATGATGCAGCATTGATATGCTAAAAGTGAATGACGCTTTGCTTGTGACACTTCTGTCAATCTCATCATGCCTTATGCTACGTAGACCCTGATCATTACACCCTTCATTAAATCCTTGAGATTTTATTAACTGTAGCATTTGTCATATTTTTCTCTGCAAAGAATTACTAGTTATATAGAAGGAGAAAATGTGGCCATAGATTTGTGCCTGCAAAAGTGTTACTGACTCATGTGATCTACTTAAATTAGGTTTTAAGGGCCAAGCATTGCATTCAGGGCGTAGACCACCCTGACATTTCCTCTTCAGTAAAGTAGCACTGAACAGCTCTGGCTTATCTTTGTCAACTGGCTCACATTCAGATGGAAGCAAGCCCAGAGCGCACCCTGCGCCATCTTAGAATTGCTGACTGATATTAATTGAAATTCTGTGTTGTCTTTTTCCAGTTAAGTTGCCATTCGGTCTTTCAACCTGTATCAAACCATGCCATTTTCACTCGTTGTTTTTGTTTATTGTACCATCCCAGCTTGCAAATAATATTTAGCAAGAATGAAAGCAATTAGAAGTCATTTATTCAAGGCCATTTTAGGACAATCTTGATTTTTCAAAGCAGGCAATGTTTGTTTGTGTGGTCTCACAAGTATTTTCAGCAGCAAGCTGGTCGTAAAGGAGGCTTTGTCTTTTGATCTTAAGATTGTTATAATGAATTCAGTGTGGTTAGACCCCTCAGGCCTCCCGCTCTTTTTCTAGAGTCAACTAAAACTCATCTCAGTATCAACTGCCTAGCTGAGTAATTAAGATTATGAGCACACTAGAGTGGATGGGAAAGCTTTTCACTGAATTCTTTTTGTATCATTTACATTTTGTATTTCATATCACAAACAGTCTACTACATACATACCTTAGTCTGTAAGTGTGTAGCTGGTTAGTAAAACTCTCCAGCAAGAGTGACGTTTGGTGGTAGCAAGTGAGGTGACTGCCCCAGGCCCCAGCCTAAGGGGGCCCTGCTTGTCCTGTTCAAGCAGAGTTGTCAAGTTATATTCTCCAGTATATATATATATATATATATATATATATATATATATATATATATATATATATTTGAGATGTTTCTAAGAGGAACCCTTTTAAAATCTCTCTTCAAAGTCAAATTCCGTACATGTACGTCTTTGAAAATATTCCATCATCCACCTTCATCGCCCGAAAAGGGTGCGCCAGTATAATCCCTTCCTAAAATAGATATAGACCATTAATCACTGTTTTAAGTTGCAAATGACTGATGACTCCTTTGTGTCTGGAGAGCCTGCCATCATTTCTTAGTCGAGTCTTTGGTTCAGTTTGCTAGCGGGCCTAGTTGAAACAGTGTGGGAAGTGTTTGGTAGTGGAACGAGCAGCAATGTTGTATTACTGGTTTAGCCGGATCACTGTCGATGCCATGAGGGGAAGAGATTGTGGCACACTTTTCTAATAGATTATATCGTTATATTTTGATAAAGTTAGTGTAGAATCATGCAAAAATTTAGCTGAATACTGTAATAAGAAAATCCATTGTATGCTAACATTATTTTTATTAAATTCACGCGCAAGTTTATACAGTCCACAGATACTGGTAACAGCATTTGACGTAACCGGCCCTGCATGGGGTTGGTCAGCCCTAGGCCCCGCACCCCCCTAAGGCTGCCTCTTCTCTTCAGGATTGTTCTGGGGAGTTCAGAGCCAGCTTTTAATGATCGATTAGCTCACAGGCACTGAATCAATTGTCCTTTTCACCTTACTGATTAAGGAACTTCTCCAGCCATATCTTGCATTGGCAAGATGCATCACTCAGCGGGCACTAAGCGGGCCATTGACTGATTTATCATCAATGTAAATATTTAATCAGGAAACGAGGAATGGGACACTGCACACTAGCATCGAAACACCACTGTTGGCAGGGAGGTTTCATAAGTAGATAACTGCCATGTGATTCACCTTCTAAATAAAGCAGTCAAGTCAAAAAAGTTCAGGATTCAATCAAATTTAATTTCTCTAGGAATGCCTTCGCAATGATGCTGACAAGACACTTGTGTGACGCTTATTACATGGTTACCCATTCTCTGCTAAAGTGCAGGTTTAAGCAGCAATAATGATTTCAATAGGTGAGTAGTAGAATTGTTACATTTAATGCTAAAATGGGGTGGAAATCAACGCTCCTTTTTTCCACTACAGTATTTAGACTTTGTTCTTACATTTTTCCAACTATGGGTTAAAAGCCCCGCTAACCCAGTTCAGTAATCACTGGAATGAATTCGGACCCATCTGGTTATTTCATGTGTGTAGTTAAAGTAATTCGTATAGTGCTTATTTGTGGTAGAAGAAACCAAATCATTCCTTAAAATCCAAATGGGTGATATGCAGACAGAATATATAGATGTAATCCTCCCTAATGACATTGTTTACAAAGAGCATCTAAACAATTAAAAGTTACATTTCACAATATCGTTTAAACCAATGAACTGCAGAAGCAGTGTTGAAAATTCAGCAAAAGGGAAATAGTCACACCAACATGAGAAAAAAGGTGGCAGGCACTTAAATCCTTCTGGGGCCTTGGAATAAGTCATTACTTCACATGTAATGCAATGGCCCAGTTGAGGTCTTTGGCCCCCACTAGAGTTCAAGGGCTTGAAGGAGAGTTGAGTTCCATCATCAATGACGCTTACGCTTTGCTAGCTGTAAAACTTTAGTTCTAACATAACTCCTGTCACAGGGAGGACAAGTGGCCCAAAATCACAAAGCTGTCAGTTCAACTCCTTACTCTAAAGCATAGCCTGGTCCCGAGAAAGCAACCTACCCTGTGATGGGGCCGATTATCCACCCATTACAATTAAATCCTTGTTTAGGATTGTGGGGAGCCAGAGGTTGTTGTGATGTCGCCTCTGCAACTAAGCCGAGAACACTCAGCACAAATGTCTTTGAGATGTGGAAGAAAAGCTAAACTACTTGATGAAAAATGCAAGCAGACATACAAGGAACATGTAAATGCCATGTAGATAGCAAGCAGGCTGTCAATTCAACCCTAACCCTTGTGGAGCTGTGAGGTAGCAGCACACACCACAGCCCCACTTCTACTGCCATCTTAAAAATATATTCAAACAAATATTTCTGTCTGCATAAGTGATGTTACCACTTATTGAACAGTTGGTTACATGGAATTTAGAGTACAAAATAATACTAGATAACAGATGAAAATGGGCCTAATGAAGAACTTGTCTCAGCTACTACTCCTGTGTAATGCACAGAAATGCAGCGCATAACAAAGCATGTAAGCTTCAGCCTCTGGTTTGCACATTTACTGCCATCATGTGGCCTGCTTCTTTAGCTAGGAATGACACCACCCTAACAAGAAGAATCGTACAACAGCAACTTCAGGTCAAGCCAGCTGTGATGTGAGGTCAGGTACATCCTGTTCTTAATTTAAGACAAAGCTCAAGATAATGTAAAAAAAAAGACTTGCAGCAAATAATGCGGTCCTGATGATTTCCGAGATAACCTCCTATGACATTTAGACCTAACACACATGCATGCTTTGAACAAACTTCTAAACTTGTAACAGTTTATGTCTCTGCTGTTTATCATGAAATTGTCAAAGATACAGATAGTATTGTTGCATAGCAATGTCATGTTGTCAGGTACATATTTGTATGTCTGGTGTTCAGTGAGATATGAAGGACAGGCTGTGTGTTCGAGACTGTGGCTGTCAGCAGAAAAGCACAATGAGGCTACTGTTAAGTCGTACCACTTGGTAATACTTTTATAAACTCATATACATTTTTTCGTCTGGGCATGGCACTATACTCTAGGTCAGTGATTCAAATATCTGGCACTCTGGACACCATCACATTTATATTCATTAACTGTTGAGTTTGAAGTTAACAAGAAAGCAGCCTTGATATTAAAAACAATAAAATATTAAAGGATTGAATGAAATCATTGCATTCTAGCTTGTTAACTTGCTGGAGGCCTGGGCTCAGCTAGATGGCATTAAAAGGCCTCGTGCTGGTCATAGGAGGATATGGCGCAGATGGGGAACAGCTAATGCTAAATATGGACAATTGTTTCATTAAGTGATACAACCTGACTCAAGAAGAGGCCTAAATATATCCTATTACAATAGCAAGAGACATAGCAGGGAGGGGAGAACCTTGCTTTTTAAATAGCAGTGTAACACACCAAGCATATGAATGACAGGAAGTATAGTGAGGCAAGTAACCTAAGGGGTGAATGCAATCTGATCCGACCTCGTGATAGTGCTTTGTTTCAGAACACAGTATGAAGTGTTGAGGCTGCTAGAAAAAAATGATTTGAGCATGCAAGAATGCATTGGATCATTAATCTAATGAGCCGAAAACAGTTTCACAATGTTTATTAGCCAAGCCCATCTGGAAAGAAAATAACAGCATCAGACGAGAAGGATTTACTGCTGGGAGGCTCTGGCTTGGCAGGGGGTGGCCATAAATTCAACACAGCACAGGTTAGTCTCAGGTGACTCATCTTACAAGAACTACAAGAGCACCCTTGTGAAGTATGGGGGTCATGAGATGTTCTCTTAACAGAAAAAAGGCATTTGTTAAGAGAGCAACATGTGACAGAATCACCATGGAAGAAAACTTGTGTGGTCTTTACAAATTTACAGCAACTGAAAATAAATAAATAAATGAAAGCCTTGGAGCAGCTTGCCATTCCTACAGAGTGAAATGAAATTTGCAAGAAATGCTGGGAGGCAGGAATCATAAATGATGTTAAAATACAAAGAGATTGTGCTCCCCTGGAGGTGAGGGCAGGTCAAGATTCTGCAGGATTCAATGACTGGTGATAGCGCCCTGCCTCCTCTGACAAATGAGTTAAGTTATGTAATGTAACTGTATTGTCAGAGATAATAGCAGCAAAAGCAGCAGCAGTGAGTGTTCCATAGAAGGCAGAAGCACATACAGGAATGGTTAGAACTGGCTGGACTGGTATGCAAACCAGCTGCTTGCTTCAAGGGCCTGTTGGAGGACATCTTATAAAAACCAGACTCTCACCCCACAGTCACAGTAATTGAGCAAGCATCCGTCTTTAAAGTCGGCAAGCGAAAAATAATCCATGAGAAGATAAACTATTTCCCTGCTGATGATATTGAGCTGGCAGTGCCTCACTACAGTCTTCTAAAACTGATGCATGATCGGCTTACAGGCTTAATCCTTCTTGATTCTGAAGAACGTCTATCAATATATCACCAAGTATTCAAAATCCCCATCCCTGCCAAGAAACACAGGGCTGAAGGTTAACAAGGCAATGAGAACTCACAATTGATGAGTTGGACTGCAAATCATCTTCTAGTTTGATGGCAGGAGGTGGATCTCTCTTTCCAAGTTCGTTGAGTTTTTCAGACAGTTTTGCCCGCTGAGCCTCAAGCTTCAGACGAAGCCCATGGGTAACCATGACTTGCTGCCTTCCATCCTGCAGGGCACTTCTCTTGCTGAAAAGGTACACCCTAGAATAAGAGGAACACATTGACTAAAAATGTGTACAAAAGTGTCTTCTCCTATGGCTTGGAACCATCAAGGATTTGTTATCATATTGCAGCTACTCTTGGGTGGTTTACTTTTGCCCAGTGAATGTTTCTAACTCTTATTGTTGAGTGAACAAGAGATATTAGACTCAAGATGGAGGTTGGCCACTGAGCTTTAGCCCAGCATGTTCTAGCATGTCTGAATCAATTTTGATGACAAACAGCAAATTAAAAATTAAAAATTTCACAGTTGAGGAACTTTCACCTAAAAAACTGCAGTAAAACTTACATCCCCAAGACCTTGTGTGGTTGGCCAGGGCAGTGGTTTACTATTGTGGAAGAATAATGTTAGGGTAACATGGCATTCATCTTAAAGAAGTAGAATAAAGTGTTAATAAATGACAGAAACCTGTTCAGGCACATCAGGAAAGCAGATAAAGGTCAAGTGAACAATAAAATGTACACTGAAATATAAGAATTGGTTTAGTAAAATATTGAGATGGTCAAGTAAATAATGTACCAGAAGAAAGGTTGATGTAATATACAAAATGTACTGAAGGATGACTAAGAAATGACTAAGAAATCAGCAAATGTCCTATAAACGAGAATGGACAGTTGTTATATGCACAGAAATTTCAAGGGTGGTGGTGCAACTCAAAGGTATATGAAGAACCAGAATAAAATATAACAGACTTTTCTATCTATTATAAAAAAAAAAGTCCTGTGACGAGACATGATCTTCTGAAGAGAGACAGAGACACTTTCACTTCACGACGATCAAGTCACGTCATACTGACATCCATTGAGAAGGTGACCTAGGCAAGGAAAGTAATAATCAGCCCAGAACAAGGAATTGAAAACCTTGCAGGTCCAAACAGGGTCAGAAATTAAAGACAAAGAGTAAAAGACACAGTAGACCTTCATAAAGATGTTCAAAAACGTTGGCGCCATAAACATGCAGAGCAGATTACAGATTATGACAGCAGTGGAATTCGAAAGGCTCAAAAAAACCTTGCCGCGATATATGCAGAGCAAGTTCAAAAATATGACAGTACTAAAATTCGAAAGTGTCAAACAAAACAGAGTACAGATCGCATTCGCGCAAACGAAAATTATTACTAGGTGAAATAACGGAACAGCAAAAAGAAATCAAATATATGGACATAGGTGATATGTCAGAACTATGTAGATATTGTAAGGCTTTAAAGTTTAAGTCGGAGACTTGTAGATCGTCTAAAAAAATTTTTAATTTGTACCACACTATCATGACATATTCAGTTTGGCTCTCATTCAGTATTAGGTTAGAGTGAGGGCCTACCAGTCAGAAGAGCTCTGATCTGTATGTGTTTACTGAGTTGGCACATGTACATCTTTACAACCATTCTTGCCAATCATACATTTTACATACTTCTTTACGACCTCAGTGTTTTCAGGTGAAGGAGACAGCAGTTATTGAGGATCAAGATAGGCAAACAGGTGCATGGATTAGGAGTTGCCATAAACAAGATGGGTAGTAAAGGCAGTTATCTTCTTGAAGGATCAGAGGACCATCTGAGGGAATAATAAAATCAAAGAATGCAAGAATAAAGATCTGTATCCCAATAATCAATGAATGTGCCGCACCGAAACTCTCGATGAAGTGTTGAATTTATCAGGCAAAAGAGTCTTCAATTGTTGAGCAAATGGCATGTTCTTTATGTGTTTAAAACACAAAACAAAATCAATAAAATTGGCTCAACAAACCCACATGTACGCAAATTTAAAAGAAGGTCATTGCCTACAGTATGTCATATTGGAACTGAGGAGGAGGCATGCTTTCAATGATGGGTATCAGAAAATTTCCAGAGAACAAAGTTGCCAGGGCCATGAATGATGCAAAGGCATAGGAATATTGTAACTACTGTATATTCATTTGGGGCTTTTTATAATGCTATTTATGACAGTCACCATTTTGAATCATGTGAACTGTCACTTACGTATACATGCAAGTTGCAACACAGATCTAATAAGGCAACATGTTTAGGATGGCACATGAATCCACATTAATTTAGTTTCATTTGATAGTACAGTTTACCAGTGATTACATTTCAAATGCAACAACTCAGCTGTACAAGTGCATTTAAAAAAAGATTATAAACGCCTACAAAAAAGCTTCAAGTTGCCCTTGTTATCATCTCTAAAGTGCTGTCCTTGGCACGGATCCTTTTCTTTACCTATTAGAGAAGGAATAAAAACTAAGTGCCGTATCAAAGTTGGAAAAAAAATAAACAAACATTCCATAGCAACTACATTGGCACATCTCGCATTCACACAGAGTACTCATCTGGGCATGTTGGCTCTGTTTCATGGATATTGCTATGATTTTAATGAACAATACAATTGTGTGTGGTTTTGAATAGTTCAGGATTTGGTCAAAATGGAGTAAATATAAGGTATAATTGTACAGGAATGCACCATATTTAGTATGTTCAAGTTTACAGTTATGTGTGCTGAGGAAGATGAAATTCTTCCTTGCTTGTCTTCCACAGACAAGCTGTAGTGGTACAAGACCAACAACAGATATTAAATACCAGTAATGGCGCACTGCACAATAAAGAGCAGTGAATACACTTGACTTGATCATTCCTAGTTTTCATCCTCTTTCTCTGTATGTTTAGCATTCATTTGCTCAGAAGTTGATGTGCTTGTTGCTTCCTGAGCAGCTCTTCTTTTCTCCACCCTAGTGGCCCGCTTCTTCTCTTCTTTCGTCGGCATATTTTCACGTTAAAACTGATTAAGTCAGTGTTTGTGTTGCAATTACTTAGTACGTTTTCTTTCATTTTTCACTTAAGCTGGCACTTAAGTCTTCAATCTGCCTTAAGAATGATTTAAGATATGAAGAAGTAGAGGAAGTGACGGCGAAGGTGGTAGGGATGAGAACGGCACCCATACACATGTGCCGCTCGGACTTCGACTGACAGCAGCTAGAGTTGATAGTACAATAAGATAAAATAAAAATAAAAAGAGGAATCACTTTGAAGGTCAATCATCACGCCGAAAGCGGATACTAGACATCACGTAGTATATGTGTACCAAATTTCAGGTCAATAGTTCAAACGGTTTGCGAGCTACGTCCATCCATCCATCATCCAACCTGCTATATCCTAACTACAGGGTCACGGGGGTCTGCTGGAGCCAATCACAGCCAACACAGGGTGCAAGACAGGAAACAAACTGTGGGCAGGGTGCCAGCCCACCACAGGGCACACACACCAAGCACACACTAGGGCCAATTTAGAATCGCAAATCCACCTAACCTGTATGTCTTTCGACTGTGGGAGGAAACTGGAGCACCCGGAGGAAACCCACGCAGACACGGGGAGAACATGCAAACTCCACGCAGAGAGGACCCAGGAAGTGAACCCGGGTCTCCTTACTGCAAGGCAGCAGTGCTACCCACTGCGCCACCGTGCCGCCCTTTGCGAGCTACAGGTGATTTAAAATCCTGGACAGACAAACGGACAGCCACGGTAGCATATTATATATAAAGATTACTACAGCACCACTCGGCTCATAAATGAGATATGATGGGCTGCTGAGTAACCTTCAGTCCTGAGGATAAAGACTCTTTCTAAATCTGTTATATTGGTGAGTGCGGATGGTTCTATACGATTTGGCAGAAAAGCGAAGAAAAGTGACTTTGCTGGACGACTCATATCTTTCCGGTTAACCCTAACCCTGAGCAGAAGGGGTAGTAATATGCTGTGGCACCTACCTCACAATATGTAGCACATCACGGTCCTGAGCTGAGGAGGTGCTGTACCAGGATGACATGCAGCCATGAGCATTGACACCAGTGTGCTCCTGTAGAAAGTCGTGAGCACTCATGGGGGCATCCTGGCTTTCTCAGATGGCTACGTCAAAACAGTGTACATTGTATGCACATAGTTGTAGTGTTCCTTGTTGCTCAATGGTCAGAATGATTAATTTGAAATCGAGTGCTCGCTCTTAAAAATATAGAATCACTTTTGGGCACTACACACTCTTTATGCAGAGACAATTCCATGCAAATATTCAAAAAACACAATTATAAAAAAGTAAAGCTTAAGCATTAAATTAAATAAGTTACCACATTAATAATAAATAATTACCATATCAATATATATTACAGATGCCAGGAAGTCTAAACTGACCTGGTGTGAGTATAGATAACAAACTGGTGCCCAATCCAGGACTGGTTTCTCTCTGTCATCTGATAAATCCAGAAAACACTTGACCTCTTTGTAAATAACATTCAGTGTGTTCAGAAAAATGGTTGGAAGACAAGAATCGAAATTGTTACACATTTTTGCAAAACTCCACAAAACTGTAGCAACTACTATGATAGGGAGAAGTAAGGGCTACTACTAGGTTGTGACAATATTGACCTTCATATTGGAGACTAGGAAGCCCAGTCGAATTTTTGGGTTTTCCACAAAGACTTCTGCATTCTGGATCTTGATTTCATAAAAGGAGCTCTGAAATAATAGCACCTTGAGGTTTCTGGAGGGTCCAGCCAGGCAGGTTTTCCTGGAGGAGCAGAACTAAAGCATGGAGGGGCAGGAATGGTGAGAGGCAAAGGAGCAGAGCATGTGAAGGACGTGAGGAGAGAGTAATACCAAGGGATGCTCCAGGACGTGAGCAGAATGAGAAAGTGGCAGGCTGGGAGTGATCAATGGTCAGAGAGAGTGAGATATGAGAGTGCAGAGAAAACCACAGACACTAGGTGGACAAAACACAGGGATCATCAAGTTTCCTGCTTTGGTAGAGTGTCATGTCCCTAACAAACGGAATGAGATGGACAATGGCAGGGGCTGCAGTGGAGCTATAGAAAATCCTCTTGGGCTTACCTGGAAAATCTAGGGCTCTTCATTCTGATGCCTATAATGGTCAGCACGTCACTGTTATTATGTTATAGATATAAATCTGTGTAAACGCTCTGAGCCAAAACTCGGTGAAGAGTGCTATACAGGAATGAATTGAATTGAACAACACACAAATGAACACGATGCAGCATGTAGTGAGGACCACTGAGAGCAACATAGGAGTTTCCCTCTCCTCAATCCAGGACATCTTTCAGACACGCTGTCTGTGTAGAGCCTACGCCATTCTGGAAGACATCTCTCACCCATCACACATACTGTTTGACCTCCTGCCATCAGGTAGAGGATACTGCAGCATTAGAACCAGCACAGCCAGATCCTATGACAGCTTCTTTCCCCAAGCTGTCAGATTTTTGAACTCCTATAAGTCACCCAGTGCCATATTCCTATAACATTCGCTCAATTATGTACTGTCATGTTACACTCGGCACTTTACTATGGATATTAAGCATCGTCCGAGCTGTATAGTCCTGCATCTTTTGTTTTATTACATTGTACTGTTGCTCTGGTTTTGGTGATGTTATGGTGTGTATGTTAAATGTACGGTATGTTGTTTTGCCACTGGGGACTCTAAGGAATGAAATTTTGTTCAGTTATACACTGTGTATGTGAATGAATGACAATAGAGTTGAGAATTGAGTTGAGTTGATGACCTGAGAGCAAGCTGAAATCAGATAGGACAAACTATACAGGATCTGGTTAATATTTTACATTTCCTCAAGGTTCTCTATAAACACTTTAAGACCCAGTGGCTGTTGACGTTTGCACAATGGATGTTGTAAAAAAGTAAGGCAGCAGTAAGATGTCCTAGTTAGTGCAGAACTGATGGACCAGGTAGAGAAGATGACACATGGTGTATTTTTCATGGCCCACAAAACAATTAGATTTAGAATTCACTTTCTTCCTCCTTGCACAGCAAATTTTTATGCAGACAGAACAAACAACATTTCTTTTTATGTTACATGCTCTCAGTATTATGAACTTTGACAACAACATCCACATTGGCACTGTCCAGTGCCTTCATAAATTTGTAACTCAGCCTTTTGTGAGGTGAGCAAACAAATCGTGTTTACCAATAACAATAAAGTCATGAGCATCACTAGGCCAATTCCTGTCAAAGAACAATATATCTCTACTTCTATTCTGTCAAAGAATGAAAAGGACGTTGAAGGACTGCAGGTTTAATTCAATGGAGGAGGCCAAGGGTGCTGAAACAGTGGGAGACAGTTTTGAGAAGTAGTGCGGTCACTCACATAGCTATCATTGCCAAAGTGATTCACCTGGTAAGTACAATACATCCATCCATCCATTTTCCAACCCGCTGAATCCGAACACAGGGTCACGAGGGTTTGCTGGAGCCAATCCCAGCCAACACAGGGCACAAGGCAGGAACCAATCCCAGGCAGGGTGCCAACCCACCGCAGGACACACACAAACACACCCACACACCCACACACTAGGGCCAATTTAGAATCGCCAATCCACCTAACCGGCATGTCTTTGGACTGTGGGAGGAAACCGAAGCGCCCGGAGGAAACCCACACAGACACGGGGAGAACATGCAAACTCCACGCAGGGAGGACCCGGGAAGCGAACCCGGGTCTCCTAACTGCGAGGCAGCAGTGCTACCACTGTGCCACAGTGCCACCCTAAGTACAATACAATACAATACAATACAATTTATTTTTATTTTTGCCCAAAATCACACAAGAGGTGCCACAATGGGCTTTAACAGGCCCTGCCTTTTGACAGCCCCCCAGCCTTGACTCTCTAAGAAGACAAGGAAAAACTCCCAAAAACAACTCTAGTAGGGAAAAAATGGAAGAAACCTTAGGAAAGGCAGTTCAAAGAGAGACCCCCTCCCAGGTAGGTTGGGCGTGCAGTGGGTGTCAAAAAGATACAATAGAATACACAATAAGTGATGTTGTTTAAACAGTGGGCTATACACTACCAGTCAAAGGTTTTAGAACTCCTCAATTTTTTCCAGTTCTTCAAATTGAATAAGTTAAAATGCAATGAAGGACGGCATGGTGGCGCAGTGGTAGTGCCGCTGCCTCGCAGTAAGGAGACCTGGATTTGCTTCCTGGGTCCTCCTTGCGTGGAGTTTGCATGTTCTCCCCATGTCTGCGTGGGTTTCCTCGGGTGCTCTGGTTTCCTCCCAAAGACATGCAGGTTAGGTGCATTAGCAATCTTAAATTGTCACTAGTGTGTGCTTGATGTGTGTGTGTGCTTGGTGTGTGTGTGTGTGTGTCCTGCAGTGGGCTGGTGCCCTTCCCGGGATTTGTTCCTACCTTGCGCCCTGTGTTGGCTGGGATTGGCTCCAGCAGACCCTCGTGACCCTGCGTTAAGATATAGCGGGTTAGAAAAAATGAAAAATGAAATGCAATGAATGACCTAAAACGATGAAAATGTAGGCAATAAACTGCCAGAGGTTCTAATTTAAAGTTTAAGTTAGCAAAAATTAAAAAAGGGAAATTCAGAATATTACAAATGGGTCTTATTCAGGGAACAACTAACAGCTTACAGTCTACAGATGATCTGCAGCAGTTCAGGCAAATGAAGCCTTGCAAACTGAAGCAAACAGTTTACACAGGTGTCCCAACTTCTGTTGATTACTTTAAAGCCCTCAGTCTGTCTTAAAGCAGAGTTGGAGCAGACCGTGTTACGATACCTTCTATACTTTAGAAAGCTGTAAATTCCAGTGATAATGGAAAGAAAACAGAAATTAACAAATTAAATGAGACATTATTACCCTTAGAAATTTAGGCCTTTCATTTAGAGAAATTGCAAAACAATGAAAGTGTTAGTGAACAGAGTGATGTTCTTCACAATCCAAAGGCAATTCTATACTAGAAGAAACTCTTGATAGGAGGAGATCAGACAGATCCTAAGTCACAACCCACTCAGAAGACAAGTTTCTGAGGGTCAGCACCTCACACCACAACAGCTTCAAGCACAGCTTAACAGTAGTTGATAAAAGCAAGTCTGTTTCTGCTGTGAAGAGGGGACTTTATGCTGCTGGTTTGACAGAACAAGTGGCAGTAAGAAAGCCATTCCTTAAAGGACAAAATAGGACCTTGGAATGCCAGCTGTGGACTACTTTAGACTGGAAGAAAGTCTCATGACTGGATGAATCAAAGTCTGAAATCTTCGGTTCATTACAGAAGGTGTTTGGACACCGTTGAGTTGATGAAAGGTTGGATGTCTCAGTGTGTGACACCAACTATCAAACATGGAAAAGGACATGCGATGGTCTGCGGTTCTTTTGCTGGAGGAAGAGTTGGTGACTTGCACAGAGTGACTGGCACTCTGAATCAAAAAGGTTACCACAGTTTGGTTGTTACAGTGCATTCGGAAAGTATTCACAGCGCATCACTTTTTCCACATTTTGTTATGTTACAGCCTTATTCCAAAATGGATTAAAGTCATTTTTTTCTTCAGAATTCTACACACAACACCCCATAATGACAATGTGAAAAAAGTTTACTTGAGGTTTTTGCAAATTTATTAAAAATAAAAAACTGAGAAATCCCATGTACATAAGTATTCACAGCCTTTGCTCAAAACTTTGTCAATACACGTTTGGCAGCAATTACAGCCTCAAGTCTTGTTGAATATGATGCCACAAGCTTGGCACACCTATCCTTGGACAGTTTCGCCCATTCCTCTTTGCAGCACCTCTCAAGCTCCATCAGGTTGGATGAGAAGCGTCGGTGCACAGCCATTTTAAGATCTCTCCAGAGATGTTCAATCGGATTCAAGTCTGGGCTCTGGCTGGGCCACTCAAGGACATTCACAGAGTTGTCCTGAAGCCACTCCTTTGATATCTTGGCTGTGTGCTTAGGGTCGTTGTCCTGCTGAAAGATGAACCGTCGCCCCAGTCTGAGGTCAAGAGCGCTCTGGAGCAGGTTTTCATCCAGGATGTCTCTGTACATTGCTGCAGTCATCTTTCCCTTTATCCTGACTAGTCTCCCAGTCCCTGCCGCTGAAAAACATCCCCACAGCATGATGCTGCAACCACCATGCTTCACTGTAGGGATGGTGCCAGGTTTTCCCCAAATGTGACGCTTGGCATTCACACCAAAGAGTTTAATCTTTGTCTCATCAGACCAGAGAATTTTCTTTCTCTTGGTCTGAGAGTCCTTCAGGTGCCTTTTGGCAAACTCCAGGCGGGCTGCCATGTGCCTTTTACTAAGGAGTGGCTTCTGTCTGGCCACTCTACCATACAGGCCTGATTGGCGGATTGCTGCAGAGATGGTTGTCCTTCTGGAAGGTTCTCCTCTCTCCACAGAGGACCTCTGGAGCTCTGACAGAGTGACCATCGGGTTCTTGGTCACCTTCCTGACTAAGGCCCTTCTCCCCCGATCGCTCAGTTTAGATGGCTGGCCAGCTCTAGGAAGAGTCCTGGTGGTTTCAAACTTCTTCCACTTATGGATGATGGAGGCCACTGTGCTCATTGGGACCTTCAAAGCAGCAGAAATTTTTTTGTAACCTTCCCCAGATTTGTGCCTCGAGATAATCCTGTCTCGGAGGTCTACAGACAATTCCTTTTGACTTCATGCTTGGTTTGTGCTCTGACATGAACTGTCAACTGTAGGACCTTATATAGACAGGTGTGTGCCTTTCCAAATCATGTCCAGTCAGCTGAATTTACCACAGGTGGACTCCAATTAAGCTGCAGAAACATCTCAAGGATGATCAGGGGAAACAGGATGCACATGAGCTCAATTTCAAGCTTCACGGCAAAGGCTGTGAATACTTATGTACTTGTGATTTCTCAATTTTTTTATTTTTAATAAATTTGCAAAAACCTCAAGTAAACTTTTTTCACATTGTCATTATGGGCTGTTGTGTGTAGAATTCTGAGGAAAAAAATTAATTTAATCCATTTTGGAATAAGGCTGTAACATAACAAAATGTGGAAAAGTGATGCTCTGTGAATACTTTCCGGATGCACTGTATATCAGCAAACGTTGGCTACTTTGATGAATCAAAAACTTGAAGGAAATTTTGTACACTTAATGACTCCTTGACTTATTTTTTTATTTACCATTATTTATTTGTTTTATGGCTTCATTTCATGAAACATTAAGCCATCAAACTGCATGCATTTCCATAAAGACTGAAAAAAACTGAGGTGTTCTTAAACTTTTGACCAGTAGTGTAAGTGCAATAAAAGTTGGATATAAAGTTCCATTTTTTTCACTTGGACTCTTAACTTCAGCACTTCTAAATGTAGACAATGTCATTGAAATGCAAGGTTTGCCCTTCAAGATAGAGAGAACACACCATAACACCGCTGTGGGAAGGCATGACTTCAGTCAGACCCCCACCTTTATTACTCCAACGGTCCTAAACAATTATGGCAGATTAAACTGAACAGCAGAACTTCATTTGGGGGCATTAAGTGTGAGAGGAGATTTCAGGATTCATGAGTATTGAGCTGTATATGGCTCACTAATCACGACACGTCTCAATAGTAATTTCGAATAGATAAAAAAAATGATTTTGAAATTAGAAAAAATGCATTTTATTCCTTGGCATGTCTTTTAGAAAAATCCAAAATCCTCTTGTTATTTTACAGACATCAGCTCTTCTTATGATATTCTAGGTGGGCGTGAATCCGCCCACCAGACAGCATGGAAATTATGGCAAAGTATGGCTGAACAGGTGGGTTCAAGCAAGCCAAGTTTATCCCAGTGAGCAGCAAAACACTTTCATAGGCAGCTCAGCAACTTTGCTGATGCCCAGCTTGATTTCCTCACCTCTGCCCAAAGTTGGCACTCTTATCTTCATTTTGTAGTTCCTGTTCCAGCTGGTTGACTGTTGCCTGCTGGGTGCTCAGCATGCTGTTAATATTTAGCAGCTCTTCTTCCACTCCTGTAAGTCTGAAATTAGATTATTGAAAATGAGACTGGGGATGGGATGCAGGATTTTGTAATGCTATAAAAAAAAATGGGGTATTTGCCCTTTATAGTCTTGGGGTCTCATTTTTAAAACTTTGCATGGATTTGAGCATCAAAGTATGCATTCTCCAAAAACATAATAATTCTTTTCATTTATATAGCGCTTTTTCTCACTACTCAAAGCGCTTAGCAATTGCAGGTTAAGGGTCTTGCTTAAGGACCCAACAGAGCAGACTGCCTTCTGGCATTTTACGGGATTCGAACCAGCAACCTTCCGATTGCCAGTGCAGATCTCTAGCCTCAGAGCCACCACTCCAAAAACACAGGGCGACAAAAACAATCTGATTGATAAAATGGATCCTTTAGAAATCACAATCATCTTGTAAGTATGCATGTTTGAACTTGCCTTGAATGCCATGTGAATTTCCCATTGGGATTAATAAAGTATCTATCTATCTATCTATCTATCTATCTATCTATCTATCTATCTATCTATCTATCTATCTATCTATCTATGATGCTTCAGAATATGATTACATGATAGGCCATAAGAAAAACGGAGGGTTCAGCCAGTTACCCTACCAACAGTCCAGACATCACCTACAGCACCAGCGGCAAGTTGTCTGTCAAAGCTACTTTGCCTCAAAATAAACAAATTTATAGGTTGGTCCAGGCGACCAAGTCACTATGATTGTCAGTTTCATCTTGGCTAGACAGATGACTTGTCACTGCTTACAGTTAACAAAAGCAGCTTTATTATTGCTAGGTGCCCTTATTGCAATGTGAGTGTAGTTAAGTGCTCCAATTACTTTAGAAGAACTGGACGTTGCTGCAAATATGTTGGCAAAAAACAGGTTATGTTTTCTGTATGTGCACTCAGACCATATAGAAACTGAATGTAGCACCTCGTCAGTCGGTTAATGGCTACTTGCACGGCATGATGGAGCTGTAGCTTGGCTGAAATATTCCTGACCTGTCGGCTGAGAAGTGACAACAGGTAGTCTTTATAAACGGATGTAAAAAAACAAAAAGCAAATACGCAGCCTTGGGCCTTTTAAATGGGAACTAAAATAGAGGCTATGCATCATACACATCACTTTTGAGTTATAATCATTCATCACTTCATAATAATGGCCTGGCAATATGAATTATTATACACGTGAGTCATCATTGAGCTGATTCTTCTGCATTTCCCTGCTTGATGAAGGGCGCCATCATTTCCCAGTTTCTCTGAAACATTCCATACGCATTAGACATAGTTGCTGTAAATATACGTTTGTTCTCCCATCACGTTTTCTTTATGCGTGGAAAATTGCAAATGCACTTTTTGGGCGTCTTTTTCTGCATGTGCAAGCATTATAAATCTGACCCCTGGACTCTATTGTTAATGCCTCAGACTGTCTAACTGCAATAAATGTCTCACAATTTCAAGACCTAAGACCTAATCTTACCTACTACGCTACTTGTGCAATTTTATTTTTTTTCACCAGTCTTCTTGTACAAAGCATGAGCAACAAATTGAGAATACTTCTTGAAGAGTACTGAATAAAACAAAAAGCTGAGTTTGCATCAGTCAACAGCTAGGATGACAACACTGGATTCTTGCCCGATAATGAATCCTCTTTTAAACCCTTTGGACTTACAAAGCTGTAAAGCATCAGTACCTGCCATCTTTACCCAACCCAACCCAACCCAACATTCACCTTCCTGCAGTTTGAAAGCCTGGCTAAATGACTTTTGGCAAATGTTCACTTAGCTTTGAGACTGTGACTCCCTGGAGCTCACTTGCTAGATTTGCTTTTGAGACTCCATCTGCTGCCTCATTCAGACTGATGCTTAACACCCACCTGTTCTCTCCTACTTTCTAAACTTCACTTCCTACCTTAAGGCCAGTTCATGTATTATCTTGAGAAATGCTGCCTGTGTTGAGCAATCTGTAGTCCAGGCCTAGCCTCTTTACTTCTTCACTTCCTCAATATTATTTGAAGTCATCTTATATTTTAACATGCCAGCTCTATAATGTTTGCTTTTGGTATGCATTTCATAACTGTTATTTGATTTGATTTCACAGAGTATAGGTACAGACAGTGAACAATCTTGTGCATACTGAGACCAAAAAATCTGCAGTCAAATGTCTTCTAGTACTCGGCTAAACTGCTGACTTCACATAAAGCATAGTGAAATTTAAAATCAATTGAAGCCAATCTAACTGCTCTCAAAGTCACACACGTGCATTCTTGGACGCAGATCATCCTGCTTCATGGTGCCAGTTCTCTCCTACAGCTTTATGAGGGTCTTTATATTTCCAAATCACAATCAAAGTTGAAAGGAAATCAGACAAAGACATTCCGATCAAGTGTGTCAAGGCTAAATCTTGTCTGTATGGGCCTCCGAGTTGCTTATTATAATGCTTGGTAGCACATAAGTCTGTTTTTTTTTCACATATTTCAATATGTTATTTTTTGGACCATTGAGTCATTTTGAGGGTTTCTAGTGTGAAAGTTTCAAAATTAAATAAAGTTTGGTTCGCTAACTATCCATTTTACAGAAATGGGTCTGCTACCGATCACTAGATTAATGAAATTCTGACTGCAAAGATGGTTTTGCAAGAAACATTAAGAGATTAGCTGCTAAGTTGTAGAAGAGTCATCCCTATGACGCTGTCTGCATATGCAGTTTCTATACCAGCATCACGTAAAAACAGAAACGTGCTTCTGTAGTTCTGAGGCATTCATTAAATTCTCTAAGCTCACCACGTGCCTGGCTTTCACCATTGTTGCATTTGAAAAAGAAGACATCAAATGCTCTCCCTTCATTTTTATGTGTGACTGCCCCATATGAGGATCCACTGCAATTCTGCCTTTTTTCCGGTTTCTATCCATTTTCATACATTACTTTCCATTACCTTCAATCCATATTTACTTGACCTGCTCTTACAGAGAGTAAATACGCTGATATTTCACCCTTCCCTCAAGATAACCTTGACAGCACACACTGCAGGAGCTGCGTTAAAATGGCAGCCTGAAATTTCAATGGTTCATCTAGACGTATAATCATGGTAGCACCTTAAGTCTGGTTTCTGAGTGTTAGGACAGTCACACCGCCATTCAGAAAGTCTACAGTACAGGCTCAGGACGTACTTGTGCTGTATTGTTTCCAGGGTGAGCTCGTTCAGCTCAATCTCTCCAGCTTGAAGTCTATCAGTATCTTCTAGTAGGCTTACATCAAATGTCACAACGGGCGGCACCTCTGCAACAGACCTGCAAGACAAAGATGAGAATGGAAATAAGTGGACGGGCACAGCTTTAGCTCCTGAGACCAACTTGTGAGTGTAGTTTAAAAAAAATTGAATTTTTACTCTTGCATGAGTGTAGTGTCTGTTGCTTTCTCCAGTCAGGATTCCTACAGTGTACCACGGACCATGAACCATTTCAAAGCACACCACATAATTCTTTGTTTTTATTCTTTTCAAGTTATGTTTTAGGGGACAATGCAAGAGTGTTTCATGTTGTAATGAGCAGCCAGGACACCTCCATAAGGGAACGACCGGGGGAAGGAGCTTGCATGGGGAAAGGCTGCCCCCCTGGCTTGCTACACTGCCATGGAGCAGGGAAGCTCAACCCTGCTGTGGCCCATGGGCACCACCAGGAGATATGTGGAGAATGGCTGAGCCCTCCTGTGCAGTGCTGCCGTCCCACCCGGAAGTGCAGCTGGAAGGTGATCATGGAACAGCTGGAGCACTTCCGGGTCCTCTATAAAAGGAGACAGCTGCCACAACTCAGGCGGCCAGAGTCGGGAGGAAGGAAGACTGAGCGCGCTGGGTGAGGAGTGGCAGCAGCTAAGAAAGAGGAAAAAGGGTCTGAGTATTGTGTGCTGGTGCTTATGTACTGTGCTGTGGGGAGCAGGGTGAAACGCTCCCCAATTGCAAATAAAGGTGTGTTGTGTGGCAAAGTCGTGGTGTCTGTCTGTGGTCCGGGCTTCTGTTACAATGTATAATGTGATGGTGCTGGTCAACTCCATGCTACCAGTTGCATTCAGGGGGCCTCTTGAACCCACTTCTGCCAATAACGTACCTGAGGGATGAGCCAGTGGATGAGGACACAACACACAAATAGCAAAGGGTAGGTGTACAAGTGCACCAGTGCTTTTATTAAAACAAGTCAAAAACAGTCAGTGTTCCAAAATGCAGTGCAAAAATTCAATAAATCAATAATCCATAAAACAAAGTGATGGTGGAGGTTAAACTCAATCACATAAATCCACTAAAGGAAGGTTAAAAACACAGGCAGAAAACTGTCTTTTAAAATGTGGTCCCTGGTGTGTCCCTTCGATACAGATGTCTCCTCTGCTCATCCTGCACAGGGCCTTACAGCAAGAGTGACGCCCTGCTGACAGACACAGCTGACCTTCCACAGGTCTGGGTCCATGCTGTTCTATGGCTACAATAGGGCTTTCCCCATCCAAACCCAAGGCTCAGGTCCCTAAAGGCCATGGCACTGACTATGGGGCTCCGAGTCCAAGCCTCGCCGACTCCTGCTGCCTTATGCAGCAAGTTGCCCCTTTCAGCCTCGCACCACTCCAGCTTTCTAAACTGCTCAGCCAGAGCGATCACTTCTTCAGTCCCTGAGCATCAGCCACACGCTCCACTGAAGGGGCTCTCCTTCCTGGCTGCTTGCCTTGTCGCTCTCTCTTACTCACACTGGC
The DNA here is from genome assembly GCF_900747795.2 of Erpetoichthys calabaricus. NCBI lineage: Eukaryota > Metazoa > Chordata > Cladistia > Polypteriformes > Polypteridae > Erpetoichthys > Erpetoichthys calabaricus. The sequence continues at coordinate 41,893,454 of NC_041410.2, forward strand.
ACTCTGCCATCTTCCTGCCTGCTTCTCTCTGCCTCTCTCCTTTCTTCTCTCTAGCCTCCTAATTGTCACGATTGGTTTACCCTTCGTCTTCTCTCAATCTGTTTTTTCCTTGTCCTGTGCCAGCTCGTCCTTATATGCCACCATGGATGCAGCCCTCAATCGCACACCGCAGGAAGCTGATGAAGCAATTGAGACAAACCGCACCCTCACGTGCAGGTGGTCTCACCCCAATTACTCCGCCAACCTCCCATAGCTGTGTGAGTGCGCACACCCATGAAGATCGAGTCAGCCAATTAATTATTAATTTCTTAAAATGGCCCCTGATTGTTAAGCCACGGACCTGCTATACCACATACCACCCCATCTTTAAGCCTCCAGTTTCACAGTGAAGCTCCAGGTCTCAACCAACTCACTGCAACTGGTGGCCCATGTCCGCGGCTTAGCCCTACCACTGCACTAAAAGCAAAAGCACTAAACACAACCCTTTCATAAAACAAAACTAAAGCCCCCTTGTAAAACAGGACATCAAAAGAAACAAGAACTTTAAAAGACATTAAAATCAGCAATGAATACATGTCCATTAAACAGTTCAAAATGTCCTCCTCAGGCTTGAGCTTGTGAGTTCTTTTCAAAATGAGTCTGGCACCTAACCCGCTTGCTTGATTCCTTCTCCAATCTTCAGCTCTCACCGCCTCGGCTCATCCCACCGCTGTCACCATATATGGCGGTGCGGGTCACCCCCATGCTACTGGTTACCTCCCGGGAGCCTCTTGAACCCGCTGCAATCTCTCCAAGCTGCGAGATCTGAAAAGGATAAGCCGGAGAGACGTGCGTTTCAAAGGGAAACACTGGGGACTGTGATTTTGATGAGAAGATTCCTGCATGATTTTAGCCTTGATTTTTGTTTGATTTTAACTTCCATCATGAGTTTGTTTTATGGATTATTTATTATTGAACTTTTTGATACACGCTGTATCAGCGCATGCTCCTAACCTCTAACCTCTTGATACACTGCACTTTGAATACTGACTGTTTTTGACTTGATTTAATAAAAGCACTGGAGCACTTTGATTCACCTACCCCTTGCTCTGTGTGAGTGTCCTCATCCTCGGGTAATTTATTGGTGGGCTCTGTGTGAGTGTCCTCATCCACTGGCTCATCCTCGGGTAATTTATTGGCGGTGGCAGGTTTAAGAGGCTCCCAGGAAGCAACTGTAGAGTGGGGCGGAACTGCATCGCCACATATAAGAAGATAAGGTTTGGATGGCAACAGGAAATTCAGTTCAAAACAGCACCACAGTTCCCTTAACATTCAACACATTAAATTCAAAATTCAATTGTCAGTTCCATTAATTGATAAGTAATTGCTGATTTCAATGACAAAACTACATAGCTAGTTTCACATATCCATATTTCTCCTTTTTATCGTGGGCATGAAATCTGTTTTCATCAGGCTTTACCTATGTTACTGTAATGTTATTAAAGAACACAATTTAAAGTAACAGCGGTCATGCACTCTGCTTCCCCACGTCTTAATTTCTGTACACTTCTATACCTTCTTAATCTCTATTTTCTTAAACTGGAAAGACTGAACTCCATTAAACAATCCTCAGCACGTACCTCACGGTCCTGAGAGAAATCTAAACTGGCTTCTCAAATGCTTTGCAACTCGACACATTGACATACACACTGTTGCTCAAGTTTATCTTGCATTTAAGCTTTCATTGTTGTTTTTTTTAATTAAATGAATCAAAACTGTGTGCCTGTTGACATTTCTCATATCTGTTGTTTCTGTATTCTACACCAATGGTCTAATCCCCTCTACATGCACATCCCTCATTCACGATCAAGTTTTTATGGATGAGTTAACTTGCATGAATCTTAACTCTGTGATCCAAATCACTGTCACCTATAGATTACAGAATTCATTCAGATATAATTTACTAAGTCATTTGAATCCTTTGGCAGGTGAAAATACACACTTTTTTGGTGTTTACATCTTCTTTATAAAATTCATTATATTATATCCATCGATTTGTGCCTGAAAAGTGTGGTGAACATGGGGTTTAGTCAAAGTCAATTCTTCTTTAAAACTGCGGATCAGCAGCACCTCTAAACAGTTAAGTGTGTTAACTACTTTAGACGTCTTCAAGGAGAAAAATCACCATCGAATAAAAGTCAGATGTCAGATTTGCATTGAGCCAGCTCATAGAGAAACATCAAGAAAAACAGAGAGGATTACATTATTGATTTATTGATTTGGAGGAGGCTTTTGATAGAGTGCCAAGTCAAGAGGTCTGGAAAGTGCACAAGAAAGAAAGGAGTGCCAGGGAGGTATGTGAGGATTGTCCAGGATATGTACGAAGGAGTGAGGACTCGGATTAAAAGCAGCGTTGGGGTAACAGGCAAGATCCCATTTAGAGTAGATCTGTACCGGGGGTCTTCTTTAAGTCCTTATTTCTTTGGTACTGGTTAGGGATGTATTGAGTAATTGGATAAAAGACCATTCCTCTGGTGCAAGCTTTTTATTGATGTAAAAAAGAAAAGATGAAGTGGAGAGAAAGTTGGAAGAATGGCATTGGAAGATAGAGGGTTAAAAAAATAAAAAGGAAGAGGACAGAATATATGGGGTTTAGTGATGATCAGGATTCACAAGTTAGACTGCAAGGATTGCTATTGAAAACAGTGGATAAATTTAAATATCTAGGATCAGTGGTCGCCCAAGATGGAAAACTAGATGCCGAGATAACCCATAGAGTGGAGTGTGGTTGGAACAATTGGAAGAAGTTATCAGGAGTATTGTGTGATTGAATAAGTAAGGCAAAAGTTAAAGATAAGGATTTTAAGACAGTGGTAAGACCAGCAATGATGTATGAAGATGAGACATAATAATAATAATAGTAATAATAATAATAATAATACATTTTATTTATATAGCACCTTTCCCATGCTCAAGGCACTTACAGAATATAAGAAAGAACGGCAGGGTATACAGTATATAGCATTGTACAAACCAGATAAATAAATAAAGAAGATTACGACAGTGAATTCAGAGAAAAAAAAAGACAACATAATTGATGGTGTCGCACACACACATAGAGGTTACATGAGCATCTTGACAGAGAAGTAAACTGAGAGAAGGGTAATAAGGTAATAAGCGACGGACGCTCAGCAGGCTCCTATCAATTATGGAGAGTCCACTACATCCACTAAACAGTGTCATCTCCAGACAGAAGAGCAGCTTCAGCGACAGACTGCTGTCACTGTCCTGCTCCACTGACAGACTGAGGAGATCGTTCCTCCCCCAAACTATGCGACTCTTCAATTCCACCCCATGGGGGGGGGGGGGGGGGGGGTTAACGTTAACATTATATAAAGTTATTGTCTGTTTTTACCTGCATTGTTATCACTCTTTAATTTAATATTGTTTTTTGTATCAGTATGCTGCTGCTGGAGTATGTGAATTTCCCCTTGGGATTAATAAAGTATCTATCTATCTATCTATCTATCTATCTATCTATCTATCTATCTATCTATCTATCTATCTATCTATCTATCTATCTATCTATCTATCTATCTATCTATCTATCTATCTATCTATCTATCTATCTATCTATCTATCTATCTAAGTAGAGCTAAAAGCCATCCTGAACAGATGAGTTTTGAGTTGTTTTTTAGACATGAGCAGTAAAGGTAGCACAGGAGAAGAAGTTAGATGTGGCAGAAATGAGAATGTTGAGATGGACATGTGTAGTTACAAAAAAGGACAGAATAAGAAATGAGACAATCAAAGGTACTACAAAAGTGGGAGAGATAGCTAAGAAAGTACGTTGAAGTGGCATAGACATGTCATGAGGAGAGACAATGAATTTGTGAGCAAAAGAGTGATGGGCATGGAAGTGCAGGAGAAAAGGAAGTGAAGGAGGCCAACGCAGAGGTGGATGGATAAAGTAAAAGACGATCTGAAGGAAAAGGGTCTGACTGGTGAGGAGGTGCAGGACCAAGCTGTTTGGAGAGTGTTGATTAAGCACATCAACCTCACATACAAGTGGGAAAAGAAGAAGAAAAGTCAAATCTCACAACTGTATATTGAGGAATCCTCCTCCTGGAAGAATGCTTTTTAACACAAGCATAGACAACTGAGCCCAGAAGCTTATGCCTCTCTTAGCTTTTGGCAAACAAGAATTGAACCGTTTCTCCAAGAGACTGCATGCCGCATGTCATCATTCTCAGCTCACCCCAGCTCAAGTCAGAAGGCCAGCTGAAATCTCTGTCTTAATCTTGTGTTTGTTTGTGTTTTTGGTTGTTTGCTTTGATAAAGCAGAGAGGCAGTTTATCATTTTTGGCCACCATGCAAGTTGAGACCTATAACATGGCGGCTGTTTTTCCAGTTGTACTGTTTATGTACATTTTTTGTTTGCTGGCTGTGTGTGTGTGTGTGTGTGTGTGTGTGTGTGTGTGCGCGCGTGTGTGTGTGTGTGTGTGTGTGTGTCAGGGCCCATCTCATTAAGTATTGGATGTACTCAGTAACATTAAGGTTGTGAAAAATTGTTTTATTTTGAAAAGTTGCCTTTTATGTAAGTAAATATAGAAATAGAAGGCGTAAAACAGAACTGGGAAAAACAACAAAGACACTGAATGAGCAGGGTTAATTTACTATGTGAAGAATTTATTTTATAATCCAAATTAATTTTGTTATTTCGTTTTTATTGATACCATTTTTTTAACATATGGCAAATTTAAAAGGGCCTTTTGAAAAAAGTAATTTAGGGACCTTTTTTAAGTGAACTATAATTAAGTAATTAAATTAACTGAGGGGATTGCTCACTATATTCAGGGTGAAGAAATTGCTACACGTAGATTATTCTTCAAGATTAGTGTTTCTCAGACTCGATCCTGGGGATCCACTGTGGCTGCAGGTTTTTGTTCCAACCAACTTTCATTTTTCACTGGACTCTTAGCTTTATTAAGTGAGTCATTATCTCTCAGTTTCTGTGTTTTGGAGTCAATGTAGAAATGACAAACTAAGTTTGGTAGATTTTTATTGAAATGTATTAAGCAGTTACCGTATATACTCGTGTATAAGTCGGGTCTTGAAACCCGAAAAATCAATCATCAAATCAGACCTGACTTATACGCCCGTTCAAAAATACGACACTTAAATTGTTTTTTTTTCTTTTACGTTTTGCATCCTCCAATCTCGCACCAGTTTCTCAGACACATTGAATTTTGTTGCAGTAGCGCTGTTACCAATTTCTTTTGCCGCTTCAAAGACTTTTAATTTAAAGCCAGCTTCATATTTTCTTCTGATCAAACACTCCATTATTGATAAGGAATGCTCTTATGATAAAGGTGTATGAGGATGTGAGATACAAAAAACACAAATCAGTGCAAACGCTGCTTCAGAATACTTTGGGTTATTACTGTGTGGTCACATAGGCACAATACATAGAAAAAAAAGGGCCATGTGCTCCGTGGTTACTCTCTCAGGTGTGCGTTAGCATATCATAACTCTTGGACCAACAGTGTGAGTTTTCCGCATTCGACTTATACGACCGACATTATAAAATACCGGAAATTATATGGTAAAATCAAGTCCCAACTTATCCACGGGGGAACTTAAATGTGAGTATATACGGTATATGGGGTATATGTAGTTTTTTAAAGTCGTTAACATTATTTTCATTCTAATTTTCATTCTGCTTTTCCAGGTGTTGTGGTAATTTAATTGATTATTCACTAATTAGTGAGTCTGACACTGACATTGTTACAGCTTTCATCATCCTGAGTGTCTGCTGTGCTGGTTGTTAATTGTCACTATTAGGGTTAAATGAAGGGAGCAAACTGCACAGGAAAAGGGGAAAATAATAGGAAAACAACAAAAGAGAGTTAAGCATTTATAGCTTTAGAAAAAAAATAGAAATATTTTTAAATGTCTTATAAATGTAAAAACCATACTGTTGTGTTTTTCTGAATGCAGAATAAGAGAAGAGTAAAAAAGACCAGCTAATTAAATGAGATCAGTGGTTATTGATTATTATCACCGATTGTGAATCTGATTGGAACAAAAACCTGCACCCACAGGGGGTCCCCAGGACCGAGTTTGGGAAGCACTGTTTAAGATTATTTCCCAAAGACTTCTCTAAATTTGCTCAAGCCCATTTATTCATACACATACTCATATTGGGTCTTGTTCAGAAAGCGGACGTCACTTGAGACAGCCTTCCCTTCGCCCAAACACTAATCTTAAGGTGAATAAAATAGGTCCCTGATGTTAAGTCACTATTTTAGTGCTAAAATGATAACAGCAATGTGAAACTTATTTATTGTGGCAAGGGGCTGGGACTGGTACCCAGCCGGGACGCCCAGAAGGACCAGAGGAGAGCTTACACCTCCTCCAGACCACGAGGGGGCGACCGCCCTGGTGGCTTTGAGAACCACGGGAACTGAGCTTGGAAGCTTAACCCTATAGGGGCCCGTGGTCACCGCCAGGGGGCGCCCCGATGCCTGAGGAGTCCTGGCCCTCAGCACTTCCGCCACACCCGGAAGTGCTGGGGGGAAGACGACCAGGGACACCCCGAGTGCTTCCAGGTGTACAGCCGGTACTTCAGCCACACTGGGGAGTGCCGGCGGAAGCTAATCGGGAGGCACCTGGAGCACGTCCGGGTGTGTATAAAAGGAGCCACCTCCCTCCATTCGATGGCTGGAGTTGGGTAGAAGAGGACGGAGCTCAGAGGAGAGGAGTGGAGGCAGTCAGGAAGAAGGAGAAGAGGCATTGTGTGAAAGGCCTGGACTTTGGGGTGATTGGTGCTGCGGCACTGGGTTTGTGTGTGTAAATATTGTAAATAAATGTGTTGCGGTGCTTTAAAATCATGTCTTCCTGTCTGTGTCCAGGCTGTTCCCCACATTATATACCTAATCTTAATTATTGTGAAACAACCAAGTGGCGTCAGCTTTCTGAACAACAGCCCTCACATTCACTCTTACCAAGTGAATTTAGAGTCACAAATTAAACAGTTCTTCAAATGTTTGTGACATGGACAGAAGACAAAACCCAGAAACATGAAGGACAAGCAGAGTCCATTGCAAACTAATGGGATTTAAGTCAAGAAATCTGAAGATGTGAGCAGCTATGCTAACTGGTGGCCTGTATCACCATGCCTTTCTTAAATCAAAAGTTTGATTCAAAAGTTTGATTTGTAAAGTTGACATTCTAGGTAATTTACTTTGCCAAAAGAGAGTGCCACTTATTTCGTTACAGTCTCTGGTCTCGGGTGGTTCAATAAACTCTAAGATGTAAGGTGAAACGTAAACCTGTAAACTTTCGCTTGATAGGAAATCCCTTTATGTGCAGCAGGCCTCATTTCTGAACCCCTGAATTCTTTGCCAGTGGATCAGATTGTAAAGCTATTGTAAGATAAAAGTTGCATTAAAAACAGAAGGTTTTTTGCTGTAGTCTTAGTTTAGGATTTATTCAATGATGGTTTCTACGGGATCAGAGCTCCCAGCCTAGGCTGTCAGACAACAGACAACCAGGCAAACAGACACCATAACTGGCCTTCTTTGTTAAATTCACTCTCTGGAACTGCTTAAAGGATCAACCCAGTCTGCTCTGAAGTCCCTGTATCCTACTGGAGGTTTATTCCAAGTACCTGTTCTGTTGGATGAAGCTTTTATACTCCTGCTTTGGTTGGACTGCCTCAATGGAGTTTGCTATCTCTTGATGTACAGCCACCACTTCCTGTTGAATCAGGCTGGAGAGGTCAAAGTACTCTTGCAGAATCTCCTTCCTGAAATCAAAGTGCAGTTCTTATGTTAAAAAATTTCAGAGACCAGTGCTGCTCATTGCCCCAAATCAGAGTGCAACCTGGGACTTTGCCTAAGAAACGAAAGCCCGGTTCAGTGTCATGTGAATTTCCCATTGGGATTAATAAAGTATCTATCTATCTATCTATCTATCTATCTATCTATCTATCTATCTATCTATCTATCTATCTATCTATCTATCTATCTATCTATCTATCTATCTATCTATCTATCTATCTATCTATCTATCATTCTTACCTCAATCTTTATTACTTTTAATATTGAAACAAAGATCAAAAATTAAAGTTCCTTCGTGCATAATTTTAAATTGAAATATTCATCTAGAATCCCACACATTCTTTCAAATAGACCTTCAGAGCCTGGGGTGGAAGGTTTTGTGAATTGAGGCAAGTGGATGGAAAAGAAAAGTCAGGCTTAGTCCATCACAGCATTAAAGTCAAAGATTGTCCTGAGGTGTCTTTTATTTCTGAAAGACAACACTTCTACTACAAATACTTGGATAAGTAAACCGTCACTACATTAAAAGATTAAGTGACATCATACTTCACCAGCCTGGGACCAATATATGTGCACCAGGTAGGCCGGACCGCTGGAACAAGTCCTGAGACTTTGAAAGGGGTAGTTTGGGAGAATTCACGTCAAGATAACATGTGGAAGAGTCAGTGCTGACCCACAGAAGGCTCAAGACTCTGTCAAAGGTTTCGTTTTCATGTCCTCCACACTGTGTGCATCTCAATGGCCTCTTCACCTCGATGGTGTCAGTAACAGCACAACCAAGTTTCCAAGTTATGGAATAAGCTGCCAAGCAAGGTTATTATAGTTAACAAAAACTAAAATCAAAACTGAAACTATTATTAAAAAAACATTTTTGTAAACTGAAATAAAATAATTAACAAAACTGAAATGAAAAACTAAAACTAAACAAAACTATTAAAGTAGCTGGAAAGACTAACTGAAATAAAATAATAATTTACTAAAATATTTTTAGTTTTCATTTTTGAATGATTATTCTTGCCGTTAGTCTTTAACCCTTGTAAGTTTTCTCTAAAACAGAAAGTCATCCACCACGAGCCGTCCCCGCACATATTCATCCAGTGAATGCCGGCTGGTGACGGAGGGCGGCTGTTCACACAGCATTTGCGGTGACAGAGCAAGCTGAGTGCGGGTGCATAAAGCGTGAGAAATAGAAAGCGATTTGCGTGTCGCCTTTCTTTGTGCTTTTTGTATATCAAGATGTAATTCAAACGGCTGAAATCAGAATTTGCTGGTCAACAAAACATTTACCATATGGACAGAAAAATCACAAGTGAGTGATGTTTCAGTTTATTTCTCAGGTGACTGCTTTTTGTTGACAGCAATTCACCTGCCACTTCGCACAGGAGAAATTGTTTTTACTTTCTCATATACGAAGTATAAAGAAAGTATAGTAATCATGAAAAAATTCGACCTCCATATTTTGATGAATCTTGACGTTATAGACTAATGAGTGTCCAATAATACTGTTTTTTGGAAGTGTGTGTGTACCCGCGTGCACGCGTGTGTGTGTGTGTGTCTGTCTGTCTGTGTGTGTGTCTGTTTGTGTGTAAACACGATAACTCAAAAACGTAATTAGATAGATGGATGAAATTCGACATGTGGTTGTTACACCACAATTATAGATCTGTATTAACTTTTGGGCCAAATCCATCAACCAGAAGTGGTACTTTACCTGAACACATACTCAATTATTTTTTTATTTATACAGCAGCAGAGTCCAATTTATTCAACTTTACTTTTATAATAATTGTTCAATATATTATTAATTTGATTTGTTGTTGATGGTTCCTTAATGTACATAATATAAAAATATAATCCCTGTCTTGCTGTTTACTCCTCAAATATCCATCCCCATATCTGAGTATATAAGAAAGTCGAGGGGAGAGCACTCCTGGTTTTTGAAAATAAAACAGCACTGATCGAGAGACTGACTAGGTCATCATACAAGATCAGCATATTGTTGCTGACCAATCACTTTTGCTTTAAAAACACTGTTTAACAAAGAAGTGACACAAACAAAGGTAGAGAGTCTGACAAGTGATGTGTAAAATTATTCATATTCAGTATCTAGTTTTGATTATGCTTGTTTTTATCAGACAAAAACAAAACCAGATAGTTAACCAGGCAGTGCAGTAAGCTTCCACTAACATTAAACTCATATCCAAATCTGTTAAGTGTACAGTTCTGTCTGACTGTGACACAAAGCTAACTCTGTAGGGACTCCATGCCATAATTACTAAAACTAAAACTGAAACTAATATATATATAAAAATTAAATAGAAATGTCTTTGTGAAATAAAAACTAACTAAAACTAAAAATACACGATGAAGGTAAACTAAAACTAAACTGAATTTCCAAGTAAGGTCAGATAAAATAAAGAAATAAAAACTAATATAAAAAGGCAAAACTATAATAACCTTGCTACCAAGTAGTGTGGAAGACAGTAAAACTTAGAGACTTTCAAAACTAGACTTGATGTTATTTGAGATGAATTAAATGTATAGAATTGGCGAGCCTTATTGGGCTGAATGGCCTAGGTTGTTTTAATTTTCTAATTTTTTTCTAATTGTCCACAAACATTAAACAAAAGCACATGATAAATCACTAACTTTAAGTTACAAGAACAAGATGGAAAACTTTTCATATAATAAATAAGAGTGAGATTGGACAGAGTTAACAGAGTCAAACAATCATTTCCAGTTAACAGTCATACCAACCTGAAAGTAAAACAAGCTTAGAGAAACCTGGGAAAACTAAACACTGAAGAAGATTTCATTGACAAAATTGTACCACTCCAAAAAAATCACACTGAGCAATGTGTAGGACGACGTGTTTTGAAACAACACCTTGTGTTTTCTCCTTTCACAAAAAAATTGTGGGACGCTGCTTCACAGCAGATGGGAGAAAACATCCTCAGTTCGGTGCAACTCGCTTCATTTCTCTTAGGTTTGCCGATCAGCGGGTTTGAGTGTTGCCGTCTGTTGCCAATTAATAACATGAAGGACGTTATATAAAGCCTCCATTCTTTTCACTTGTCATTTAGACACATAATCTGGATGATGTGAAAGCACTAAGTGTGGCCAATTGATGCTGAAGCATTTCTATTTCTTTGTTCTTTTTTATGTATTGCATAAGGACAGGTACTGTATTTTAGAATGATAATCAGACAGGCTACTACAAAATGTAGAGGGCCTGCTTCAAGCCTGCTGTCACCCAAGTGGCACATTGTTGCCAGCAGACCAAGTATAACACTACTAGCTGTGTAGGCCCATGCTGTAAAAAGAATGGGCTCCTAGAAACTACGCACTCCCTCCTTGTCTATCAGCGGCTAAGCGAGTCTCTCTTTCGTTTGTCTTTCCTTGGCAGTTTCACTTTGGTCGCTTTCTTTCAGCTTCATGCTGTACCCTCGTCCTTCTTTCTTCTTCCTTCTTGTTACCTCGGGGCCGCCTTGCCAGCTCTTTGAGCTTTGTGCTGTAGCCTCGCACTTCTGGGCTGGACAGACAGACACACTCACTTCCACACGTAGACCTTTATATACTGTATAAGATATATGACTTTTAAAAAGAAATCCCCTCAATGTAGACCCCTTAAAACAATGCAAAAGAGCCCCTCGTCCTCTTCTTTGATCCTCCGTCAAACAGAGATGTCTAAGCAGGTTGTGCCATTGATGACACTGAGGCACAAACATTGTACTCACAAAATCTGTAGCATCTCCTCTTGAAGATTCTGTAAGGCATCAAGCAGCGCAGGCAGGGATTGGTTGTAATAATGATCATGGTGGGTCTCCGCTGCTTTCACTGACAGCACATACTCATTGTGAATGTCTTGTAGTTTCCAGGTGGTCTTCACGTATCGGTCTTTTGCTTTCTCTCGATCTTTATCTAAAGGATACAAAGTAATAAATGTCATTGATGAGCCATCTCCATATGTATGTACTTCTAAGGCCTTTCATGAAGCCAACTAAAGACTGGACTTGACCATGTTGGTCATCTTACACAGTACTGTAACAGGCACTAGCTGAGCTCTTTCATTTTTTTTTTTTGCAGAGTATCAAGAGTGGGTTACACTGTAGGGCTCAATTTTTTAATCCCAAAGAAATGTGTTAAAGAACAAGACCCTGTAAACCTTCTTCACCAGCATTTTATGGCTTTAATCCCAAAATTCACCTCTTTCACTATTCTGCGTGGTTTGAAATCCTTAAGGCTAAAACCCCTCATTTACAGTTCATCGACCAGTTCATCCATCCGCTTCTTCATTAGCCTTCAATATGTTCAGCTTGGATGGAATAAGCAGTCTAAGAAAATATGTTAAAGGAATAAACTAACCAAAAATGATAATATCAAAAAACATAGCAGACAAAACCTCAATACAATCTAAATCACTCTCAAAAGAAATGCTTAGTTTTTTAAGCTTTGTGTCACCAAATTATGGTGGCCTTGAGGTAAAAAACACAAAAAAAAAATGTGGGAAGTTAACATTAAAAAGTGAGATCATGAAATCAGAACTGAAAACGGAAATCAAATGCACTCTCTGGCTGCAGAAGCCCCGTTTCCCACAGCATGCTGTCCCTGCAGTTTACCTGTCAACCAGGCTGGCTTTAGCCTTTTTGCTGCCGTAGGTGAAGGTGAAAGTCTTGAGGCAGTTGCATACATACAAATATATTGCATGGAAGAGCTTGAGGGTTGGGTAAGCTGACCATATTTTCATTTTTCCAAAATGGTCACAGTGTATTATTCAAGCGAGTGTGTAGACACAGATGAAATCACACTGCTTGGGGTTCCTCTTTAAAGTTCTGTGTGCATTGTAAAAACATATTTAATCAAAAACTGGGATTTGCCCTTGGAGATTTCATGCACAGTGTGCAAATGTACATTGAATTGAAGGCCATCTCAGATTTGGGTTGTCCTTGTTTGAGAGCAAGTATTGCGGAGTCTGTGGCAAATTGCCACCCTAAGCAACTACTATATGGTATATGGAGTCTGAGAAGGGCCTTATTAAAGATGGGAGAAGTAAGACACAGGCACAGATACTAAGAAAATCACATCATCAATGTGTTGAAATTACCTGCACGCAGAACTGTGAGTACACCATTTCACAGTGACTGTTTTCCATTATCCCAACAGAGCGGTTTGAGCCCATTGCAGTGGCGAAGAGGCAACGAAAATGGAGGGGACAGTTACATGCGGCCACTGGGATTTCTGCTGCTTCATGCATAAGTCCCAAATGGTCAGTTAAAATCCCACCCAAAGAATACAAAGCTTATGCTGTGTGGCGAACACCCAGGGCCCATACCCGGCTGGGACACCCTAATTATGGAAGGACCAGGGGAGAGAGAACTTCCAGGACATTTTCTCCCCTGAACCAACAGAGGGCAGCCCCCTTGGTTTCCAGTGGGGCCACGGGTCATGAGCATAGAAGCCGTGGCCACCACCAGGGGGTGCATGGACATTTGCGGGGTCCTATTTGGCAGCACTTCCTCCACATCCGGCAGTGGTGCTGGAAGAAGTTTGTTGGGCACCTGGGAGATGAAGATCACGCAACACGGCAGCAGCAGCAGCAAGCCAGCCAGCAGCTGATTGAGCAAATAGGAGATAAAAAAAAACTGCATTTGTTTATCGTTGTATCACCGTTTAAGAGGGAGTTTTAGAGGAGCAACTGCGTGTTCAGCCCCCCTCTTCACAACACAAGCAGCAGAGACGCAAAGTGACTGGAGTGAAACACAGGTCAGGAGGTTGACGAGCAAACCACCTATAAAAAATATTTTTTCTTAATACCTGGAAAAGTTTTGGGATTAAAATGCTCAGAGATCTTTATATAGACAACATATTTACATCTTTTGAACAATTACGTTCAAAATTTAACCTCCCAGCTACACATTTCTTTTACTATCTTCAAATTAGAAATTTTGTTAAACAGAAATTGCCCGATTTCCCCCACCTTGCACCCTCCACAATTCTGGAAAAAATACTGCTCAATTCCGAGGAAACAAACACTATTTCCGCAATATATAAAATCTTATTAGAGTCCCTACCTTTCAAAGATCCAAGAGGACATTGGGAAGAAGATCTCTTAATCAATATATCAGAAAAGGAGTGGAAGGTAGCAAAGCAGAGAATTCACTCGAGCTCCATATGCGCAAAGCATAGAATTATTCAACTAAAAATTATATATCGAGCTCATCTGTCTCACTTAAAACTGTCCAAAATGTTTCCAGGCCAGGATCCAACCTGCGAGCGCTGCAACCAAGCTCCTGCCTCACTGGGTCACATGTTCTGGGCCTGCACCCAACTAACATCATTTTGGACAAAAATTTTTAAGTGCCTCTCAGACAGCCTTAGTATCACAATCCCTCCTAACCCACTAACAGCTGTGTTTGGTGTCCTTCCAGATGGACTTGAATTGGAGAAGGACAAACAAACGGTTATTGCATTCACTACACTCTTGGCACGCAGACTTATTTTGTTAAATTGGAAGAATCCTAATTCTCCTCTGATAAGTCAGTGGGAAACCGATGTTTTATATTATTTGAAATTGGAAAAAATCAAATTTTCAGTTAGAGGATCTGTACAACATTTTTTCAAAACATGGCAGGATTTAATCAATATTATTTTAGAATAAGAGAAATAACTATTATTGCATTTAACTCCCTTCTCCATCTCTTATTTATATAGATATTTACTTCTCCCCTTCTTTTGTCTAATGTTGCCTTATTAAAAAGCTTAAAGAAATTTTCCTTTAGCTAAGCTCTCCTTCTCAGGGGTGGGGTTTGATTTGTTTTCAAATTTGTTGGGTTATAAATTGATCTGTTTGTATGGAATGATTACAATGAAAATTAATAAAATAAAAATATTATAAAAATCAAAAAAAAAAAAAATATTTTTTCTTTTGTACATTTACAGATTTTACTAATATTCTGGCTGAAACTGGGGGTTGGGTGCCAAAGACACCAGAGGGGCTTACCCCCCTAGTGTTATATATAAACGTCCACGCGTGGAAGTGTGTGTGTCTGTCCGGCCTGGAAGTGAGAGGTGGAGACTCCACCTCTGAGGAAACAGAAAACTTTCTTAGCCGCTAATAGCACAAGCGAGGCGAGCACGTCAGCAAAATGAATCCTCCTAGGAGAGAAATGCCCAGAGTAGTTCATTTCAATTACCTGACATCTCTACATTTCAATTTATTTTCTGACGATTTCAATAGTTTCTAGGCATTTTGCAGTACGGGCTTACATGGCTAGTACTTTATAAAGAGTAAAAGTATTTGCATTTTTTTAAATTCTGAATTAATATAAACTGTCCTAATTCAGGAAGTTCATAACAAATATTACGATTTACTTTGTGAAGTAAAATTACATAATAAGCGAGAATAGTTGTGCCATATATTTGAAATATTAATGTGTGTCCTTTAATTTAAATGATTAAAGTCTAAATATTGTAATAGAAAAAAAAACTAACTTGAAAAAGTCTAAATTATTTAGTTTTTGTTTGTCATTTTTAATCTTTATGGCTAAGAGTACCAATAAACAATCAAATATCAAAAACATCATATTCATGATCAGCAACCTTGAAATAGCATAAAATGACACTCCACATGTGCCTATATTACAAATCCCCATTTTTCTTTTTAAGTTTTGTGAAAAGGGGTAACTTTGACCCCTCATATTGCATTGGGGGATGAACCAGCCCAGCGGGTCATTTGTTGTTTCATGCACAACTTCAAGTCCTTCGTGTTGATAACAGTTATTGGTAAAGTCCTTATCACAAGGGTGTGATTTCCTGCACAAAATATGTTTTAAAAATGTCCTAATAATGAGGGTCTGTCAGGTCTAGAAGGCCAAAAGTAGGGATAGACCCCAAAAAGCCTGATATCTTGCATAACTAGACATCAGGACAAGTCGAATAGCATATCATATGTGGGGGTTTTCTTATACCAGTAAGTCAGGAGGTGATTTCGAGGACTTCTGAAGTTAAATTCCTTACATGAACTATTCAAGTACAGTAAGGATAGAAAATGTAATTCTTCACTTTACACCACGGCTATCCAGCTGACTGAAGCTCCACTATCACCTAAAAATTTGACTGCCATCGTCTGCTGTTTGGTCTGCTGTACTTATGTTGAAGTCACTGCAGTCAACAAGAGCTTCATGCCTCACTTTCTTAATGTCCTCCTCAGTTTCTCTTGTGATGCTTGCTGCACAGCATCAAAACCAACCCTGGACTCATGGCAAGCAGAGCACCTAAAGATTAAAAACAGCGGGGCACTCCGGCAGAGCCTGAAGTGGAACTAAATTACCAGGGATACTCTATTTATGGTGAAACAGTGACATTTGACTCAATCAAATACAGTATTTGGGTGGGCAGGTGTCCCTGTGAAGATTCACAAAGAGGTGAATGCTAAGAGCTGGAAATGGTACGGTGAAACATCCATCATCTCATTTAAATGATAGTTGATTGCAGAGCTTTCTCTTGCCAAAATTAACAAAGAGGTGCCAGTACTCAGTAGTAACCTAAGAAAAGGTGCTGGTCTCTGTGCCGAAATAACTGATGAGTACCAGCCCACTTCAAGAACTGGACTTCGGTGTAATTGGCTTTGCCCCAGTGAGGCTTGTATTTTGTGAACACTTAATGTAGTTCTTTAAATGCTACATTTTTAGTATATAAATCCTGTTTAATCCAAGTGAGTCATCAATTTTTTTTAAAATATGGGGGTTTATAGTCACATATTTTATTAGTGGCTTCAAAGTATTGATGCATGGAAACAGAAAATGCATTAAGTGACTACAAAAATAAGTGACTCACGAGATTCATTTGCTCAGTTGGGAGTGTGAGGTAAGCACGACTATCAGATAAGAATTTGGGAACCAAGTTAACTAAACAAAGCTCCGATCACCAAGTCTGAGAGCCCCTCAACTCTTCTTCTTCTTTCGGCTGCTCCTGTTAGGGATTGCCACAGCAGATCATCTTTGTCCTTCACTACAGGACATATTTTACAAACGCAGTGTCCGCAAGGCCTGCAGCATTGTGCAGGACCCCTTACACCCCTCACATGGACTTTTCACACTTCTGCCATCCAAGAGAAGATACTGCAGCATCAAAGCCAGAGCTGCCAGGATGCAGGAGAGTTTTTACCCCCAAACTGTTAGACTCCTTAACACCAGGCTGCCCCCTGGGACCTTCCACACGGCCTCAACCACCTTTAAAAACAGAACTTTTATACACGCGAGCCACTGTCGTGCAAAGACGAGTGTGCAGGTAGAGAAGAACTGAAAATCTCATACTGACCTTTAAGGATTTTGACACTCTTGTTATCCTTCTGCTGTGAAACATTCTGACCTGTCATTGTTTACACGTCTTAAACAACTATTATCATAAACTGATAATTTCTGTATTATCTATATCTATTATTTATTATTTATTTATTATATTACATACCTTACACATCAATATTGCTGCTACTTCTTTGTCTTGTCTTTGCAGAATGTCTTGTCTTGTTTGTGTTTTAATTTTAAATTAAAATTTTTATTTCTATTTTTAATTTATTATTTGCACATCATGTTATTACACTGTGGACCCTGAGCTTCACAATTTCGTCTATCTGTATACTTGTATATGGTTGAGATGACAATAAAGTTCACTTTGACTTTGTCCGCATACAGAGATGAAATGAGGAGTCAGTGTGGCTTTATCCATTGTCACACATGTGTGCGCATGGGAGGCAACTAAAGGGCTCAAATGAAGGTAATTCCACACCAGAACTGGGGATTTCAAGGTGCACTGATCCTTTGTCTTTTTCATCAGCAATCTGATCACGGGAAATTTCGCCTGGATATGATGACGTCACTTCCGGTTCTGGGCTGATGATATCACTTTCCGGTTCCGGTCCAATGATGTCACTTCAGTTTCCATCCTCAAAGACATCATTTTCAGTTCCGGCCCCAAGGACATCACTTCCGGTTCCTGCCCCAATGACATCACTTCCCCCGCCATGTTTGCCTGTCTGTTTGTTCTTATTTTGGACTAAAGTCTGTACAAAATCAAACCCCAACCTTCACTTTCAGCAGCCTATTCCAAGTATATGGGCAGCCGCCCCCAAACCTCTTTCTCTGTCCTTTTAAGTTCTTTCACACCATAAACAGTTGTGTGGTACACCAATGGCATGAGTGTTTGACCTCAAGAGGTGTGTTTGAAGTGCTCCTCCATTTGGAGAGGTTTATAATACTACAGCAAAAAATGTGAAAATTCAGGCTACAGTAAGTCTCATAAAGGGGAAGAATGAAGGCTACGGAGACTCCCTCAGGATACCCAAAAATGGAGGAAAATTCAACCCTGGATGTCCAAAGGAATGACAGCTTCCATCTCCAGAATGATGACCATGTTCAAGCCTCAGAAATTCAGGATAATGGTACGAATTAAAATGGCATTCGTATTTGGAAATCTGGGGGAATAAACCTGAGCTGTCAAAAAAATAATGTTGAGTCGTAGTGACGGTCCCAGCCAAACAGGAATGTGGAAGAATGTGAAGTAGTCCACCAGCAAATAAATAAGCAAATAAATAAAAAGAATGGATAAAAATTCCTCAAACATAGATTAGTAAGTGGACAAAGCTTTTGGTTGCTGTGAAAGTCTCTAAAATATTTGCCACTTCCTATTGAACTAAAATGCTGCCCTCCTCTTAAGGAAGTTCACCTGTTCCTCTGTTTGGCGTTGGCACCTTACATGTTACATTTTTGTGAGAGCAACAACTCACAATGACTCAAGCGGTTCCCCAGGGCAACCTCTTTGAGTGTATGACTACAGTGGGAAGGAGCAGGAAATAAACAAGAACACTACCATGTCACTGTTACACAATCACAACCCTGGGCCATAAAGCTTGATGCCTTTATCACGGTGACTTTTGGTGGGAGATTGAACGTAAAATAGACTTTTTTTCTGAGGGCAGAAAAGAATGATGGGCACATACATTAAGGTTTTGCAAAGAGTCCATATTTTCAGTGTTGGTCCTTCTTTCTTTTTCAAGACCTCTGGAGTTCACCCTGGCAGGCTGTCAATCAACTTCTGGGCCAAATCCTGACTGATGGCAGTCCATTCTTGCGTAATTGATGCCTGAAGTTTGTCAGAATTGGTGGGTTAGGGTTACTCCACCCACCTCTTGAGAACTGACCACAATTGACCACTGGGGAGTTTCCTGGCCACAGAGGCGGCCTTTGGGGGTGGCGACTAGGGCAATCGCCCCAGGCCCCACACCTGAGGGGGGCCCCGCAAAAGGAGATTCTTTTGTCACCGTCAGCTTGCAAATATGCGGAGCCTCTGCAAGACATTCAAATCCGTTATAGACTGAAATACGGTACGTGGTGGATTTCTTCTAATTCCTGTGACCGTTGCGAGCGCGGAAAGAAGCTTTTCAAAGTTGAAATTTATCAAAAATTATCTACGATCAACAATGTCGCAAAACAGACTGTGCAGTTTAGCTATTTTGTCAATCGATAAGGAACTTGCCTCAACATTGGACTACAAAGATCTTATCAACGATTTTGCTCAGAAAAGCCAGAAAAGTGGACTTCCGTCTGTGACTGTCAAAGCAGCTGTTTGGTAAGTGTTTGTTTTATTACAAGTGTTCTGGTTCTCCATAATTAAATAAATTTGCCGACTCCAGCGGGTTCGGCAGAAACGACTGTTATCTAGTTTGTTAATTTTGTGTGCAAAATGTTTCTGAATCATTACTTAAGTTGGTTAAAGGCCACTAAACCAATATAAGAACAATTACAATACGTAATGTAATCAAACGGCCAATGGTACCTACATAAGGCACCATGTTTTTTAACAATAATAAGGTGTACAGCATTAGAAGCGGACATGGCATATAGCCTACACTTATGGCTCTCGGCCCCGCATATGAGACTCGCCCAAGGCCCCGCTTACTCCTAAGGCCGCCTCTGCTGGCCATGGACCCAAAATTTCAATGTTTTGTTCCCCAAGCCACTCACTTTTGCTTTATGGCCCGGTGCTCCATCATGCTGGAAAAGGCCTTGTTGGTCACCAAACTGTTGTTGGATGGTTGGGAGAAGTTGCTCTCAGAGGATGTTTTGGTCCCATTCTTTATTCAGGGCTGTGTTCTAAGGCAAAATTGTGAGTGAGCCCACTCCCTCTGCTGAGAAACAAACCCACACATCAATGGTCTCGGGATGCTTTACTGTTGGCATGACACAAGACTGATGGTAGCGCTCACGTTTTCTTTTTTCCGGATGCCCCAAACAATCGGAAAGGGGATTCATCAGAGAAAATAACTTTACCCCAGCAGTCCTCAGCAGTCCAGTCTTTCTACCTTTTGCAGAATATCAGTCTGTCCCTGATGTTTCTCTTGGCTTCTTTGCTGCCCTTCTTGACACTCACCAGGCCATCCTCTAAAAGTCTTGACCTCAGTGTGCGTGCAGATGCCCTCACACCTGCCTGCTGCCATTTCTGAGCAAGCTTTGCACTGGTGGTGCCCCCCGATCCCGCAGCAGATTCAACTTTAGGAGACGGTCCTGCCACTTGCTGGACTTTCTTGGGCGCCCTAAAGCCTTCTTCACAACAATTGAGCCTCTCTATTCTAACTCAATCAGCATGACAGAGTGATCCCCAGCCTTGTCCTCATCAACACTCTCACCAGTGTGAACGAGAGGATCACTGAAATGACGTCAGCAGGTCCTTATGTTGCAGGGTTGACAAGCAGTGGAAATGGTTTTTGGGATTAAGTTCATTTTCATGGCAAAGGGGGACTTTGTAATTCATCTGATCACTCTTCATAACATTCTGGAGGATATGCAATTTACCATCATAAAAACCGAGGCAGCAAACTTTGTGAAAATTAATATTTGTGTCATTCTCAAAGCTTTTGGCCACAACTGTATATGCAGTGGTCAGCACTGCCAAGAGTTAAAGAAAAACAGTCTTCTCATGGACCTTAAGATCTGCCTACTACCACATTTGAGTGCAGAATGAGCTCTGCTCTACAAGGCAGCCATGACCTTTTGCACCTTTATCATGTTGCCATCAGGCAGTAAACCACTAGCCACTGACTCTTATACTTTATTTCTCTGTCTGTTCACTTGTACTGGAGGAGACAGCCAGTTGTTAAAAGCAGTATATTGACAAAATTCCCATGTCTTGCTTAATAAATGACTTTTTGAAAACCAGTAGACATTATCTGGTTTAGTAAGCAGGCCTCACTGATGTACCTTGGCACAGGCAAGTGGAGTGGTATAGAACGGCTTTCCGTGATGCAGCCTGACGAGGGTTGTGTGTGCAGTGACAGGGGTGTGAAGCACAGTGCTCCGCCATGTTGATAGGCCGCCCACACTTTCTGGTGTATCTTCAGTTTGCATGGGCACATGAAGGGATGGCTACTATAAGATAATATCGCAGCAGCGAAACCCACTCTGAAGTGAAAAGGAATGGGAGGGAGGTTTGCTCTACACAGGCGCTGGGCTGGCTGCTTATTTTAGTATTAAGCTCAATCAAGAAGGATAAAAGGAACATTTTAATTGTACGTTTTTTCGCTATTTATTGAGATTTTAAATGATGTTTTCCTCACTATTACATGTGTTGGATGGAATGCTCCTGAGTTGTTTTTTATTATTGCAAATATTTATTTCTTGATATTTTATTTTTTTTGCTCAATAAATTGATTTTTTTTTTGTTCTTTGTGAAGCCCGGGGCACGTACAGCTCCGTATGCTCTGACACAGCCAGGCAGGACACAGCACACAGTTTATTTATTTAAACAAACCCATGCCACAGTCCTTCCGCCTCCACTCCTACTCAGGCTTTGTCCTCTTCCTCCCGACTCCGGCCCTTGAGTGGTGGTAACTGGCTCCTTTTATAGGGCACCCAGAAGGAGTCGAGGAGCCCAATGAACTTCTTCTGGTAGCACTCTCGGGTGTAGCGGAATTGCTGCCAAATAGGGTCCTGTAAAAGTCCAGGTGCCACCTGGTGGCGACCACAACCCCCAGCATGGTTGAGCTTCCATGCTCATAACCTGTGGCCTTGCTATAACCCATTAGGGCTGCCCTCTGTCTGTCCGGAGGAGAAAGGGTCTTGCAAATACTCTCTCCCCTGGTCCTTCCATACTCAGGCCGTCCCGGCCGGGTAAGGGCTCCAGCCGTCTTCCACACTCTTGCATTTCTGGTGTCTGTCTCTCTCTATATTCTATGTCACTGGTCCTTGGTCCCGTTACTAAACTTCAGCACCCTGGTGTTCACATTTTCTGGGACACCTGTCATCACAATGAGATATTTTAAAAATATTTGCTCATTTCTATTTAGGGCACTAAAACCAGGATATATTCCAATAGTCTACCATGGTGGCTGCTTTGCTGTGAGCTTTGAGCATGGCATGCCACGGACTTAATTCTGATTATAAGTTACCTATGTGTGTTGTTCCTACTCAAATGCAATTTTCATTGCTCATGATTTGACCATCTCCACCAAAATAGACAGTCCAATGAGTGTTGGCAGCTTAGCCAGCAGTTTGGGAAGATCACGTCCTTATCCAATATTAGGCTCACTTTTCCTAGTTAAGTGCCATGGGAGCTGGGGTCTATTCCAGCACGCTGAGATGCCAGGCAGAAACCAACTCTGGAGAGGAGTGCGCTTGTTCATAGTGTGGATATTCACAAGCAGACACACTCACACACACATGCAGGTACACCCACACATGGGGCCAAAACACAGCCACCACTTAGCCTAATTCTTGTAATTAAGATGCAAAAAGAAAACTCCATGGAAACTGTCATAAGGAATAAGTGGCCAAGTATGCCACTTTTCTTGGAGACTGAAAATTAAGGTGAGCATGGCCTCATGCCAGTTGTGTAAGCAGTATTTGATGGTAGAGAAAAGGTGATTTCATCACATAAATTGCTGTGGTATGCATATATGTTCAAATATTGGCAATATGAAATGGAAAGTGTGCATAGCCTTCAAAAAAAGGGCCTTGCTTACCTTTACCCTCCTTTTGTAATTTGTACCTTGTAGGCATCGGGGTGCTGCTGGGACCCCACTAGCATAACTGCTGCTGGTGAGAGTGCAAAAACCCAAGTTCTGAAATATGTGAAATATGCTGGGCCCAGGGCTGTTAAACATTGGCTTCTGCCATACTGACCTAAAAATTCAGGCCAACTCTAAATTAGTTAAGTATCTTAGGATTAAAAATGAGTACATTAGAGGGTCAGCTCAAGTTGGATGGTTGGGAGACAAAGTCAGAGAGGCGAGATTGCGCTGGTTTGGACATGTGCAGAGGAGAGATGCTGAGTATATTGGAAGAAGGATGTTAAGGATAGAGCTGACAGGCAAGAGGAAAAGAGGAAGGCCTAAGAGACGGTTTAGGGATGTGGTGAGAGAGGGCATGCAGGTGATGGGTGTGACAGAGCAAGATGAAGAGGACAGAAAGATATGGAAGAAGATGATCCGCTGTGGCAACCCCTAATGGGGGTCATCTTCTTTCAATATGGTTTGAGAGGTTTAAACATGGACAAGCAAAAACCATGGAACTTCACACTTCAGCTATCAGTCAAGAGTCAAGAAAGGGATAAATCCTCCATTTATGCATTGTGCTTATTTTAAGACAGAACGTCCCAGAAAGTGATCTGGCCAGCTTGTGAATGTTTATTTTAAAGAGATCTTCTCATCCCAAGAATCTTTCTTACCCTTGCTGGCTTCTTGGTACTTCTTCTTAGCTAGGACCACCTCCTTGGCCTGTTGCCGGTACTGGCATCTGAGCTTTTCCAGTTCTGCCTGTGTTACCTGTGGGCAGAGAAATGCACAGATAAAATGATCTTGATAAGGATGGCAGCTTTAACTCTACTCGTCATCAAGTCCCTACACTTAGGAATTAGTGAAACCCCCTACAAGTCAGTTGTGGACTTCTAAACTGGCAGACCCCACCACGTGCAGACTGGCAGCACAAGAGACCCAGTGGCAACCAGAACTGTACTATGTGGGTCTTTCTGTGCTGACCTGAGCAAACATTAACTTGAAGTCAGCTTTTTATATTTGACATAGATATTTGATCTCAGCTCTACAATCAGCTGTGACTTTTCGACTTTTATATCCAGAACAGCTGATTCCTGGAAAAAACAAAAAAAGGAAGGTCACACTGAGGATAGATAGATAGATAGATAGATAGATAGATAGATAGATAGATAGATAGATAGATAGATAGATAGATAGATAGATAGATAGATAGATAGATAGATAGATAGATAGATAGATAGATAGATAGATAGATAGATAGATAGATAGATAGATAGATAGATAGATAGATAGTGATCGATCAAACACCTTCATGTTTGTACCTTAAAATGGACGTTAGGCTCAACATGGAAACATCTTCTCAACAGGAAAATTTCAAAGGCTTAATATGGCAAGAAATTCAGTCGATGCTTAAACACACCAAAAGAAAACTTAAACATCGGGTGATCTACAGGGGTTTGTGCAGATTTACAGTGATTGTTGAACTGAAGCTGAGTGACCATCACGAGAGAGCTAGCTGGAGGGATGATCTGTTTTGCACAAATCAAGAACGTCTCCAGATCCACTCCTTAACTGCATCTCTGGTGGTCTTCTACCTCGTACAGAAAGCGTAATCATAGTTAGCCACTCTTCTAAGCATTTTAGTTAAAGGATACTTGTGATCATCATTCTTTTCTGTGTTATTTTATTAAAAGAGAAGTACAGCATTTTTGAGATTAAAGCTATTTTTTTCTTTGCAATAATACATATTTTACCTGGAAACTTGTGTTAAGTGCACCATTATTTATTAATTAAAAGTCATCTCACCCAGTAGCTAACAGCTGCCATTAGTAGGGCACCAGAAGAGATTTGCAACAAATAATAAGCTTGTCCATTATAAGGTGACAGAAAAGTATGACAAAACATAGAGCATAGAGAGAAGAACATCAAAGTCAGAGCTTATGGCCAGTGGGTTTAAAAGAAGTGCTACTTTCGGGTTCTTATTCAATTTAATCCCATGACTTGCTTTCTTTCCAGGTAGCCCAAGATTTGACATGGGAGCTACAAAGACCTGAGTGAAGATTTAAATGTCCAGAGGGACAGGGCCTTCTTGGAAGGAGCTTGAAGAACCTTTAAAGCTTTTTCCTACACAGCATGCTTCTCAGTGATCCCATTCCATAGTTTGTGTTGTGATTAGCCAAGGGTCACCTTTCTATAAGTCTGAAAATTCCTAAGGTCCTAGGCTGGTCTGGATTTTATCCGTTGTTTTGATAATCCCATAGGCAAGTGTGAGGGTATACCAGACTCTGGGCTGGCTCGGACAGAAGCAATGATAAACTGTGTCCAAATGTATAAACAATAAAAATAAACACAGTGGAAGGGTAAGAAGTGCTTTCATTGTGCCACTCCTACCAAGAATGACACCACATGAGTTAATGGAAGAACACATGAAAGGGACGAACACAGCGATTAAACAAATACCAAACAAAAGAAGAAAAATTCTACAAACCTGATAGTCAAGGTCACCAAGCTACAAGAGGTTCTAGTGAGATAACGGGACTTCAAATTCTTCCATAACTCTTAAAGTGTCACATCTCACCATCCATAACCACAGAGCACATCTCCGAATTTGACTCCAAAATGACATTCTGTTACTGGACAGGCTGCAGAGAAGTAAAGGGCCAGGCCTGCCTTACCACACCTTTTAAAGGGCACCTTCATCTCCATATTCTGTTCACGATTTAGTATTTCATTTTAATTGAGATTGAGTTAATGGGCTAAATGGGATCTAAACATCCTGATATCATACATTTCATAGTGTTTTGGCAGCACACATATTCAAAAATATAAAACTGTTACGTTTAAGCTTAGGGGGGAAAATTTTGAGCAGCTATGACAAAGTCTTGATTGGATACATTGATATAGCCATTAATTATAGAGACAGTTGAAGAGATGTGGGGGAGGTTTAAAAGTCTTTCATATCTATATTTACAAAATCCAACGTCTGTTTGTATGTCTGTTTGTCCGCTTTTCACGAGAGAACTACTTAACGGATTTAGATCGGGTTTTTTTCTGTAATTTGCTTGAACATTCCAGTTGATTTTGCGACTTCTGTCATTGCACTTAGTATCATAGTTTGCTTACGGGAGTGATTTATTCCTGCTAATCCGAGACAGAGATTGGGGGCCAAGGGGAGGGGGAAGCGTGACGTCAGGAGTGGGGAGCCAGCCAGGGCCCTCCTTACTCATGCGCCAGCCTCGGAACGTACCTTGCCTACAGCTAAGCTAGCGAACGAGAGAATTACTTAACGGGTTTTTCTCTATAATTCGTGTTGATTTTTGGTCACCTCTTTGTTGTGCCTTCTAATGCCAATCCAGTAGCCTTCATCTAGCTGTTCAGCAATAATAAGCAGGCCAAAAAAATTAGTCTAAATTTTGTCTAGATGACTGTGGCTTTCATGCCGCTTGCATTTTTCAGAAGGATGTTTTAGGTCTCATACCCCCGTTGTTCTCCACAACACTTTTGAAACAGCAAAGAGGGAAAGCAAAAAAAAAAGGCATTACTTACACCACATCCAGTCAGCCAAATCTGTCGGTCATAACAAGAGCAGGAAACGTTTGTATGTAAGCTTGTAGCGGATGCCACATGTGCGATTATTCCGTGGGCAGTTTGCTGCTCCTTAGGGTGCATTGCAGAGAAAGTGGACACTGTAAATACACCTTTAAGGGGGAGGTCATCACACGGTCAGGGCAGTTGGTGCTGAAGACTTAAGGACCGGAAAAGAAGGGGAGAGAGAGAGACATCTTGTGGTGGAGCAAAGAGAAGAGACAAGGGAGCGCCAAGTAAAATATCTGCTGGAAAAAGTTTTTTTTTTGTGTTTACTCAGCGACACAAGGGAGACGCGTCTCTGAAGACGGACTCTTTTTTTCTTTGGTTTCGCTGAAGATTCCTTGGACTGGTAGGACTGAACTTTTTTGTTATGGGTTCAACGGCCGGCGTATTCCGGTAGGATTTCTCTTTGCCCTAAACAGTAAGGACAGTAAACCTGTTTGGACTAACTGGTTTCTCTTATTCATCAACATCACGCTTCTAAACCGGGAGGGGTGGTTTCGATTGCTATGTACTTGTTTGTTTGTTTTTTTGTCTATATGTAAAATATATATGTGTAATTTTTTTACCCAGGGGCAGCGGTACAAGCTTGTCCTCCATCACTTGCCTGCTGCTGAATTCTTAAGTCAGGTTGCTCTGGTCCAAGCTCCTCTTTCTTCTTTTTCTCTTCAAGTGAACGATTTATGAAGGAGTGTTTCATTAAAGAAATGACCATAGTTTCTTTGATGTCTAAAGTTCCACTTGACGTTGCCATGACTGTAAAGCCACGTTCTCTCATCTGTAGTTACGTTAATGGTGGGTGTGAACTGTGAACCAATGACGTCAACTTGAAATAGTGTGTTGACAATTGTCCAATCACTTTAGATTAATAAAACCTAAAACAATACTAATTCATGGCTAATAAATGGGGCGGCACGGTGGCACAGTGGGTAGCGCTTCTGCCTCGCAATTGGGAGACCTGGGGACCTGGGTTCGCCTCCCGGGTCCTCCCTGCGTGGAGTTTGCATGTTCTCCCCGTGTCTGCGTGGGTTTCCTCCGGGTGCTCCGGTTTCCTCCCACAGTCCAAAGACATGCAGGTTAGGTGGACTGGCGATTCTAAATTGGCCCTAGTGTGTGCTTGGTGTGTGGGCGTGTTTGTATGTGTCCTGTGGTGGGTTGGCACCCTGCCCAGGATTGGTTCCTGCCTTGTGCCCTGTGTTGGCTGGGATTGGCTCCAGCAGACCCCCGTGACCCTGTGTTCGGATTCAGCGGGTTGGAAAATGGATGGATGGCTAATAAATGTGGGAGTGTCTGAGTTGTGTTCCTGGAAAAATTTGAAATCAACCAATTAAAGGGCAGCCTCAGGTCACCTGCTTGCCAAAAGATCAAGGACTTACATGCACTCTCATTTAGCTGGCATCTTTCACAAGTCAGAACCAATTTTTAATGAATGTTGACATGTGCTGACACCAGGCACACTGTGCAAATAAACACATTTACTTTATGATTATTTCACACTACCTAATTAATTTAAGAAGAGTTTTTAAAATATTTGGTGGCACCCCAATGACCCACATTACAAACTTGCACTACATATTACAAAAAAGACATAGCAGCGCAAGAGAAAGTCCACAGAAGAGTGAGTAGACTGATTCCTGGACTGAGAAGTATGAAATGTGAGGAGAGATGGAAGGAGTTGAACATTTACGCTTTAAGTAAATGGAGATTAGGAGTAACATGAAGTCTTTGGCATTATAAAGTGAGATTGTACAAATGGAATAAACTACAAAGTAATATGGTAGACAGTAGACTTCTAGGAACCTGCAAAACTCAGTTTGATGATATTTTGTAGAATCTCAGTGAACAGGACTGGCTAGCTTGTTGGACTGAATGGCGTGTGTTCGTCAAACCTGATCTGATGTTCTACTTTATCAGTCATCAGATGATTCAACCTCTTACTCCTCTTTGACGTCACTCTGTCTTTCCTAACACCACTAAGCTCACTTTTTTTGCCTATAATCACCAGACCACCCATTACAACATCCTAAACTTAAATAAAACACAAGCAGAAAAGTTACTTTTGAGTATAAGGACACAGTTTGTTTTTGACATTGAAAAGTCCCTTCAGGTCTCCTGTCTGGATATGTGAGATTGGAATACAGTAGAGTCAAATGTATCAGAAGGAAGTTTGTAAGACTGAAAATCGGCTCCTTACCCGAACGAAGTCCTGATTGAGTTGATTCCACTGCTCACTGTAGTTCTTGCGCAGCTGCTGCTTGTCCCGAATGAGAAGAGTCAGTTTGCTCAAGGGGCCAGAGGTCAGATCTTCTGAATGCTTTCGGAGGATGCGGCTCAAGGTCTCGGTCTGATTTACCATGGTGTTCCAGGACTAGGGAGGAAGGCATAAATGTCATACAGAATTACAAATCAAATCATTTCATCTAGAACAGGAGTCTCCAACAAGTTGCTCGCGAGCTACCAGTAGCTCGCAACCCCTTTCCAAGTAGCTTGCCAAAGGGTTAATGAATCCTACATAAATTTGAAAATTGATTAGTCAAATTAGGGGTAGGCGATCTTTCCAAAAAAATATCATGATCCTTTTAACACAAAATCACGATCCACAATCTGAATTGTGTTCTATCTATTCAATGTGGCATCCGCTTAAGAGACTATCCGGACTCAAACTCATCAAGACCTATGTAACATTTTACTTTAAATATCAAACAAAGTTGAATTCAATTGTTCTCTCGTTCGCTAGCTAAGCGGAGTTAAGGAACACACCCTGAAGCTGGCGAGTGATTGAGGAGAGATAAGTAATATCTCTGTATTTGGAATTGCATTGTTTTGTTTTGACAGCATTCACGTTTTAATTCAACAGTGTGAGATGCTCTAGGAAATGCATACAGACATACAAAATACACTTGCAGATGAACTAAGTATTTTTTTGTGATGTTTTAATGCAAAATGTGAGTTATGGACACCAACATTTTGTAAATGTTCAGGCAAAACAAGCTTATTCAGTTTGTTTGGGTTGAAATACGCTATGAGAATAAACATTAGAAAAGATGAGGATCTTTCGGCCATTTTTATTTTTTCAAAGTAGCGCTCAGGGGATATAAGGTTGGAGACCCCTGATCTAGAAGTTAATTGTGATTACAACATATTAGGAATATTATATTATATAAATGTATTCATTTTCTGAACCCACCTATTCCAATAAAGAAGTCCACAGAGGCAGCCTGTTGGAACAGGATCAGGCAAAAAGCAGAAACTGTCCCTGGTCAGGATACCAGCTCTTTGTAGGGAGCATTCATTGACATCCCTATAGAGAAACAATTTACAGTCCCTAATCAAATTGACACACAGGACTTGTGATTGAGGAAACTACCAGGGAAACCTGAAAGGGATGAAGGATTAACATGCAAACTCCTCACAGACAGTAGCCAGAGCTTTAGAGCTGAAGCACTAACTATTGTGTCACCAAATAAGAGTTCACCACACACTCAAAAGATACTGGTTGCAGGAAATGTCTAGGTCTCTATTGTCGCACATGTGCAAAAATAAGCTTCAGATAGACTGTTAACAACAGGGCTTTGATAGCGCTGCCACATAGACAGCAGCAAATGGAGACCGCAGGACTAGTGGAACAGTTTTATAGACCTCAGTCTGATGTATCTGTTATGAATAGCAAATGCTGTGAAGAATCACAAATAGAAAGCAGCAAAATGGTAAAGTCGCACAGTAAACAGTAACATAAAACAGGAGCTTGGTGCTGCCTGCAGAGCCCTCACCTTGTTCAGATGGCTGATGTAGTCCAGGCCCATATTCTGCATGGCTGCCTCCTGCTTTTCAACCTGTGCACACATCTGGTGCAGCTGTGCAGAGTACTCTCGGTCGCTCTTGGCCCGCTGAGTTATCCATTTCTTCATAACCTCCATGAGGCGCAACTCAGAGTCTTGAAGACGGAGTAATGTGGTGTGACCTTGGGTGCACCATAGGTCCTGACCAAAACCCATTGTGCTAAAAGAGGGAGAATGGAAGACATTAAGAAAAAGGTAAAAGATAATGTGAGGAAGGAGTCAAGACTCCTGCTGGCACTGAGGCTGTGCTTAATGAAGGCCCTCTTAGTTGTTTGTTGCAAGATGGCATCATCTACCATCAAGTCACACACTTGTGTGTATTCACGATCTGGTCAGTCCTTCCGAAGAGATGTCCTCCTTTTAAAACTTTAGAGGATAAAGAGGGCAGCTGCTTTCTGTTAGGCATATTAGTTTACTTTCATTTAACATGTCCATGACAGAGATGACATAGTACTTAAAGCAAGGACCTGAGATGTTGCCTGCATGTTGTCTACATTCATGGAATTTGCTCTTAAATCTATGACAGGCCACCTCACACCTCAGTGGACAGCACCTTGGACAGGTCAAAAGTCCAAAGGATTAAAAGGTACATGTACCACCTGTCAGACACACAAGCCAGATAGCTTCTCATGGGCTGTAAAATGAGAATGATCTGATACCAAACAATATCATTCATTTCTATAGCACATTTTCATACAAATGGTGTAGCACACACTGCTTTACAAGATGAAGAAAGAAAAGTTAATTTGAAACAAACATAAGATTAGGCAATATTAAGCAACAAATGAATAAAGTAAGGTCAGATAGCCAGGAGGACTGAAAAAAAAAAACAAAATCTGCAGGGGTTCTAAGACCAAGAGACCACCCAACCCCCTCTAGGCATTCTACCTAACATCAATGATCTCAATCAGTCCTCATGGTTTTCATGCTTCACGTGAAAGAATTAGATGATGATGATGATGATGGTCATGTGGACATCAGGCCTTCAATCTGTCAATGTAAGGACTGCACGGTGCTTTGATCAGGTGGTGGTGGTGCAGATTGCCACCGCAGAAAACCAGAAAAAGAACAGCAGAGAAAGTAGGGGTTAGTACAGATCGTGGAGCCATGAAAAAAATGATAATTCAATGCACATGTAGCTTAACAGGGATACACTAAAACATTGCTATGTTAAAATAATGAGTTTTTAGCAGTTTTTTAAAGTGCTCCTCTGTATTAGCCAGGTGAATTTCTATCGGTCAGCTATTTCAGATTTTAGGTGCATAACAGCAGAAGGCCGCCTCACCACTTCTTTTAAGTTTAGCTCTTGGAATTATAAGCAGACCCTCATTTGAAGATCTAAGGTTACAATTTGGAGTGTAAGTTGAGAGGCATTCTGAAATATAAGATGGAGTGAGATTATGTAAGGCTTTGTAAACCTTAAGCAGTATTTGAAAGTCAATTGTCAGTGTAGTGACATCAAAACTGGAGAGATGTGCTCAGATTTTTAAGGTTCTGGCAGCTGCATTCTGCACAAGTTGCAACTGATCCATGTTTTTCCTGGGTAGTCCTGAAAGGAGTTCGTTACAGTAATCTAGCTGACTAAAAACAAAACTGTAAACTAATCGTCTTGCAAAGTTATAAGGGATCTAACTTTTGCTATATTCCTAAGTGAAAAAAATCTGTCCTGGTAATTTGATTAATATGTGATTTAAAAGGAAATTTAAGGACATTTCCTTTACATCCCTTAGAATGGAGAAAGAGACTCGTGAAGAACCATGAAGTCACATCCTCCGGTACACTCCTGGTCCAAACCCTTCCTCTCTACCTGCCATATAAACTTGATGGAGACGGGATGTCAGCATTCATTTGTGAATCAAGTGTGCCGTTTCAGAGCCCTTGGAAGAGTAAGGAAGCCAATGCCAAGACCAGAGGGTCATATTCTTTTTGATGAATTTCGTCCAGTTTGATTTTCTTTGTTAGAATTAAACAAGGATCGGCTCTGCACCCCCACTGTTTATACATTTCTCCAGTTTCTATTTTAACACGCCATTTACCTGATGTTGCCTGCAAGAGGTGCCATTGGCTTCATGTCAGTTGTGGTACAGAAGACCACTTAAGCTAGGGTTATACAACATCATCATTTTAAATAAAGTAGTGTGATGGTGATGGGCCTATCAAAATTTAAATGGTGCGTTCAATAAGTCTGTTCAGATTTCATCCACCCCCTTCAGAGTTACCACTGCAGAACTTTTTAATTTCCACAGCAACCTCAGCCACATAGTTGGAAACAACCACCAATTTCTGCACCTATCAAATAATCCTGCACTTCTTTTTTCCCCATTTTCTAATTGAGGAGAAGAGCACATTTACATCCTTTGAGAAGCCAACCTAAAAACAAAAAATAAAGCCCAGTTGGGATCAAAGCCAATACTCAACTGGGAAAAGAAACCAACAGAACAAAGTGGATCATCCAGTCAGCCATGAAAGCCTAAATATGAGGATCTCACAGTCAACCAGATGCACTTCTTGGCAAGAGTGATATTTCAGAGAAGATGATGAAATCAACGTTAAATGTTAGTTTGATTTGTTCTCTGCCTCTTGTGAATTTCCCATTGGGATTAATAAAGTATCTATCTATCTATCTATCTATCTATCTATCTATCTATCTATCTATCTATCTATCTATCTATCTATCTATCTATCTATCTATCTATCTATCTATCTATCTATCTATCTATCTATCTATCTATCTATCTATCTATCTATCTATCTATCTATCTATCTATCTATCTGTCTATCTATCTAGAGGGTACATTTATATATTATGTCGTTCTGTATTTGGTGAGTGCTATAATCTCTTCTTGCATTTTGCCTTGCAGCTGGAACTATTACTGTTACTATTGTACTATTGTATTGTATTCCTGAGGTGACAATGATACATTCTGTGAAGAGGATTACTTGTGCTCTGCTTTGTGTGGTGTATTTACCCCATTATTTGACACCCATTGCACGCCCAACCTAGCTGGAAAGTAGTCTCTCTCTGAATTTCCTTTCCCAAGATTTCTTCCATTTTTTCCCTATAAGTTTTTTTTTTTTTGGGGTCGGGTGGGGGTTCTTGTCTTTTTAGGGAGTCAAGACTCGGGGGCTTTCAAAAAACAGGGCCTGTTAAAGCCCATTAAGGCATTCGTTGTGTGATTATGGGCTATACAAGTAATAAATTGTTGTTGTTGTTATCTATACTAAAGTTTGTACAGCATAGATTTTTTTTGTCAACAGTAAGATAGATTTACCTAACAAACATTTAAATTAGAGTAGGTGGCTTTGGAGGGCCATGTTAAGAACCTAGTAGCAATTAGGTACACTGAAAACTGGATTATCTTGGTTTGTTTAAACAATTCAGCTTCAGTCTCTCTGGGCCCCACTGTACTCACTTCATGGCCAAAATCAGCAGCACCAATCCAGCCAAAGGGTGAGTCTATAACCGTGAGATGGGGATCTAAGATATCGAAAATGAATCCATCAGCAAATGGGCCACCAATTTGGAACCAGAATAGATACTCAGCACTTGGCAGCATTTCTCTCAAGACAGAGGAAAGGAAAGTGCTAGCAACTGGTAACTCCATAGTGCAGAATGTTAGAATTCCAGACTATTATAATCCAGCAGTTAAAGTTTAATGTTTCCCGGTGCAAAGGTATCCAACATTGAGGCTAAATTGTACTTCCTGGTCGACAATGACATATCCATCATATTGCTAGGTGTTGTGATCTTAAATTGCAGGCTGTTGTTCAACCCATTTGCTATTATTCTGTAGCTGCTACCCAGAATCCCTGTTGTGGGCCATCTTATATATTTAGTCCTGTAGTTAAAGATAAATGAATTGATAATCCAAGTATAAACAGCATAATTAGACTAAGAGTTCAAATCAGATCCTCCACTTCAGATCGATATATTACTAACTTAATTCAAATTAAAATTAGAAGTACAATATAAGTTCCAAAATATGTTTGCAATTTAAAATAGTGTTTGCTAAACATTTGCTGACTTGGAAATAAAGTTATTTTGGCAAATTATATTAACTTAAACACAAAATATGTTTTGCGTCTGTTTACTCAAGCTAGACATTGTAAATGTGACACTATTACTTTACTCAAAAACAAAGTGGTTTTATATTCCTTCTTGAATCAACAGATAGTGCTTGAGTAGGTGGCCTTGGGATAACTCTGTGCGATGAACTGCTAATCACTTCTGAAAATACAGGCAAATTTATAACCTTTGAGGTACTCATATTAGATAGTAAAACAGATTCCAGCACAATTGTAGTGCTAGTGTACAGACCACCAGGACCACATTCATTGTTCACGACTGAATTGGGCAGTCTTCCTTCTGTTTTACTTATTTGCTAAACTCAATAGGGTTTTGCCAGATTTTTAATGTCCGACTCATGGCCATAACAACTCGTTAGATCAAATTATTACTTACAGAGTTGAGATTCCAAATTAAAATATTATGCCTTTAAATGAAGTGATCTCTGATCACTTATTAATTACATATGATTTGTTTTTGCCCTTACCAGTGCAATAGCAAATTAAAACAAGGATGGAGTATCATTTTGATTGTAACTATGCATCAAAATTTTTTCAGAAAGTCAAACATAACAACAGAAAACAATTTAGATCAGCTGACATCTAATTATAATGCGATCTTAAAAGAGGCTTTAGCTACCGACCCACAAAATTCTATGCCTGCAGTCCTAAAAGCATTAGCAGATTTACAAAAGATATCTGGACTTAAATCAATTTGAATAAAAGTCTGCTTTTTCCAGTAAATTCTCTAACATGTAATATCAGACTGGACACCTTCCCATTTATCTTAGCAGATCAGTTTAAATATCCTTTGGTAAATATTACAAGTAAATATAAAGCTCTTTTTCAACAAAATTTTGCTGTCTGCAGGGAAAAACTTAAATAAGACGGGACTACCCTCCACCTTACGTTAGTAGGGAGAATCAACATTGTTAAGATGACAATCCTTCCCAAGCTGCTCTTCCTCATTCAAAGTGTTAACAAATCATTTGCTAAGAAATTAGACTTGATCATAACTTCATTTATTTGATATTCAAAACATCCACTCATCCAAAGGGCAACTCTACAACGACCTAAACCAGAAGTGGACATGGCACTACCCAACTTTCAATTTTTTATACTGAGTGGCATATATACAAGCTATAAAGACCAGGGGCCTCATGCATAATGCCGTGTGTAGAATTCACACCAAAGCAAGGCGTATGGACAAAAGTGGAAATGTGCGCACGCACAAAAAAAATCCAGATGCATAAATCTGTGCGTTCGCCAACTTCCACGTTCTTCCGCTACATAAATCCCGGTCAGCATGAAAAGTAAAGCATGTGCATGTGCCTGCCACCACTCCCAGACTCCTCCCAGAATTGCGCCTCTTTGAATATGCAAATCAATATATATAGCCCTTAAGCTCAGCATTCTGTGAAAAGGTAATTACAAAAGCACGGGGAAAATAGAAGAATTTCAGCGAATGCCAAGTGGAGGCGAGGAAAAATGTACTATTTGTTGGTTTTAACAGTGGTATAAACAACAAAAGGAAGCTGATCGAGTGACATAGAGTGTCAGAGAAACTCAAAAGCTCAAGTTCACAAAGTCGCACAGTGCCCAAAATAAAATAGAAGTTGTCAGATATCACAGTCTCCGTGAAAAGGTGAGTCGTAGCCCACCGTCTGAGTGTCATATGAAAGCTTATTAGGGTAAAGAGAAAAGAAAAAATATAGGAACACAGTGATGAAAAAGCTAGAAATGTCAACTTTAATCTCGAAATTTCCATTATAATTACGTAGTTTATTTTGTCATTAAAGTAGAACATCATAAACTTCATCTTAAAATCATTTTATTTACTAGTTTCTCAAATCCCATCGTAACTAAAGTAGCACGTTAAATGCTTTGTATTGTATTTGTTCTTCTTTGTGCTCTATGTGTGTGAATCACTATGTGCTTCTTAAACTGGCTTTCTCTTCCTCTGATAGGACACAGAATCCATTACATTCGTGATATTACAACTCTCTGAATAATTAAAATACTGAGATGTATATTTGATATCATTTTCATGGTGATAGAAGTTAAAGTATGTTATTAAACATGGGAACACGGTGGCACAGTGATAGTGACGAGCTGGCGCCTCGTCCAGAGATTGTTCCTGCCTCCTGCAAGATGCTTGCTGCACAGTGCATGACCTTCGATTAAATAATTTATTGCAGCAGTACTGTCTCTTTCAAACATACTAACCTCCAATTCCTGTCCTTCTTTTTCTTTCTCCAAGTAACCAATCGCCACACAATCAGCTCTGTAATAGATGTTAAGCCATCTGTAAGCTTAGAATGCCGATTCTTCAAAACTTTAAGGAACATTGAAATATCTTCATAATACATGTTTAATTATTCTATCCATCTATCCATCCAGTGTTGCGACAACACCAGCAAGAATACAGCACGAGGCAGGAACAATCTCTGAACGGGGCACCAGATCATCGCTAGCGCTGCGCCACCGTGTCCTCACATGTTTAATTATTAACAATATAGATTATTTAAATGATGTTAACATTTTATCTGTATAATATAATAAACATATTTTGCTGCGGGCGGCACGGTGGCGCAGTGGTAGCGCTGTTGCCTCGCAGTTAGGAGACCCGGGTTCGCTTCCCGGGTCCACCCTGCGTGGAGTTTGCATGTTCTCCCCGTGTCTGCGTGGGTTTCCTCCGGGCGCTCCGGTTTCCTCCCACAGTCCAAAGACATGCAGGTTAGGTGGATTGGTGATTATAAGTTGGCCCTAGTGTGTGCTTGGTGTGTTTGTGTGTGTTCTGCGGTGGGTTGGCACCCTGCCCAGGATTGTTCCCTGCCTTGTGCCCTGTGTTGGCTGGGATTGGCTCCAGCAGACCCCCGTGACCCTGTGTTCGGATTCAGCGGGTTGGAAAATGGATGGATGGATGGATATTTTGCTGCATTTCATCTTAAAAATAATATTATCATCATATGTAAATACGCTCTTTATAAAATGGCTCAGGTTGTGCAATATTATAACTGTATCGCAAGTTTATAGTGAGGTAATTGTATTAATAAGTACAAACAGTTCTACAAGGACCACTTGATGGACTGATTGAATGCGTTTATAGTTCTTGGGATGAAATTGTTTCTGAACCGCAAGGTCCGTACAGGAAAGGCTCTGAAGCGTTTGCCGTTTGAGAGCAGTTCAATAGACAGTGCGCATGGCCGAGGCAGCATGTGCTTGATGCTGTATACCGATAATTCTCTTTCTGGTCAGCTGCTGTAGAGCTGTGATTCCACACTCACATACAGTAGGATAAATACTCTGAGTGGTGCATTGAAAGAAACAACGCTAAAGCAGCTATGGTATTTGGAATAGTTTGGCCATTCCGTGGACCATTATATTGTTACAGGTTAATTACAATCAGATGCCTTAAACTAATAAGCAATATGCGGTTAATTTCAGTGTATTTGATAAAGCAACGTCAGGGATGTAGATCTAAAAATGAAAGGGAAACCACACTGGAATAAAAGCACTGTTTTGACGCTGGGTGCCGCCAATTTGCAAAACTGAGCGGAGAACTTGTGCATGCCAAGCATTTAGCTGGTGTGAAAATGTGCATGGTATTACATCAAGTTTAGTTTTTATACATCGCGATGTGAACGTGGAAACTTGTGTATGCAACATTTTTGTGCGTACGCACCGTTTATACATGAGGCCCCTGGACATGAACACAAATTAATTAATATCCACAAGCCTGGTCTGCAATATAATTAAAATCTTGCTGTACATCTTTATATTCCCTGCTCTGTGCAAACTACTATAATTACACTGAAAATCCAATAACCCTTCATTCTCTCAGAATATGGAACCAACATAGAAAGCACTTCAAGATAAAAAACCTTTTATCTGTTGCACCTCTAAATAACAACCACCTTTTCCCACCCTCTCAAGCATATACAAGTCTTTGCAATGGCTCCCAGATTATAAATAGTGCTGATTTCAAAATACTTCTTTTAACATACAGTATAAAGCCTTAAATTGTCAAGGCCCTGCTTACTTATGTGGACTTGTTACTTACAAACAAGAGTGCATATTAAGTTCTCAAGATGCTGGTCTGCTTATGATTCCAAGGATTAATAAAATAACAGTGCGAGGTTGAACTTTTAGATACAGAGCCCCAAAGCTGTGGAATGGTCTGCCTGCTACTATAAGAGATGCCCCTTCATTCTCAGCTTTTAAATCTCGGCTGAAGACTAGCATACCCTGATTAGAGCTGCTGATTAGCTGTGCTTACCGCATTTCTGCTTGTTAGTCATTTGTTCCAAAATATAATACAATATGTTTAAACTGTTGCTAACTCTCTTCTATTTTGTTTGTCTTCTTGATATCCTGCTGTGGGTTTGGAATCAATGGGTGGAATGATTCTGTCATCAGACTGGACAGCCGGGCACAGACTTTATTGTAGAATGACCAGGAGGTGGTGGGCAGCTAGTTGGCCGAGGTCTCCAGGACTGTGACTGTGTCTGACTTTATTTCTCACAATGTATCATCAACTCCCCAGAGGTTTATTTTCTCCAGGGATGCTGCTGTCAAAATTTTCTGCCCTTGGCACACAGAACCCTGGGTGATATGCCTTCTATGCTTCTTTATTGGTTGAAAGGTTTGTTAGAACCTCTTTGAGGACATGCAGACGCCATTCTCCATGGCCTCACTAAACTAATCACACTCATGGGCCTTCACTTTGGCCACTGCTGTCATTTCCACTTTCTCTGGAGACACTCCTGCCAACACTGCATGGCTCTTTTTTGAAGTTGACACCATTCCCCTACCAGCAGACCATCCTTACACCTGCTTCTACTACTGAGGTGTTGAGGGAGGTCCATTCAGACGCTGTGTTACTGTCCTCTTTCCAAATGCAGGACAGGTGCTTGTCTAGCCCATCTCGCTGCCCATTTGAGTCTGTCCAGGTCTGTCCAGTTGGGCCTCTGACCATTTGAGCTATGTGCTGGTCTAGCTCTACACCTCACTTTACACAGATTTTTTTTTTCTTCCTTCCTCCCCCTTCCCCTTACTTAGTCAAAAAGCATAATAACATTTACTTAAGCATTTTATTGTATTACGCTAATGGGACGTCTGTTCTTATTTATTTATTTTTTTTACTTGTTAGAT
The DNA here is from genome assembly GCF_900747795.2 of Erpetoichthys calabaricus. Lineage (NCBI taxonomy): Eukaryota > Metazoa > Chordata > Cladistia > Polypteriformes > Polypteridae > Erpetoichthys > Erpetoichthys calabaricus. The sequence continues at coordinate 41,932,966 of NC_041410.2, forward strand.
ACACCTTAAAGAAGGAAAGGTCATCTTTCCTGTGTCTAACAGACGCGTTCCTAATGAGGAAATTGTCTTAGGTCAGCTTACTGCACCAACTCTTATGACAGACGCCTGTATGAATAACTTGTCATTATAGCAAAATAGCTTTGTCAGCTTTTAACCCTTAGTAGCTTGCAAATAATTTTTCCTTCACAGAGGGTTCTCTACCAGCCAATGAAGTTCTGCAGATGTAGGAGGCTGATGGCATGCTGCATATATGGTAGTTTTAGGGCGTGTGGCGAGTAGCTGGGGACGGTACCCAGCTGAGACGCCTGGAAGGACTGGAAGAAGGACTACACCTCCTCCAGACCATGAGAGGGCAGCCACCCTGGTTGGTATGGGGACCACGGGAACAGAGCAATGGAAGCTCAACCCTGTAGGGGCCCGTGGAACGTTTGAGAAGCCCTGGACATCAGCACTTCCGCCACACCCGGAGGTGCAGGCAGAAGGATTACCAGGGACACCCGGAGTGCTTCCGGGTGCTCGTGCGGTACTTCCGCCACACCAGGAAGTGCCGCAGGAAGCCCATCGGGAGGCACCTGGATCACGTCCTGGTGAACATAAAAGGGCCACCTCCCTCCATTCGTCAGTCGGAGTTGGGTGGAAGAGGACAGAGCTCGGAGGACAGGAGTGGAGGCGGTGAAGAGAGGCATTGGAAAAGGCCCAGACTTGAGGGTGTGTGGTGCAGGGGCACTGGGTTGTGTGCGGTACTTTGTAAATAGTTGTAAATATGAATAAACGTGTGTGGTGTTGTAAGCCATCGGTGTCTGCCTGTCTGTGTCTGGGCTGGTGTCCATTAAAATAATGGTCTTTGCAGGCCAGTTGATCAAAGCAGAAAGTGAAATCTCTGAGCCTTGAGACAAGAAACTAACATGGGAACTTCTCTTTCTTTCTTTTTTTTTTCTTTTTCATTTCCTGCCTCATTACATGAAAGGCTGGGATTCCATCAGGTACATTTCAAAGAAGTGGACTGCAACTAAAACTAGCAGGAAGTAGCAAAAGGAATTTTGCATTTTTAGCAGTAAAGGGATGAAGAATTGTGTAGCATCTCACAGCCATCCCATCCACAGTCCATTCCTGTAGCCTCAGCACCAACTCCTAGTGACCCTGCCATTTAGAATTGACTTTAAAATACTGCTAATGATATACAAAGCCTTAAATAATCTCACTCCATCCTATATTTTTGATTGCCTGTCACCTTACACTCCAAATCATAACCTTAGATCTTCACATGAGGGTCTGCTTATAATTACAAGAGCTACACTTAAAAGACGTGGTGAGGTGGCCTTCTGCTGTTATGCACCTAAAATCTGGAAATTCGCCAGGCTAATACAGTGGAGCATTTTCAAAAACTGCTAAAACTCATTATTTTAATATGACTTTCTCATAGCTTCATTATAGTGTATCCCTGTTAAGCTACATTTGTATTGAACTGTCATTTTTATCGTGGCTCTGCGATCGATACTAATCCTTACCATTCACTGCTGTCCTCTTTCTGGTTTTCTGTGGTGGCGATCTGCTGATCAGAGGCCAGAGGTCCACATGACCATCATCATCTAAATCCTCCACATGAAACCTGTAAGCCATGAGGGCTGATTGAGATCATTGATGTTAGGTAGAATGTGCAGTGGGGTCTGGGTGGTCTTGTGGGCTCGGAATCCCTGCAGATTTTGATTTTTTTCTCCAGCCCTCTGGAGTTTTTTTGTTTTGTTTTCACTGTCCTCCTTGCCATCAGACCTTACTTTTATTCTATGTTACTTAGCATTGCCTAATGTTTTTTTTATATTTTTCTTTTTTCATCTTGTAAAATACTTTGAGCTACATCACTTGTATGAAATCGTGCTATAGAAATAAATGGTGTTGTCGTAAACAGAAAAACTCAGTGGTTTAAATGAGATGCAAAGATTTAAACCTGCAGAGAAGGATCAAACTATAGACAAAGTAGTCAACACGATTTGTTAGTTATATAGTTAGTGCCCTTCTTCAGTGATCTCTACCCTTAGTGCAGAATTGTAGGGTTAGACACCTCATTCAAGGTCACACAGAGTCCAAGGTGGGCACTGAACTGGCATCTTTGTGCAGCTTAAATGCCAAGCCACACTAACTGCCCCTCTTGCTTTGCAACCTTCGTTCAGATGATCACCAATTTGAAACTTTTCCTTAAGGTAGCTGAGGGCTTCCCTGACTTCAAAGAGAGCATCAAGGGCAGAGACTTGAATGGAACGCCACCCACCAAAGTCGAGTGACCTGCCATGGACTCCATTCAGCCAAAAACAGGAGGCACTCCATTGTGCTCACAATCCCACAGGGTCACAATGGCCTCCTCTGGATCTTTTTGTGACCCGATGGAGACCCGATTTATCAAGAGTGTGAAGCAGCCTGTGAGACCACCTGGGTTGAGAGCACATAGTGCATTGTTAAAGGTCAGAGTGCCCAACTGAAGTGGGCAGCCGAGGCGCATGATTTTATTTAGTGGCAAGTATTGTTATGAGGAAATATTTAGCTGAGGAAAGCAAAACGACAAGCTGCGTGCTCAGACATAGCAACTATGCATCTCTCTGCAAGGCAGAAATATTACTTTGGTGGTCACATGTAAACATAGACACATACAGAGTCCACCCAGGGATATTTTTAAAGACAACGTGCCGTTTATGACGGTACAGTGGTGTAATTTGCCTCCCTTTTTTAAATTATCACCGCTTACATCCTAATAAGGCTTAAGCATTTGACCTCTCAGTGCAGGAAAAACTCTTCTGAGCTTTGTGAATACAAGTTTGATATACAATAGTGCTGAGTTTGACAGACAGCTCTGCTGGGAGCCCAGACCCAGAGGTCACACGGAGCATAACTGGGAAAATAGAAGACCAAAAAAGAGCACACTCACTGACACAGCGCTGAGAGAAAGCTACCATAGACACTAACAGAAGGTGAGAAAGACGTTTAAAAATCAAACCTGCATCACCAGAGCTGTGAGACACAATGGGTCACCACCCCCCAGGTCCTTCATGACTGATTAACCAGAGCACACTGGCTTCATTAAGGCTGCTCAAGTGTGGCAAGCTTTGATTTCAATAGCGCCAACCTCCGGGGTCACCTTCATTCTGTAACCTGGTGCCAATTCTAAATATCACAAGGAGAGGTGGACCATCATCATCATCATCATCATCATCACCACAGCTGTTCCCTCAATATAGGGAGACAAGTTGAAAGCCCCTCACTTTACACTAACCAGCTATGTGGCTCGCGAGAGTAAAAAGTCAGCTAGCTAGAAAGAATACATTTTCAAACATGGGCACACAGCGAGGAACTGGCTCTAAATGGGGCAGTATGGGTTACTTACGATTACCAGATGCCTCATACATAGCGGCCAATCACACCTTGTTGTCCAATTTTGGTGCCCCTTATTTTAAGCATGACTCATTTCTCAGCTCATCAACAGAGCAGTTTGCAAGCTGTTGGAAAGAGCACTTAGGAATGAGCATCCATTAATACATTTAAAAAAATCACCAGTCGTGTTAATTCTGTTCAAAACAGGAAACATCAGATCGGTCAGATGTTTTGTATCGAAGAAGCAAAGCCTATAAACTGGAAATCGCACAAGCTGATATCAAGGAGCTTAGTTTTGAGATGGCCATTGTGCTTAATCCATCAATATGACAACACGTATACACTTAATTTAATGAAGAACTTCAGAAAGAATTATAATTTCTATTATATTTGGTTCTGAGAACAGAAAACGGATATGCCAAATATGTAAAGGTAGATGTTCTACTACCTTGGAGATGTTACTCAGCATATTAATACTAAAAAACATAAAGACAACAGAATAAGTACCAGGAAAGGCAGAACATGAAGCAGACGCAGTGTATGCAAACTGTTTGCAAATCATTCTTCAGCATAAATAAAATACAATTTCAGGGGTTGTGTAGAGCTTTCTAATTCAATCGAGTTACCGAGTGTGCAAGCAGTAGGGTGGGTAAAGATGGTTCTTTTCAATAAGAGCGCGCACAAAAAGGCGAGCTTCAGAAGCGCGACCTCAATTGGGCGCGGCGAATAAAGGCAAACGCAACAAAATTATTACAGAAAATTTATTAGATAAAGGCAATGATTGAATGTATAAAAAGGCGAAAGCAAGAATATTAAAATATTCGCTCAATTGAGGTCGCCCTTTTGAAGCTCGCCTTTATTTACACGCGCCTTTATTCGCCGCACCCAATTGAGGTCGCCTTTTTGTGCGCGCCCTTATTGAAGGATACCGGTAAGGGGACAGCATTGTAACCCAGCAGTATGCCACCAGCAAGTGCATAAGGTGCGGTTTGAAGTACACAAGTACTGCACGGGAGTGACTCTGAAGGCTGGGATGGTTTGGTTTTACTTATTAATGTTGTCCTGTTTAGGAGCATTGTAAAACCGCAATACCTCCAAGGCCCCGATCCCCAATAACCCATCACCTTCCAAGAGGGGCTTTGCCATACTCTTTCCGGGAGAATCTGATCACTCAAGTCCGACTTCATGTTCACTTTATTCAATCAAAGAGATCGGCAAGGCACCGGACAGCTACTTATCGAATCAGGAGCATCAGGCAAGCTGTGAGAGTTTTCTGCCCACACCTACCATGAAGTTTAAAAGTGAACAGCAGATGGACATGGCCGCTGCCAGAAGGTGAATGAGACACACTTTAGAAAAAGTTGGGAAGGTAACGATATAGATGGCTGTCTTTCACAGCCGGACCCGAGTGTTCCTAATGTCTCTGGGCAATAAAGACACAACAAGCCTTTCTTAATCTTCATTAAATAACCCTTATTTAATCTAAAAATAAAGCTAAACCAAAATTGTCAGAGTCATTAGCATACGGCCTTTACTAATAAAAAGTAAAATAGAAATAGTGAAAATAATATAGAAATTAAAACTAATTTACAAAATGGAACTAAAATAACCTCAAGACTGTTTACTTATCACGTGGAGAAAGAATAGAGAAGTGGAGTCATTTCATGGATACAGAGATAGTCCAACTTAAAGCCCTCTCAGCAGAATGTGACCACCAGCTCAGTTCAAGCAACAGGCACTTCAGCAGCCCACCAGGGCCCAGTGGAGCCGGACAAGCCGAACATGCAGACAGAGAACTTTTAAATGAAAAAGGAGCAAGCGTGGCAGGGACACAGTGGCACACGTCTTTGTAGCTCCCCACTCCTGGCTCCAGAGATGTACTTGGTCACAGACAGCGTAGCTTTTGCCCATTCGTTGCTTATCCATGTGGACTTTGCCAAATTTTCTGTTTCACTTTCACATCCTAAAGCTATGCACATCATCATAATGGGTTTATAAGTAGCCATAAGGATTAAGGATGATCAGCTCACCCTGCGTTCTGTGTGACATATAAATAGTCCGAAGATGGAGATGGAGTATTATACTTTCATACGCACAACGCACTAGATGTTGTAATTTTGGTTACATTGCTCGCTTTTCGATTCTTTTCTGTATTGCTTGTCTTTCTTTTCATTCTTGTGCTGTATCAACCTGTCAGGAAGCATTTTGTGGGCTCTGCGGAAGTTGTTTAATTTACAGATTGTGTCAATTGTTTCAAACCAATATTGTCCAAATGTTGCAAAAACAAAGTGGTATCACATCCTAGCATATTGAGAGTCCACAGTTGCTGGACCCTGAACATAATGTAACACCATCAGCTTCTTATCTCAGGGCTTTTGAATTGCAGCTCTCCATAACATTCGACACCTGAACAAGGCAGAAGGCAGAGCACCAGGAACACTTCAACTGATTGATGTGCTCATCTCTGGGTCTCCCACTACAGCCTGTTTGGGGATTTGTACGCTGAATGGTTCAATACAAGCTAAGTCTAAACTTATTACTGGTGATTTCTGTCACCATTGCCATGTGTGGGTAGATGGGCCTTCATGGAACGTTTGTTATTAAACAGTCAGTCAAGTCAATGCCCAGTAGCTGTCACGGTGTATTATGATGTCAAGTTGCCCGTAATGTCTGACGTCTCACCATATCTGAAGTTAACAGCAAATGGCCTTCCTTCTCGGTGCAAATGCAGCCTGCAGCTAAAGGTGTATTTGGAAGTGTGACACCCTAAGCAATGAGAATAGTTAGGGAGTGAGGGATCATCACTTCTTCTGTCCCACTCTGGCAGTTCAAGTGCTTGACTTTGTCATTTCCTCTGTCAGTTTATCTTCAAGGGCTGCTGTGCTAATGCAGAAGAGCTTCAATGGAGGGGGCAATGTGACAGTTCACACCATGCATAGGGCTTCTCGGGATCTATTTTGAACTCAACAAGTGCTTAAGAAAGTGAAAGGCTGAGCAGTGAAGATGGCAGCAGAAATTTTACTACAATAGCAGAAGAACAGAAAGTAGTCACACTTTGCACACATCTTAAGAATGTTGGACTGCTGGAGTCTCTTTTAGATTTAATCTCATGGTCAGCCTGTTAGTGCAGTCTGATGTAAAGTCACTGATCTCTAATCAGCTTACCAATCGATCTTGAATTTATACACCCACAGTGTCTGTCAAGGCCTCTAGGCATTATCCCCAGCTGCTCCAATGGTGCCCAGGATGCAGAACGCTATACAGGACAGTTGGGGCCCTAAGTGTTTGCAGCCAGTGAAGGCACAGGAGAATTCTCTGGAAGGCATCAGTAGCCATGTTCACCTCAGCATGTCATCTCCACAGTGCTGGCCAAAGTTGCAGTCAGTGCCCTTTAAAAACATTCAGAAAACAGGCTAACTAGTATGTCCTGTATATGCAGCTGTACAACCGTCCATCCATCGTGGCCCACAGTTTATCAGACTGCAGCTCCCAAGACCAGGAGTCCCTTCAAACTGAAGATGGCAAGCAAAGGTTAGGGTGGAGTGGTGGCTCTGAGGCTAAGGATCTGTGCTGGTATCCCGAAGGTTGCCGGTTCGAATCCCCGTCACTGCCAAAAGAGATCCTACTCTGCTGGGCCCTTGAGCAAGGCCCTTAACCTGTAATTGCTCCAGAGGTGCTGTACAATGGCTGACCCTGCGCTCTCACCCCAAGGGGTATACAAAAACTACCAAATTCCTAATACAAGAAATTGTATAAGGCGGAATAAAAAACAAACAAAAGGTTGGTCATCTCTTGGCTCCGAAACTATAGGAAAGCACATCTTCTGTTTATTTTTAAAACTATTAAAAATAACATTTCAGTTCTGAGTATATCTACAGTCCATCATATACAGCAGTGACAGCAGGCTTATGTCATGCCCACTGCTGTTTGGTCACCATGACAATTTGCCCCAATCAATGGGCACATAGTGTACTGAGCTGAAGGATTGTTTCTGTAGACCAGGAAGGTGCAGTTTGGGCATCAGTGAGATGACTGCAATGCTCCTCAGCACATTTAAAGTAACAATTCTCACCAAAGGACTATCACACCGCTGACACCAATGCAATCAACTGATATCACATTTCACATTATAATGGAAAAGACCTTCACATCTCTATATGCGTTTAGAGATTGTCTGCCTAATGTGGGTGTCAAATGTTTCAAAAAGCACATAGTAAACCCAACATCCCTGTTAAGAAGAATGAGAGATTCTGTGGTAGCACAAACAGATTCCAGGCAATCAAATATGCTGGCAATAGCGATTGCTCTACAGACGAAGACAGTTACATCGCATTGAAAAGATATTTCTTCAAAAATAAACCCAGATGAATTATAGGCTTGACGTATAGCATATTAAACATAAAAGGAGAAAAACATCAAAAGCCGCATGGCTTCAGAAGCTTAAAAAAAAGTCAGTGACATCCTGCATTGGCTGCAGACCTTTCAGTGATTAGGCCGCTAGAAAGCCTTAGGGCCAGTTGAATGTGGCACACATGGAGGCCCACCTTAGAAACAATCCCATCCAATGGGTGAGAGGAGTTATTCCTTTGGTTCCAGCAGACAGGAGGGCCTGTTCGTAAGCCAAAGACATTTGGTGTACAGCTAAGCGGAGATGTGATGCTCCTGAGCTGAGGCACAATACACAGCCTTTCCTCAATCTATAAAGATTCACAAGCACTCAGTAGAAGCTCACGTGCTGCCCAGCAAATCCATCCATCCATCCATCCATTTTCCAACCCGCTGAATCCGAACACAGGGTCACGGGGGTCTGCTGGAGCCAATCCCAGCCAACACAGGGCACAAGGCAGGAACCAATCCCGGGCAGGGTGCCAACCCACCGCAGGCCCAGCAAATCGAATTGCTAATCAAGTTTAACACTCAAATCACCGATGTCAGCCGGCAATGAGATACAAGGCATGCTGACAAGAAGAAGACCCAATGTGGTCAGAGCCATAGAGACGAGACACACCACCGTCATGGTGCACACCCACACCAGCATTGTGGGACACAAGCACTCAGACAGAGGGGAGCTGGCAAAAGGGGGTGCACCATCAGGCTGGAAATGTAATCTTGTGAGTCTTCACAACAGTTAGATTTTAGGCTTTTCACAAAACCTTCTGAACCTTCATGAAATTGTCTATTCCTCAGCACAAGTGTTTTGCAAAAGTCAATTTAACAAAGCCTTTCAAATCTTAACGAATGCAAGGAGCCACCATTTTGGCAAAGCCCTGTGACTTCTAGCTGGATCGTCTTAGAAGTCTTCACAAGACTGAGAGGTTGGACATTCTAGTGACTTTTTCCTGTTAAGAACAGCAACCCATAATCTTCTTACATGTTACAGTGGCGCTACCCATGCTTAGTGGATGCCCAATCACAATGGATGGCAGCATTGAGTAGGGGCACATGGTGGGAGATTCAAATCAAAAACAGGGTGATTTCTATTCCATTCATACTCTAAGTTAGTTTGTTGTTCAAGGAGTATATTTCATTTTGCCTAGCATTTCAAATGTCAAAGTCCGACCAGTGAGCAAACACAGGCTTACCTGAATGAATGGGACTCCCAGAGTGCTCTGCTTGTGCCACAAACCCTTCCTTCTCTGCCAAGAGTTCAGCCCAGAATGACCACCGAGAGGTTTGCGTTTGGACAAAATCCACCTTTTCAGATCCTTTGTGGGATTAAGTGGAGATTATCTTCACACTGTGTCCATTCTTGCTTTGGTCCACTTCTCAGAAACCTGACCTGATTTTACCACAAAACTCTTTAGCTAGTGCCTACGCCAAAAGATTACTACAAGTCAGTCAAAACCAAACAGAAAGGGCTTGTCCCTGAGCTCTCGTCACCAGCCTGAGAGAAGTGAACAGCAGAGCGGAGCACACAACGGGTTTCAGCAATAGGAGGAAGTCCAGCTATTTCCAGATCTGTTCAAGACAAGACCAGGAAGTTACAGAGTTTAATGCGTGCGCGTATGTGTGTGTGTGTGTGTGAGTGTGTGTGTGCGCTCTCTCAAAGGAGTAAAAACTGCACTGCTAGAACAAATTGGAGAAGCAGAGCAAGCAGACTCCAGACACATTCAACTGGACGTTCTCTTTGTTTGTTCATTTCAGCTGACTCACACTGTAGCTTTGTGACACTGTGCACAGAGCTCAGTCCACACCCGGCTGCACCACACATCATGATAAAAGACGCAAGAGCTGATAAGTTGCATGCTAACATAAACAATGGGTCTTTGAAAAAGAAAAAGAAGAAAAATAATTAGAAGCTGATGAGACTTTAGTTTCGGCATCATAAGGTGACAAAGCCACATGAAAGTCACCACAACCAGCAGCGGCAGATTACCTGAGACACAAGTTTGTTGATACTGTATGCTCCTGTAGCACCACCTCTGCCAGTAACCCAGAAGCTGGCGGATGTGACTGGTTCTTTCCACCAATACCATAGATTCTTCTACTCAGGATGTCCCCGCCAGGCAGCTATACTCCGTTAGATTGAACCGGTGGAGATCAAACTCCACTGCTGGATTCAACAACTAGCTATGCTAAAGGAGAAGTCCCTCAGCCCAGCTTACTGGGCTACTAACTATGACGGGATCCCGTCTGAAGCAGCAGTCACTGTCGCAGCCTCACTGCGCTCATCACTCTCATTACAAAGGAGCACTCTTTCGTTCTTTTCATTAGTGATGGGAGGTCCGGCTCGTTTCAAAGATACGGCTCCCAAATGGCTCTTCATGTAGTATCACTCAGGGCCTTCTATTTTAGCCTAATTTAGCAAATTATGAATGGTTTGTGTGTTGGTAAGCAATTTTTTTTCAGTATTTTCATAAAAGCCTTATTTTTATGCATTTGTTTTGTTACGAAGAAAATACACAGTTACTATTGTTTAACATTTTGATCAAACCTTTAAATGAACAACCGAACACAGAAGCACAGCAAACAAATCAAATAAGTAAAGGCCAAAGTCTTAACATGATGACACTTTAGATAAAAGTCTTTAGTGCAGGTTGGCATTCGGAAATACCAGATGCCTCAGCTTGGATGGACTGATGCGATTTCTCCTCTCTATGATTATTTGTCCTATTGTGGCCGATGTTGCGACGATTCAGTCTTCCTGCCTTTACCAGGCATTGGTAGACTGAAGCGTTGACCTCGCACCAGTTCAGCGGGTCTTCAGCTCTTTGGATGAGGGGCTCCTCAACATAGGATCTCATCTCCAGCACAGCATCAGCTGGGGGATTTCTCCTTCTCCACTTTCATCAAAGAGCCACTCACACAGCAGAAGCTTGTGGTTCCTGTGAACCTGACTTTGTTCCAATGTCTTCCTCTTCGCCCTCTGATGGAGGAGCTGACAGGCTGCTGCTGGTGCTGCAGTTATTCTTTGAAGTGCCTCATCCACAGCTAACTTTTTAAACCCATCAAAATAAAGTCCCGGCCACTGCCTGTATGGATTCTCAGCAGAGCCGAGCAGGAACGGCTGAAGAGTTTTCCACACATCCTTCTGCTGATACCAGCATAGGAGAGACATCCCCACCCATAATTAAAACAGCGCAAGTGAGCAGAGAGCTGAGGAGACTTCGTGCCAGCAAAGCAGCGGGTCCAGATGGAGTATCGCCACGACTGCTGAAGGTCTGTGCATCGGAGCTGGGGGGTCCTCTACAGCACATCTTCAACCTGAGCCTGGAACAGGGGAGAGTCCTGAGGCTTTGGAAAACATTTTGCATCACCCCAGTCCCAAAGGTATCACGTCCTAGTGAGCTGAATGACTTCCGGCCTGTTGCTCTGACATCACATGTGATGAAGACCATGGAGAGGCTGCTGCTTCAACACCTGAGGCCACAGGTTCAACACACCCTCGACCCTCTGCAGTTTGCATATCAGGTGGGAGCGGAGGATGCCATCATCTATATGCTACATCGATCCCTCTCTCACTTGGACAGAGGCAGTGGTGCTGCAAGAATTATGTTTCTAGACTTCTCTAGCGCCTTCAACACAATCCAACCTCTGCTCCTTAGGGACAAGCTGACAGAGATGGGAGTAGATTCATACCTAGTGGCATGGATCGTGGACTATCTTAAAGACAGACCTCAGTATGTGCGTCTTGGGAACTGTACGTCTGACATTGTGGTCAGCAACACAGGAGCACCACAGGGGACTGTACTTTCTCCGGTCCTGTTCAGCCTATATACATCGGACTTCCAACACAACTCGGAGTCCTGCCACATGCAAAAGTTCGCTGATGACACTGCTTTCGTGGGTTGCATCAGGAGTGGGCAGGAGGAGGAGTATAGGGACCTAATCAATGACTTTGTTAAATGGTGCGACTCAAACCACCTACACCTGAACACCAGCAAAACCAAAGAGCTGGTGGTGGATTTTAGGAGGCCCAGACCCCTCATGGACCCCGTGATCATCAGAGGTGACTGTGTGCAGATGGTGCAGACCTATAAATACCTGGGAGTGCAGCTGGATGATAAATTAGACTGGACTGCCAATACTGATGCTCTGTGTAAGAAAGGACAGAGCCAACTATACTTCCTTAGAAGGCTGGTGTCCTTCAACATCTGCAATAAGATGCTGCAGACATTCTATCAGACGGTTGTGGCGAGCGCCCTCTTCTACGCGGTGGTGTGCTGGGGAGGCAGCATTAAGAAGAAAGACGCCTCACCCCTGGACAAACTGGTGAGGAAGGCAGGCTCTATTGTTGGAGCTGGACAGGTTGACATCTGTGGCAGAGCGAAGGGCACTCAGCAGGCTCCTATCAATTATGGAAAATCCACTGCATCCACTAAACAGTGTCATCTCTAGACAGAGGAGCAGCTTCAGCGACAGACTGTCCTGCTCCACTGACAGACTGAGGAGATTGTTCCTCCCCCAAACTATGCGACTCTTCAATTCCACCCGAGGGGTAAACGTTAACATTATACAAAGTTATTGTCTGTTTTTATCTGCATTATTATCAATCTTTAATTTAATATTGTTTTTTGTATCAGTAAGGTGCTGCTGGAGTATGTGAATTTCCCCTTGGGATTAATAAAGTATCTATCTATCTATCTATCTATCTTCTCGTTTGCTACAAAGAATCCGCATTAAGAGCCGGCTCATTCGCGAACGACACATCACTACTTTCCATACTGTATGTGTTTGTAATATCAAGTGGCACCTTTCAACATATGAATGTTCACTGGGTCAGTGGCAATTGGTAGGAATAAGGAGAGGCAGCAGCTGCTATCGTCATCATTCCTAATGGAACTGAAGACGCCAGTCTTAACCATTGACCCTTGTAATCTCCCGCTTTAACAGGCCACCAACCTGTCAAAAAGAAACCCACAGCTGAAACATGAAACATTTAAAACATATCAGAAGATTACTATTAACTAGATTTGTGCTCCAAAAGGGATTGAAGTGGTTTTAAGAATGTCACACTCTCTTATTCAATTTCCAGTTGTGTGGCTGTTTACTCGATGAACAACCAAGTAACCTCCCTGCTTCTCTTCACCTCTACAATTACTGCAGCCAGAATCTTGACTAGAAAAAGAAACTCTGAGCACATCTCAGCAGGCTTAGCGTTGTTACATCGGTTACCCGTGTCGTTCAGAATTGACTTTAAAATTCTACCAATGGTGTACAAAGCCTTAAATAATCTGATCCATTCTACATTTTCGAATGACTGTCGTAACCTTAGACCTTCAAATGGAAGTCTGCTTTTAATGCCAAGCTTCAAAAAAGTGGTGAGGCGGCCATTTGCTGTCATCCACCTAAAATCTGGAATGCTTTACCAGGCTAATACGGTGGAGCACTTTAAGAGACTGTTAAAAACCCATCACTTTAACATGGCTTTCTCATAGCTACGTTTTAGTGTATCCCTGTTATGCGCATTGAATTATCATTTTTATCATGGCTCCACAATCCATACTAATCCTCACCATTCTCTGCTATAATACTGTGGATCATTTTTAAAAAACTGCTAAACACCCATTGTTTTAATTTGACTTTTTCATAGCTACATTTTAACTGTATGTCCTAATAGACTATTTGGGCATAGAATTTTCATATTCCTCAGAGATCCACAGTCTTTACTAATCTCTACTATTCTCTGCAGTGTTTTCCGGTTCTTCTATAGTGGCGATCTGCACCGCCACCACTTGATTAAGACACCATGCAGCCCCCTGTGATGAGGGAATGAAGACGACTGTCTCAATGAGACCAGCTTCATCAAATCCTATCATGTGAAGCCTGAAACACAGAGGACTGATTTAAGAACATTTCTGTTAGGTGGAATGCCCACTCGGGGTTGGGTGGTCATTTGGGCCTTGGAACCCCTGCAGATTTTGTTTTTTTTTCTCAAGCCTATCAAGAGTTTTTTTTTCTTTTTTTGTTGTTTTTTCTGTTCTCTCTGCCATCTGACCTCACCTTGTTTTGTTGTTACTTATTCTTTAATATTATCGCCTAATCCTAATTGTTTTCCTTTTCTTTCACTTTGACGGTTTGTGAAACACTTTGAGGCACATTGTTGTATGAGGATGTGCTTTATTAATAAACATTGCACATCCGTGTTTGAGCTACCTTTGCTGGAGGCGCTGTAGCCTGTTAGTCAGTTAGTAGCTCAGTTTCAGTGGCAGTAAGATGGTATCCAATGACTCATACATGGGATTACATTTTTGTTTCTTCATATTTTCAACTTCTTTCTTTCAATTTGTATAATGCCGTCCTTATTTGGCCCTCACTGCTCACACATATTGTGAGCCCAATACGCACACAAATAATTCAAGGCTGCATTATCAGTGTATTGTAGACAACGTGTGACACACAACTAAGGACAAATCAGAAAAAAAGGATACAAATCACAAATTTTAAAAACAGTCAGCAGTGCTTCTGGTATCTTTGAAAGCTGAGCTATCATTTCACAAACAGAAAAATTTGGTCTCCTTGCAGAGGGCGCGGACAGCTTGGTGTGTCACAGAGTCACATTGTCACTCTTTGCAGGTGCACACCTGCTTATAGTTGGCAATGTGGCCAGCATGCAACTTGGCAAACTCCTGACTGGTAACACCTTGAATAGAATTAGCAGGAACTCACCGGTTTTGTGTTGTGTTCATTTTCATTTCCTCTTATTTCTATTTTGATCATTATGGTGCGTTCATGGCACATTGTCATGAATGCCATATTCAGATTTCTAGAACCACTGATGTTGATTTTTAATCGAGAGTCTCATGCCATCCTGAAGTCTTATTAGAGAGACATCTTACTGTCCAGAATGGTCAAAAACATAGACTTTCATTTGAAAAGAACTAAACATTCAGTAAGACAGTGTGGCATTAGGAGCTCATTGATAATCGTTGTAGAAGTCGTCATTTAGGACTTTGCTCTTACCTGTACACACAGACGCCATACTGAAGTGCACACATGCGATGTGGAGATTTAGTCTCAGACTTGCATATTGAAAGGCACTCTGTGTCCATTTTAGGATATTAACGTTTTTAATGTCTGTTATCAATCTTCAAGATTCTCCATGTCATGTCTCACTAGTTGTCCATCGCTTTGACATTTTCTGTCACTGTACATGCAGGCATTGAATGCTGAACTTTTATCAAAAGGCTTGGGATGAGTTTACAAAGACTTGTTTTGCCGGGCTGCCAACTGACTTACGGGCTCTGAATTTGTGCGGACTGTGCTACGAGTATTTTCAGAGCAGCGTTGCTGCACCCTTACCAGGGCGAGGTCTCTGGGACTGTCACTGTGTCTGAGTTGGACCCTCTCTCAGCGTGGACCCCCAGGGATGCTGCAGACAGGAGTTTTTGTTTTCCTCTCCTCCTATGTCAGCCATCCACAGCTGGACAATTAATTCATGGAAGGATATGGTTGGCTTGCATTTATGGTAGTCTGCTTCAAACGGCTTTGTTTTCTTGTGTGCTAAAAAAAAAATCGGTCTCTGTAAGTGTACTGATTGTGTCTTTTAGTACTTTGTAAAATTTCTGTTTTCATTTTAAATGAGAACTTGGCACAGGGCTCTGTGCGGCAGCTCAGTGAAGAGTGCTACTCAAAAGGAACACGAGCTGAAGTGCGCCAGGCTTGGCGACACTGTGGCTGCAGTCAGCGCCAGTCTTCACTCCAAGACCAGTGTAGCTCATTTGGCACGTTCTGCTTGTCTTCACCTGCATTTTATTTTAAGTATTTTCTTCTTAGCCTTTTATTACATAATTTAGAATAAATTATTTTATTTATTTTTGGAATGTATTGCAGAGATCTTGAAAAAGAAAGAAGGGCCAGCACTGCAAATATTAACTTTTCGCATAAACTTAATGTAATTGTCAATAAAAGCCTTTGAAACGTATGAAAACCCTGTAATTATACCTCAGTATACCATAGAAACATCTGACAAAAAGACCTAAAAGCACTGAAGCAGGAAACTTTGTGAAAACCAACACTTAGGTCATTCTCAAAACTTTTGTCCATGACTGTACACTGAAAACTGTCTGCAAAGTCTGGGCTGTCAAAGTTAAGAAATGTTCCACAAGGAAGTAAAACTTTCCAGGCATTCAAGCTATGACTAACAGGATGGTGGGTCTTCTCACATTTTATTCAAAGCCTCCTCACACATCAAGAGCCTGCTAGATGTTAAAATCCTGTAATGTTCCCCTGACTGGTGACACTTCATTAGAGAGCCTGCGTAAGACTGATGATTTTCTGGAGTCTCCACGTGTTATGCACTTCTGTAAAAATGACACCCAGTCTCCAAGACCACCTAATGGGAAGAACTACCAAGCCAAGCAACAGTAAGGAAGGAGGGCAGGTGGGTGAAGTGGTGAACACAGAGAGCCATTAGTATGAGCTGGTGGCCACACAAGAAGAGGAGCTACCAGACTCCTTCATTCCTTCAGCTTTGTCCTGGTGAATGGGAGTGACCATAAAATGAATTGAAGGCTGGCTGACATTGCTGCAACATGAATTGTCTAAATAAACAGGAAATCTCAGGAGAGTGGACATCTAAGTGCCTGGATACACTTGGCCAGCTCAAGTCTCCTCTTCAGTTTCAGCCCATCATGGCCTAAGCTGAACAAACCGCTCATGATTCAGTTCTTAGACTGTTGCTTTTGGTATTTTGGTGGTTTTGTTTACTCCTCCTGCAGTTTGGGTCACCTGTTTTGAACTTGCTCGTTTCTTCATGTGCTACTCAGAGACACGTTAAGGAGGGCTTTGGTGTTGGCAGTCATGAACAACTGAATTAGTCATAACATTGGATAAAAGCAATAGGTGCTCATTGGTCAGTTATGGTGCAAACGGCTACAGTGCAATGTCCATTCAATGGTGGAAAAAAAAAAATTTCCTACCAAGACCTGAATAAATATCTTGAGAATGTGTCTGTACATGACCCTCTGCACAATGCAGTTTGCAACCCAAGCAGGGGTGGTGGCTCTTCAGCTGAATTCCGAGACCGCTCATACAGACCACTTCAGTTCAGCTACCCGTCACCTCATCCTGTTGGACACCCCACCAAGTTCTTTGCACTAGACAACCATGAAGACACACGTCAGCCTCCTCTGGACCTCAGGCACCATTAATGAGGGGCAGAAAATCTTCAATTTGTTGTCTCTCAGCTCATAAACAGCAGAAAGCAGAATGGCCTCCCAAGTGCAGAGTGGAAGAGTTGAGTCGAATCCAAATGACTTCCTGGCTTTCTTCTGATCCTTCTTTTTGTTACGCTACACACCTTGATTAGTTGGATTTGCTCCTTTGAAAGTCAGTCAGGGCTGAAGTTTTCTGTAATTATACATATATGTGCAAATAAACCCTAACCTAATCCTAAATAAAAAGACGTAGAAGTCCATAAAGAAATCCAATGACTGATGTGTTGGTGTGGGCCTTGATTATTCAAATCAAGATTACTTTGTTCTGCTAAATTCTTACTGTTCATTCATCATTTGTTTAATCGGCTTAATACAGAATGGGTGTGGGGCATGCTTCACAAGAGAACTGATATCAATGTGCATACTCACACGTGATGGTTAACAGTATACATACATCACAAAAAGTAGATCCATCAACACAGTATACAGAAGAAGGGCTCACAGCTCATGGAGTCGCGTAGCCTCAGTCTGAAGTGACATGTCCTTTAACATATGGAAGGGAACTAAGGGGGGATAAAGACAGACAGGAAGAGTCTGCAAAACTGAGTTCCTCAAATATATTTTTATTATTATTTGCTGTTTTTTAGCGTTTCACTTTGAGTGTGTGCTTTCATCAAGCTATGTTCAATTACATTCCACTTTACTCACCTTTGCTTCAGCGGCAGCCATTTTATTTGAAGCCCGTTTCACAGACAGGGTTGATTTATTTTTAAGATGAGCCGCATTAGTTCCTCAGCTGGTTTCTAAGCCCCTCAAAATTTCAGTCAATCTGTTATTATTTAGGTGCCTCACAGCTTAGTTTCTGAACTATAAATTTATTTACACATTAGGCTTGCAGTGCTTGGTCAGGGTGACCTGACCCAGTTAAAAGACACACAAACCAGTAAGGACTCATCCTGAATAATGATGCAACACAGAAGGATGCACTGGTGAATATTACGCTTTTGTACACAACCACATTTTGTCCAGATACTGAATTATTTAGCTTTAATAATATACAGAACCTCTATTCTAACTTGTTTGAAGAAAAAATAAAAGTAAGATTCAGGTCAGGGTGGTCACAGTAAAAGACCCCTAAACACATGGAGACAAAAGTCCAGAGGAAGAATGAAAAAGAGGGAGAGAGACGATGAGTAGATTTAAAAAACAAAATCCATCCATCCATTTTCTTTTTCTTAAGGTGCTTTTCCAGGTCAGGGTCATACGGAAGTGGATGGCTATCCCAGGATTCATAGGGTACAAGGCAGGGCAATCCCTGGCCAGGGTGCCAGTCTACTGCATGGTGAACACACACACATACACAAACACGAGAAAGAGACCCAGTTTAGCAACATCAGCACACCTAACCTGCGTGTCTTTGGTGTTTGGGAGGAAAGCCATGTGGATACAGAATGGGGAGCCCTGGGGACACGGCAGCAGCACTACCTACCGCTGTGCCACCTCGACACAACCACAGGAAGACAGCCAGGGTCTGCAGCTCTGACATGTTCTCTGAAGGAGTCCAACATGCTACCAGGACTACACCAAGGAGGTTAAATATGACCAAGATAAAACTTCTTTAACTAAAGTGCGGCAGCAGAATGTGGGATTTGTCGTCACATTTTTGGTTAATTTTTTCATCTCAAGATTTGACAGAAAAAAAAAAAGCTGAACAATATTTAGAACGTTGTAGATTTTGGATTTTATGTGAAAATATTAAATTTCCAAGAAAGTCTGATTGTGAGAACATACACTTTAGAAACTATCAATATTTTGAGATGCAGAACATATTGAGTTGATGGGTAATCATCTATTGCAATGAGGTAAAAGTCAAGCATAAAATAATAAACATCTAAAAACAGCTTCAGACTCCGAGGTAACATGCAGAACACCACCAGGTGGCTGGCAAAGTAACCGCCGATGCCACGTCATTGTTCTGGAGACCTGGGTTCCACAATTGGCGCAATCATGGCCACAGCAGTCCAAAGCAGCGGTGGCAGCAGCAGGCAGGTCTGATCATGTGAATGGTGGGTATACTTTAGAGCAGGGGTGTCGAACTCCGGGCCTGGTGGGCCGCAGTGGCCGCAGGTTTTCATTCTGACCCTTTTCCTAATCAGTGACCAGTTTTTACTGCTAATTAACTTCTTTTCCCTTCATTTTAAAAGCCCTGTTTTTAAGGATTCACTCCCCTTGAATGGATTCTGTTCTTCATTAAATGGCAGCCAAACAGAAATGAGATGTGAAACAAGCCAATGGATGACTGGCTAAACTGGGATATCAAACTCCAACCAGTTTCTTAATGAGAAGCTGATTCTTGATGTTAATTAAGCCCGTTATTTAATTTCATGGCTTGTTTCTGCTCTCATTCCGACACAGCAGACATTTCCAAAACTGTAGATTTTTCTGTATTTTATAAGAACACCGTCAAAAATGTTTTGGTGACCTGAGAGATCAACCTTACTGAGACCTTCACCTTTATTATCAGATATTGTGTGATGGGTGCTGGTGAGCTGGTCACGTGGCGGCTTGTTTTGTGTCTCATTATTGTTTGGCTGCTAATTAAGAAAAAAGAGACAACTAAAGGGCCTGAGTCAAGTTAATTAAAATGAAGGCAAAAGAAGTTATTTAGCAGCAAAAACTGAAGAAGACGATTAGAATGAAAACCTGTAGCCAAGGTGGGACTGGAGCTGGCGACCCCTGCTTTAGAGATGCTGTAATGCAGTGCTTCCCAACCTCGGTCCTGGGGGCTCACTGTGGCTGCAGGTTTTTGTTCCAACCAGATTCCTAATCGGTGACAACACCTGATAGCACTGATCTCATTTAAGTAGCTGGGATTATTTTTCTTTAAATCGACATTCAGAAAAGCACAAGAGCATGATTTTTACATTTATAAGACATTTAGAAATATTTCTGCTTTTACTATAGATTTAAATGCTTAACTCTCTTTTGTTGATTTCATTATTTTTTGCCCTCTGTGCAGTTTTCCCCCTTTGTTGTATCTTAATAATGAGAATTAAAAATGAGCAGAGCAGACACCCCGGCAAACAACACTAAATAATCAAAGGCGGCAACTACTTTAGCATTAGACCCGCTAATTAGTAAATAATGGATTAATTAAATAATTAGAACACCTAGAAAAGTAGAATAGGAATCAACATGAAAATACTGTAAAAAAGAAAAAAATACATTATTCCTATACAGTAATCCCTCCTCCATCGCGGGGGTTGTGTTCCAGAGCCACCCGCGAAATAAGAAAAATCGCGAAGTAGAAACCATATGTTTATATGGTTATTTTTATATTGTCATGCTTGGGTCACAGATTTGCGCAGAAACGTAGGAGGTTGTAGAGAGACAGGAACGTTATTCAAACACTGCAAACAAACATTTGTCTCTTTTTCAAAAGTTTAAACTGTGCTCCATGACAAGACAGAGATGACAGTTCTGTCTCACAATTAAAAGAATGCAAACATATCTACCTCTTCAACGGAGTGCGCGTCAGAGAGAGTAAAGCAAACAAATCAATAGGGCTGTTTTAAGTATGCGAAGCACCGCCGGTACAAAGCTGTTGAAGGCGGCAGCTCACACCCCCTCTGTCAGGAGCAGAGAGAGAGAGAGAGAGCCAGAGAAAAACAAAGTCAAAAATCAATACGTGCCCTTTGAGCTTTTAAGTATGCAAAGCACCGTGCAGCATGTCCTTCAGGAAGCAGCTGCACACAGAAGGTAGCAACGTCCCTATCGTCTAGGTGTGCGAACAGCCCCCCTGCTCACACCCCCCTACGTCAGCACGAGAGAGAGAAAGTAAGCCGGGTAGCTTCTCAGCCATCTGCCAATAGCGTCCCTTGTATGAAATCAACTGGGCAAACCAACTGAGGAAGCATGTACCAGAAATTAAAAGACCCATTGTCCGCAGAAACCCGCGAAGCAGCGAAAAATCCGCGATATATATTTAAATATGCTTACATATAAAATCTGCGATGGAGTGAAGCCGCGAAAGGCGAAGCGCGATATAGCGAGGGATCACTGTATACCTGCTTGGAACATTTTAATTTTTTTTTTGTTTTTACCAAACTTAGTTTTCTAATTTCTATATTGTTCCCAAAATACAGAACTTAGGAAATAACACATCACTTAATGAGCCCAGGAGTCCAATTAAAAACAGAAGCCGACTGGAACAAAAACCTGCAGCCACAGGGGGTGTCCAGGAGCGAGTTTGGGAAGCACTGCTGTAAGCTATGAGCCCCCCTTCTCAAATGTAACTTTACTACTCAACTCAACCACATCCAGACGTCCCCTGTTTTACTAAATTGAACGTTCAAAATGCTACAATATGTCTGCTTCTTGCTGTGATGCATGTTAGGGGTCCATGGCTGTATGCAGGGCTGTAAAAAAATGTTTTTAACATTTTATTGATTTTTTTAGAAAATCAAATAATATTCTATACAAGCAAGTCAAGTTTAACAAAACTAGGCTCGAAACACATCAATCGCCACCAATGAGATAGAGAGCTAGGCCAGCAGAGTAAAACTTTAAACTAGTAAAAATAAGTAAATAGATACATTAATAAATGAATAAAATTAAATAGAATAAAAAAGAGGGGAAAGAATCTGCTTCCACAATTTAAAAGCTTATTCTAAAATATTACTGATTTAGATCCTGCTAGGTTTTGAAAACGTTCTGCACAGATCCTCTAAGTGAGAATTTGATTTTTTCCAGTTTCAAATAGTATATAACATCAGTTACCCACTGACTTAGAAGAGGAGAGTTAGGATTCTTCCAGTTGAGCAACATAAGTCTACATGCCAATAGTGAAGTAAAGGCGATTACAGTTTGTTTGTCCTTCTCCACTTTAAGCCCCTCTGTGAGTCCACCAAGCACGGCTGTTAGTGGATTAGGAGGGATTGTGACTCCGAGGCTGTCTGATAGGCATTTAAAGATTTTGGTCCAAAATAATGTTAGTTTGGTGCAGGCCCAAAACATGTGACCCAGTGAGGCTGGAACTTGATTGCAACGTTCGCAAGTTGGATCTTTTCCTGGAAACATTTTAGACAATTTTAAACGAGAGAGATGCACTCGATTAGATAATTTTAAGTTGAATAATTGTATGCTTTGCAATGAGTGCAGAATGCAGCTGCTAGAATCCTAACTAGGAAAAGAAAATCCAAGCACATTTCTCCAGTTTTGATGTCACTACATTGGTTACCTGTGTCATTTAGAATTGACTTTAAAATACTGCTTATGGTTTATAAAGCCTTAAATAATTTTGCTCCATCTTATATATCGGAATGTCTGACACCTTATATTCCAAATCGTAACCTTATATCCTCAAATGAGTGTCTGCTTAGAATTCCAAGAGCTAAACTTAAAAGAAGTGGTGAGACGGCCTTCTGCTGTTATGCACCTAAAATCTGGAATAGCCTGCCAATAGGAATTTGCCAGGCTGATGCAGTGGGGCACTTTAAAAAACTGCTGAAAGCACATTACTTTAACATGGCTTTCTCATAACTTCATTTTAGTTTAATCCTGATGCTCTGTATATTCAATTAATTGTCATTATTATTCATGGTGGCTCCAAAATCCGTACTAACCCCTACTTTCTCTTCTGTTCTTTTTCTGGTTTTCTGTGGTGTTGTGATCTGCGCCACCACCACCTGATCAAAGCACCGTGATGTCCCTACATTGATGGATTAAAGGCCAGAAGTCCACATGACCGTCATCATCAAGTTCTTCCATGAGGACCCTGAATACAATGAGGACTGGTTGAGTTCATTTATGTCAGGTAGAATGCCTAGAGGGGGCTGGGTGGTCTCATGGCCTGGAACCCCTGCAGATTTTATTTTTTCTCCAGCCATCTGGAGTTTTTTTTTTTTTGTTTTTTCTGTCCTCCCTGGCCATCGGACCTTACTTTTATTCTATGTTAATTAGTGTTCTCTTATTTTAATTCTTATTTTGTCTTTATTTCCTCTTTCTTCATCATGTAAAGCACTTTGAGCTACATAATTTGTATGAAAATGTGCTGTATAAATAAATGTTGTTGTTTGCCCATATGGAGCTCGAGTGAATTCTCTGCATTGTTCCCTTCCACTCCTTTTCTGAGATGTTGAGTGAGAGATCCTTTTCCCACTGTACTCTGGGATCATTGAAAGGGAGGGACTGTAAAATGGTTTTATATATTCCAGAAATACTGTCTCAGTCCTCAAGATAGGCAGATTTGTAAATCAAAATGGCGCAGTGCAGGCTCCGTGGGTGTGTGTGGTTGTGAGACCCCTGGGGTTTTTAATGGGGAGATTTGACTAATCGCACTCGCGCTTGCATACCTGATTGGTTCCTGTTTCCTTATTAACTCCACCCACAAAATACAAGGGACACAAGAGAACACAATTTTATATACAGAAGCATAATAATACATTAAGAAAAGAATAACAACCAAAGTGAATACAAAACAACATAAAAAGGAGACAAGCAGGAGCAGCGAGCAGACCGTGGCAGACACCCAATACTGAGCACCCTGAACGGCCTCACTGCTAACAAAGGTGTGACCACATGCTGTCCTCATCGGGGTACTTCACTTATCTTGGGGTACCATTATTAAAACAGACTTGTATTTAAAAATATCATGTTGCAGTTTCAGACCACTGCTGTATATCCTTTACAATTCGAATAAAATGCGGAAAAAAATTTCAAAATTTCCAACCCTTCTCTGCCACAGCCGTAACCAGCTGCACTCAAACTATTGCTCTCACAGCTGTAATCCCTGACTTTGGAACTTGCAGTCTCAGTACCACCCATGGATAGATCTTTGGAGTTTCACGTGCTATTTTCAATAAATACTGCTTTATTTTATTAATCCCACTCCCAAAAGTAAAGGCACCCATGAAATAAGGTCATTAAGCATTTCAGTTACAGACTCCATGTAGGCAGTATGAACATAAGGTTGCAGTGGTCTCTCTACACTTTCCATCAAGCTGTTCCAGCACAGCTCCCCGTCTGTCCAAATGCCTCCGCACCGTCAGCTCAGATACATCAGCGTGTTATCTCAGTTCAAGGAGCTGAACTCACATGGCCTCAGATTAAACCAACACGCTGTGTCCGCTAAAACAAGCCCACCATATAGCTGCCAAATCCTACAAAAAAACCTTAATGGGCCAGTAATACAGTAGTGGGCCACTCTTCAAGGACCCCCAAACTCTTTCTGGCCTCTTTATTCTATAAAACTTGTCATTTGTGAGGAGAAGAGGAACTGTGTTTTACAAACCTGCTGCTCTTCAGTTTGTTGCTTGTCCATTCTGTAAAAAAATAATAAAGGAAATAAAGCAGCAACACTGGAAGCCAATCAGACTATTAGAAAAATTAGAAGCAAAAAAATATACAGTGATATAAATAAAGAGAAAATTCTGCACTGTGTGTCTATTTCATTGATGTGCCCAGGAAGGCCTGACTGGAGTTACGAACAAAACCAAAATACTTGAAATGGGAAGCACCCAACATTTTAAGATTAAAGGACCAAAGGTCATTTTGCTATTTGCATTTGCCCACTTTGTAAAAGCCACAATGTTTGTGTTGACTGAACAAGGTCCACCTTATATTGACAATAAACTGAGGACGACGCCAACTTTACCTGCCACGTGGACTCAACTGCAGAATAAACCAGCATGCCCTACGGTTAGCTTAACCGACTTAAAGACAAAAGTATGAAAGCAAATGACATCAAATTCTGATTGTAGGGAAGTCCTTAGTGTCTCAGTAGTGATGAAGCTACCAAAGCCAGAGGGTCTCAACTCGCTTAACCATTAAGACAAAGCTAAACAGTTTTCTTCGGATCACAGTGTTTGGACACACAAGCAAGTCGTATTTTCTGTCAGCGAGGTTTTCAGAGCAGACGTACACCAGCACAAGCGCCACTCCTGTCCAATGGCCCAGGCAGCTCATAATAAATACCTCGGCTAGACTTTTTTTCTTTCGCTAAGGTTCAGCTAACTTTAACCGAAGCCATTTGGAAATGAATTTAAGCCAGGAAATAGATCAGTCATAATGAAATGAACACCTTTAAGAAGATTTGTGTAGGGGCTCAGATGAGGATAATCCTAATAAATGAGGTTGAGCACTCAAGAAGACTTTGAAATGAAGCTACTGACCATTAGACCTTCGTGGACCTGTGCAATGACTACTAGTCTTTTTAATGTTCTTCTGATTTAAACCTCTAATAAGCGAATCTGAAATGTGCAGGGAATACAACTGGAGGGCAAGGAAGTACTAAGGAAGCAGTCAAAATGACGGTCCTTAGGAACCAGCATGATGTTTTTCATCTTTAAAACCTGGCAAACCTTTGGAAAGGGACATTAACATACCATCACTATTGGAGTAATGGCCATTAATTATCTTGGTTTTACTAAGATCAACTGGTTGCCTTTCCTTCACACTTTACGGTCACAGCCAATCTTTAGGCTATGAATTGGGGAGATCTTCGATTCTCCTGTCATGATAAAACATCCATGTTGTCTGCCACCTCTGCCACGGCCTCATTTCTGCCAGCTCAGGCATTGTGCTGCTCTGCACTTAAACGTTTGGGGACACAAGAACTGGACAACAATGCCCTTTGTGTCTGCTGTATACTGGAAATGTCTACAGGGATGTACACCTTCTCTGCAATGTGCCTTCTGTTTTATAAATCTTTAATATAGCTATGTCAATAATATCAATTTTATTTTTCAATTGTGTGATACTGTCTATTGTGCAGTTCCCAAAGGTACCAAACAAATTTCCAGTAAGTGAAAGAACAAATTCCGATGGTTCAAAGCAATTCTCCTTATGAACCAACTTAATGTTTTTTATTTTGAAGTCACTTTGCTCTTCTCCCTCTGAAGTGCCCCCCACACACACATGCCTCTTATTCATTTCAAAATTTGTTTCATATTCATCAGCCACCAATAAAGCAGTCATAGATACAAACATACAACTACTTAAAATGAGTACCGTATATACTCGCGTTTAAGTTCTCCCGCGGATAAGTCGGGACTTGATTTTACCGTATAATTTCCGGTGTTTTAAACTGTTGGTCGTATAAGTCGAATGCAGAAAACTCACACTATTGGCCCAAAATATTATGATATGCTAAAGCCCACCTGAGAGAGTAACCACTGAGCACACTGCCCTTTTGTCTATGTATTGTGCCTACGTGACCAAACAGTAATACCTCAACTATTCCGAAGCAACGTTTTCACGGTTTTGTGTTTTTTGTATCTCACATGCTCATACATCTTTATCGTAAGAGCATCCCTTATCTATGATGGAGTGTTCGATCAGAAGAAAATATGAAACTGGTTTAAAAATGAAAAGTTGTGGAAGTGGCAAAAGAATTAAGTAACTGCGCTACTGCTACAAAATCCGATGCGTCTGAGAAACTGGTGCGAGATTGGAGGAGGCAAGAAGATGGAAAAAAAGAAAAATTAAGTGTCGTATTTTTAAATGACCGTAAAAGTCCGGGTCTGATTTTATGATCGATTTTTTGGGTTTCAAGACCCAACTTATACGCAAGTATATACAGTAAGTGTTTAAGGTGTGGAATATAACCCGGACCTCTGTACCACTCTGGAGTTGCCCCCGGTGAGAGGCGCCGAGCGGGTGTGGGTATACTTATTGCCCCCCAACTTGGAGCCTGTACATTGGGTTTACCCCAGTAGACGAGAGGGTAGCCTCCCTTTGCCTTCGGGTTGGGGGACGGGTCCTAACTGTTGTTTGTGCATATGCACCGAACAGCAGTTCAGAGTACCCACCCTTTTTGGAGTCCCTGGAGGGGGTGCTAGAGGGCATGCCTTCTGGGGACTCCCTCGTACTGCTGGGTGACTTCAATGCTCACGTGGGCAATGACAGTGAGACCTGGAAGGGCATGATTGGGAGGAATGGCCCCTCCAATCTGAACCCGAGCAGTCTTTTGTTATTGGACTTCTGTGCTCGTCACGGATTGTCCATAACAAACACCATGTTCAAGCATAGGGGTGTTCATATGTGCACTTGGCACCAGGACACCCTAGGCCTCAGTTCGATGATTGACTTTGTGGTCGTGTCGTCGGACTTGCGGCCACATGTCTTGGACACTCGGGTGAAGAGAAGGGCGGAGCTGTCAACTGATCACCACCTGGTGGTGAGTTGGCTTCGATGGTGGGGGAGGATGCCGGTCAGGCGTGGTAGGCCCAAACGTGTTGTGAGGGTCTGCTGGGAATGTCTGGCAGAGCCCCCTGTCAGAAGTAGCTTCAACTCCCACCTCTAGCAGAACTTCGACCACATCCCGAGGGAGGTGGGGGACATTGAATCCGAATGGGCCATGTTCCGTGCCTCTATTGTTGAGGCAGCTGACCGGAGCTGTGGCCGTAAGGTGGTCGGTACCTGTCGTGGCGGCAATCCCCGAACCCATTGGTGGACACCGGCGGTGAGGGATGCCATCAAGCTGAAGAAGGAGTCCTACCGGTCCCTTTTGTCCTGTGGGACTCTGGAGGCAGCTAATAGGTACCGGCAGGCCAAGCGGAATGCGGCTTTGGTGGTTGCTGAGGTAAAAACTCGGGCGTGGGAGGAGTTTGGGGAGGCCATGGAGAACGACTTTCGGATGGCTTTGAAGAGATTCTGGTCCACCATCCGGCGTCTCAGGAAGGGGAAGCAGTGCAGTATCAACACTGTATATGGTGGGGATGGTGCGCTGCTGACCTCGACTCGGGACGTTGTGGGTCGGTGGGGGGAGTACTTCGAAGACCTACGCAATCCCATTAACATGCCTTCCAATGAGGAAGCAGAGCCTGGGGACTCAGAGTTGGGCTCCCCCATCTCTGGGACTGAGGTCACCGAGGTGGTCAAAAAACTCCTTGGTGGCAGGGCCCCGAGGGTGGATGAGATACGCCCGGAGTTCCTCAAGGCTCTGGATGTTGTAGGACTGTCTTGGTTGACACGCCTCTGCAACATCACATGGACATCAGGGACAGTGCCTCTGGATTGGCAGACCGGGGTGGTGGTCCCCCTCTTTAAGAAGGGGGACCGGAGGGTGTGTTCCAACTACAGAGGGATCACACTCCTCAGCCTCCCTGGAAAAGTCTATTCAGGGGTCCTGGAGAGGAGGGTCCGTCGGATAGTCGAGCCTCGGATTCAGGAGGAACAGTGTGGTTTTCGTCCTGGTCGTGGAACAGTGGACCAGCTCTATACCCTTAGCAGGGTCCTGGAGGGTGCATGGGAGTTTGCCCAACCAGTCTACATGTGTTTTGTGGACTTGGAAAAGGCATTCGACCGTGTCCCTCGGGGAATCCTGTGGGAGGTACTCTGGGAGTATGGGGTACCGGACCCCCTGATAAGGGCTGTTCGGTCCCTGTACGATCGTTGCCAGAGCCTGGTCCGCATTGCCGGCAGTAAGTCGAACCCGTTTCCAGTGAGAGTTGGACTCCGCCAGGGCTGCCCTTTGTCACTGATTCTGTTCATAACTTTTATGGACAGAATTTCTAGGTGCAGCCAGGGCGTTGAGGGGGTCCGGTTTGGTGGGCTCAGGATTGGGTCACTGCTTTTTGCAGATGATGTTGTCCTGTTTGCTTCATCAGGCCGTGATCTTCAGCTCACTCTGGATCGGTTCACAGCCGAGTGTGAAGCGGCTGGGATGAGAATCAGCACCTCCAAATCCGAGACTATGGTCCTCAGCCGGAAAAGGGTGGAGTGCCCTCTCAGGGTTGGTAGCGAGATCCTGCCCCAAGTGGAGGAGTTCAAGTATCTCGGGGTCTTGTTCACGAGTGAGGGAAGAATGGAGCATGAGATCGACAGGCGGATTGGTGCGGCATCCGCAGTAATGCGGGCGTTGCATCGGTCTGTCGTGGTGTCGCGGCTCAGCTCTCAATTTACCAGTCGATCTATGTTCCTACCCTCACCTATGGTCATGAGCTATGGGTAGTGACTGAAAGAACGAGATCGCGAATACAAGCGGCTGAAATGAGTTTCCTTCGCAGGGTGTCTGCGCTCTCCCTTAAAGATAGGGTGAGAAGCTCAGTCATCCGGGAGGAGCTCAGAGTAGAGCCGCTGCTCCTCCGCATCGAGAGGAGTCAGATGAGGTGGCTCGGACATCTGATCAGGATGCCTCCTGGACGCCTCCCTGGTGAGGTGTTCCGGGCACGTCTAAACGGGAGTAGGCCCCGGGGAAGACCCAGGACACGTTGGAGGGACTATGTCTCTCGACTGGCCTGGGAACGCCTTGGGATTCTCCCGGAAGAGCTAGAAGAAGTGGCCGGAGAGAGGGAAGTCTGGGCATCTCTGCTCAAGCTGCTGCCCCCGCGACCCGACCTCGGATAAGCGGGAGACAATGGATGGATGGATGGAATATGACCCGGACACAGACAGGCAGACACGTTTAAATTACCCCACACACGTTTATTTAGGGTCTCCATTATACAATCCATCACTACTCACACAAGCCCCAATGCCCCTCAGTCCAGGCCTTATCACAATGCCTTCTCTCTGTCTCTGTCTCTTCAGACCGCCTCCTTCTCTCCTCCAGAACCTTGTCCTTCTTCCACCAGACTCAAGTCCATCTCTGAAGGGAGGTGGCCCCTGGATGTGCTCCAGGTGTGTTCCCGGCAATCTCCCACATACACGCCCCAGTGTGGTGGAAGTGCCGGCTGTCTCCCTGGAAGCACTCTGGGTGTCCCTATTCCTCTTCCCCCCAGCACTTCCTGGTGTGGTGGAAGTGCTGCGGTCCAGGGTCCTCCAGGTATTGGGGTCCCCCTGGCGGTGACCACGGGCCCCTACAGGGTCAAGTTTCCCAGCTCTGTACCCGCGGTCCCCAGGGCGGTCGCCCCCTCGAGGTCTGGAGGAGGAATGAGCCCTCCTCCGGTCTTCCTGGGCGTCCCGGCCGGGCATGAGCCCCGTCCGGGTCCCACAAAGGATACCTACTGTATGTGGTATATACAGCTGCTTGTTATAATCATTATCTTTCAAATGTTTCATTCCGTAGATCCGCTCAAATCAATTTACAGCTCTTTATCAGTTCCTGTTGAAGCTCTATCTAAACTTTTCTGTAGTTTTAAGAATTCATACGTTATATCTCGTGTTCTGTCTAAAGTCTACATAAACTTTATTAGGGATAGCTTTGATGATCAACTTATTATTAAACTCATTCGGTCAAATGTGTTATTTGAACAAAAATGGGGGTCATTTTAGGGATCGGGAAATGTTTTCCATTTATATTAATTGTAATTAGGTGTTTGCGTTATGATAATGAACTTGTGGGGAGGGGGGTTTCAAGAATGGAGTTGTTGCTTAATGCGGTGGGGTAGGTGCAAACAGGAGTTGCTTACAGGCATCCCACCTGACCGTTTAGGATGCGATCGTAAAGATGTCTGCTTACATTGAATGTCACCACTTCAAGCTGCAGTGACTTGGCTCATACTTTAGGTATCAAAGGTGTAGGCAGAGACGACAAACAAGCCCTTTACTTTTGATCTGCAAGGGGTCTTCAGTGCTGGCCTCCATATCAGCTCGGCTAGGAGCTCAGTCACTGCCAGATGTACAGCGTTCAAGCCATGTTCCTTCCACACTGTGGTGCCAAGCACATCAAGGCCCTTCTCTCTTTTCTTCTCACCTGCAGCACCCTGTAGTAAGCCATATTGTCACTCCTTTAGGAGGTTGTTATTTTTAGGGGACTTTCCACTATAGGAATATCACTAGTAGGTGTCAGGAATTGAAACCATAACGACAAGGGAGTGTGAGGCACCCCAACGAGCTTAATCTGACTCCACTGGCCTGCCTTAGGTTTTGTAGGCCCTAAGGGGTTTTACTCTCTTGAAGTTTCCAAAATATTAAAATGCTTTGCAAAGGAAATAAAGGCGTAAAACAATTTGACTCTAATCCACAAAATAGGCCTTATAAATCAAACATATTTATACATTGTCATGCACGTGCGATTAGGGGACTATCAAAAGGCGCGAAGGCGTTTGGAAAACCAAGAGAGAGGGAACTGGAACGGGGCACTAATGCTTTTCTCTCCTTCCATCCACAGAAAAATGTCAGAATAAAAAAGCATTCCTCCCCAAAATAATGCTCCAATCCACCACTGTCCCGACAATAATAAGACAACTCCTCTTCCAGCTCCAAGAAAACACCTCACTTCTGGTCCCCTTCTGATGTCCTCAGTTCCAGCTGCTACTGACGTCATCTCTGGAGACTACTACCTTCTATTACACCAGCTGCTGTTAATTATACTTCCTGTATTGCCTCCATAGAAGTCGGAGCATTTTTTTTTGTTTTCTGTCAAATGTTTGAGTTGGTTTACGACTGTTTGACTGTACTGGAACCTGAAACCAGTATAAAGGGAGGTTCCCCAACACTTAACCTGTGTCTCTGTGCTTTTTACTTATCACAACATAAAATTAAAAAGGGAAACAAAAATGAAAATAAAAAAAATAAGGCAAACATGTGACGGACGTCTGGTCAGATGTACAGGTAATCTAACCTAGACACCATTAAAATATCCGACTACACCACCCAGTTTTATTAAGAGACTGGGAACTCTTGAAATGTACTGATAATAGCACACAGGTTTCTTTAAATTGGGTGGTGAGTAAACACACAATGAAAGACACAATAGTAATTTCAGTAACAGTAACTTCTGTAACACAAGACAATATAAAGGACATTAAAAAGATAAACAAACATAAAAATCTCACAATACCAGGAATGAAATTTCTTTTTTTAAAAGGAAAGCACACAATCCACTCTCTAAAAGTCTGTTAAAAACCAGAAGTATAGGATACAACCTTTTAGTGGTGCAGAGTCCAGTTTGCGCACTGTGTTACCCCAACAATTAATCGTCCAGCTGTCCACAGATCCACTCTGTTCATCGGATGCTCGTTCCCCAACAGATGTTTTGTCAAATCATTGAATCCTTGTCAGCGTCTCTTCGTCGTTCTTCTTTTTTCCCCACTCTGGGCTCCTTGTGTTGCTGTGACCTAGGCACGCCTCACTTCTCGTCTGCCAGCTTTGCGTGGTCTTTTCATGTGGCTTCCCTTTCTTGCTGGATGCACAACTGCCGTCTTCTTGTGGAGCTGTCTCTTCCGCCATGGAGGTAAGTGTTGCCGTTCTTGTGCCTTACGTCGTACCAGCCACTTACCCCAGTCTGCCTGCAAGCCCCTGTGCTCTGTGTGAGTGTCTTGGCAGCATTCTCAATGGACCGTCCCTCACCCTGCCTTCTCCTGACCAGAAGTTTAAATGTCCTCCAGTCCCTGCCTAGATCAACAGGATGTTGGATTAAACAATGGCAAATCCACATTTCCTGGGTTTAACAAACAGTGTGTCACAAGAATGAGTCGGAGACATCATAAAGAGTTGGGGCAGCCACCCGTATAATATGCTCAGCTGCAAAATTGCTTCGTTAGATACAAATTGTTTATAGGTTGGAGTCCAGAACAGAACTGCCTGTACTGAGGCAAGATGGCCATTTTAAAGGCCTAGAAAGGAAATGACGTCAACGGGCAGGAACTGGGAGTGTCTTCCTCAGGCTCGGAAGTGACGTCATCCTTGGGGCTGGCAAGAGGCGGGATATCCCGGGAAAGGTCTGCAAGGGACTGAGAGAGATAGTCAGTACACTCCGCCGCCCCCTGGCCTGGCGTAGAATTACTAGTGAGTAAGCCCTTCAGCTGTTTCCCATGCGCACGTGTGTGAAAAGTGTAAACACAAGTTAACAAAATTAATTGTTACCAACTATCAATGAGTACACATATGTAGCATTGCCACATAAAAATGTATGTTTTTTTTATCTCTCTATGTAAAATCCCATTGTCATTTGAGAATACGGAAGATAAGATAGGCAACACGTGCGGAAATCATCAGCGCGCACAAACCGAAAGGGAAACTGGCTTGTTGGTATACCGAGTGTGTGGTCATGAACCGAGGCAAAAGTTTGGCGAACTTTTTAGTCGTAAACCGAGTTGTACGTGTACCGAGGCGTTCGTGAACTGAGGTTCCACTGTACAGGGCCACGGGGGTCCGCTGGAGCCAATCCCAGCCAACACAGGGCACAAGGCAGGAAACAAACCCCGGGCAGGGTGCCAGCCCACCGCAGGCCTCTTCATCTACTGTGTTTTAAATGTAATATTTACATGTTCCTTTGCCTAAGAGAGAAATCAAACCACCAAGTGTACAAAAAATGCCCCCCTCTGATAAACAGGCAATCCAATAGCTAACGCATCTCAAAACACAGAACCCAAAAAACAGAGCAGAGTAAATCAAAACAGAGAAATTCAAGTAAGACGCGCTGTTCCCACAATAACCTCAATGTGCCACCGCCGAGCTCGTCTTCTGCTTTGACTTAAATAGCCGAAGGGAGAGTGTATGTGTTGGGACATTGGGGGCTGCGCCTCTTGGGTTTTAACCCACAGGGAACATAAGTACATTTAAAGACAGTATATAGTTAGCCAAAATAAACAGAATGGATAGAAATAACAAAAACAACACCTAAACACTCCTTAATGCATAAGATAGACTATTCACTAATGGGATCAATATGCGGACAGCAATACAATGTTGGGCATCCCAAAACATCCCTTTAACAAAAAACCCAACAATAACATAAAGGTCAGTCTTAAATGTGGGTGATGGGGCAAGACGATGCTGGTCTGCTGAGGGTGACTGAGCATTCCATGTCTGTACCCACCTCGAGTGTCTCTGCAGCAGCAGGCACATACTGGCGAAGAAATTGCGCCCCCTGTAGGGAAAACAGAAAACTCTGGCAGAGCAAAGAAGGCAGGAACAGAAGGTCAAGGCAGGACAACAGAAGCAACAACTGGAGAAGTTCGTAAATTGGACTTGGCAAAAACTGGGGTCCGAGGTGGTGAGGCCTAACGGGCAGAAACAGTATAGCTACGGAAAAAACTGGGGGTAAAAATCCACAGTAACAGCAAAATGCAAAGAAACGGGGGAGTCAAAAAGCTTAGTGACACATACTGGAGATGGTGGCCAGTAAAAACAGGTACAGGAGATGGAAGTCCAAAAGGCGACAGAAACAAGAACTGATGGCACATAGTGGAATGGGCAGTTCAACTGCATACCTGGGCGATCTGAAACAATCCTGTGGTAAAAACAAACTGAGGCAACGGCAAACCTAGGAGATTTGGGTGTAACGGAACAAGAGGAAGAAGAGCATTTTCTATTGTTTTACAGAGAAGTACGCTGTCCATAATATCAGCATTTGGCAGATTCTGAAAAAACACCAGCTGGAGGGTCTGCTGCTTGGCCTTGACCTTCGGGATCAGAGTCCGCAAACAGCCTTGATATTAGTAAGTTGGTTTTTATTCTCACTGATTTGAACTGCATACACTCCGTTAAAAAAAATTGCAGTAATGCTGTATCTGTTTGGCTCAGTTCCTTACTCAACTGTGACGTATCTGAGGATGATTTAATTATATATCTAAGTTCTGCAGGAGCTGAAAAACATTTTCTGTAAAGTCATCCAATCTCTTTGAAAAGACATCTAAATTAGGCTTTGTTTGCAAGTGTAGGTTTTGTGGAGGGAACATTCGGCCGTGAATAGGAGTTTGAACAATAATAAGAGTCGGGCGTGAGGCCTGCAAAGTGCTTCACTGACTGGGCCAGGCCTCACCCCAGGGGACTTATTCCCAGCTCTACTAGCCTATCCCAGGCCTTGCAAGCCCAAAGGGGATTTTAGCCTTAGATGTCCCAAATATCAAAAGTGCCCATGAAAGAAAGAAGACCATTAAAACCTTTGATTGAAGAGAATTTGTTACTATAAAAAGCAAGAATGCCACAAAGGCTAAAAACTGAAACACAAACAGTTGCCTAAAGAGGCAATCCACAACAAACATGTCCCAATACACAATCTGTAAGGATAAACAAGTAACAAAGCAAAAGAAACTCCAGAAACTCACGTAAGAAACAGACTTCAACGTGCCAGGCCTGAGCTCTTCTTCTGCTCTGGACCAATGGAGTGTCTGCTTGTGGCCCCAATCACAAGTAACAGAAGTAAACTTAAAGACAGTACATAATCTATACATATAAAATCCCTATGTGCGTCCAGGTGTCCGTGTGTGGGTGTCTTCTGGTGAAGTGCGCATGCGCGGGGCACGGTGTGATGCGCGATATTACTGTCAGAGAAAGTTACAGGCGTTTTACGGAAATACAAACCAGTATTACTGCGAGAGGAAATTAAAGGTACACAATACAGTGACGCATATTACAGCCACATACGAGCCAGTATTACTGTCAGAGGAGATTAAAGTCATATTACCGACGCGCATGCCTGTATTACCGCCAGAGAAAATTAAAGGTATATTCCGGACGTACAAGCCAGTGGACGTACAAGATGGTATCCTTCAATAAGGGCGCGCACAAAAAGGCGAGCCTCAAAAGGGCGACCTCAATTGGGCGCAGCGAATAAAGGCGCGTGTAAATAAAGATCTGCACCTTTGTTGCTCTTCACATATTCCAGAGCCATTTGAACTAAATTATCTACGAACGTCTTTATTCGCCGTGCTCATTTTGAAGTTCGCCTTTTTGTGCGCGCCCTTATTGAATAGAGCCGTACAAGACAGTATTACTGTCACAGAAAATTAAAGACACACAATACACGGCGGCAGCCCACGAAGAACGGTCAGCTCAGCAAGTAAACATCAACAAAAGAAAGGCTGAAAGAAAGAAAAAATACGACCAACAAAAAGAATGAGGTCAAAGTCCCTTGCCATTTAATATAGACTGTTCCTACTATGTTTATGCACTACTGTTCTAGCGCCCGTTATTGTAACGGGCTAAATGACTAGTTAGTCAATAAAATGTCTAAACCTGTGTTAACAAAACAGCAAGAACTCTCTAAGCCGTCTTCAACTGGGCTGAAACGTTACAACTGAGGAGCCCCTTGTCGTCGTCGCTGCAGGGTCACTTCAGTAAGAGTTTGTTGACCTACAACTAAAGGTTTCTTCACCAACAGTAACTCTGCTCTGATAAAAACTGAAAGATAAATTACGTTTAATCCATTTTTTTTATACCCACTGTACTCCTGAACTCTGTGGAAGGGGGTCTCCCCAAGATTTCTTCCATATTTATCCCCTATAAGGTTTTTTTTTGGTGTTCTTGTCTTCTTAGACAGTCAAAGTGGGCAGTTGCTGTCAAAAACAAGGCCTGTTAAAGCCCGTGGCGCCATTCCTTGTGTGATTTTGGGTTATACAAGAAACATGTTGTTGTTGTTCTATAAAATAATGTAAAGGCTTTCAATGTGGTTAACAATTTAACTGTCAGACAAAGATGTCATTGAACAGAGCTGATGTGATCACACCCATAAACGTTGTTAGAACTGACACTTTACACATTTTCATGAAAAAAAACATTACAGGAATTTTT
Organism: Erpetoichthys calabaricus; assembly: GCF_900747795.2. Lineage (NCBI taxonomy): Eukaryota > Metazoa > Chordata > Cladistia > Polypteriformes > Polypteridae > Erpetoichthys > Erpetoichthys calabaricus. The sequence goes on from NC_041410.2 coordinate 41,969,325, forward strand.
TGCTTCAGGAATTAATTTGATTATTATTGAAAGAAATGCTCAGTTTATCATAACAGGCAAGAGTTCTAGTTAAAAGATCAGGATATTTCGCCAATGTAAAATAAATGTGTTAAAACATTCAACTCAAAAAGAATAATTTTGTCGTTCAATTGATTCATGAATTACTTGGAATTGTAAAGAAATCGCAGGAAGGCTGGCAGATATTTGGATTTCCCTTCGAGCCCCACCTTTTCTCCTTTTTGAGCGCACAGCTCTCATGTGCTGCCCACTTCCTTTAATGTTTTGTAGGTTGATTACACAATAAAAACTGCTTCTCTTTTTGCAAACCCTAACGCTGGAGCATTCTGTCTGTGAAATGTGTGTCAAGAATCAAATGTCAGCTACTGTACACGACGGTTAACACTCACAGATTTACTGCAGTGGTTAAACTCAAATGTAGCGACTTACAGCGACCTATTCAAAGTTATCAACTACTGGAATTATCTTTACAAACAGCATGTTAGAGAGACGTTGTCAAACGACATCAAAATGCTTCCACAAAAACAAAACCCCTTTGTTAGTAAATCAGACCCATGACTCAGTCTTCTGAAGAAAAACGTCTGGTGTAGTGCATTACTTACAAATCTGCCAAAAGGTGCACAATATTAGGTGGCATTTGACTTCTGACAATGTTCTAGATCACTCACTTAGAAGTTTTCTCTTTGAATATTAAGAAATACATACTTAACCTCAAAAACAAGTTTAAAAAACAAATAAATAAATGCAAATCCCTTCCGAAATATACAGCCGGTCTCTATAAGCCTTTGTTACTATTCATATCTTATGTCTTTTAAACAGAATTGCTCTTCGCTAGCATCATGAATCAAAATAATGCTGCACTGAGAGTCTGACCATCCATATCCAAAAACTTCTTAGTGTTTATTTCATTTCTACAAAGTGCAAGAATGGCACCAGTCCATTACCGCGGCACCAGCAACGTGTGCATGTTGGTCAGACATGCAAAAAAGAATGGCAGTGTACGGTCATGGCCAGAAGTTTAGAGAATGACCTAAGTATTGGTTTTCACAAAGTTTGCCGCTTCAGTGTTTTTAGATCTGTTTGTTAGATGTTTTTATGGTACACTGAAGTAGAATTACAAGCATTTCATAAGTTTCAAAGGTACCAAACCTCCTCCAAGAGCAGCTTCTCCCCGCCATCCAAGTACAGTTTAGTAACCAACAATGCCTTCCACTTATGACTCCAGTTTGGCTTTGGGGGGGTGGGGGGTGGGTATAATTGTTATTTTTAATTTTAATTATTAACCATACAAGGAAATATATATTTTGTGTTGCCAATTGAAAATACTGAATTCTGCAGTACAATAAAACATCCATTTAGCAGAACACTTAAAAACTGTGAAATTGTTGGATTATCTGAAAAATGAAAAGGATAGTGTTTAAAATGTGTTTTCCCACCGTTTTTTAACAATAAATACTTGGTTAAAAAATACTTATCACTGTATTATAATATAGTAAATGCAGTAATTTACCAATATTCAGATAATTACAAAATAAAATTTAATTATAATGCAGTCTTTTTTCTCCCCAAAACAAATAATACATTTGGAAAACTTGTCAACACCAACACTCACAGTTCAAAAATGTTAAATATGTGAATGTTAAATTGGGATCTTCTGTATTAAGAAACAAAACTTGCACGTGTATGTAAAAATCACAGGTGATAATAAAATCTTAAATGACAGTAATTAACATTAAGAGGTTACAGTAAACCCAACCTGGTAGTTCTGTCGTACAGAAATGTCAAAGCATTAAAAGCAATACAATACACAGAAACATCAGGAAGTATTTACCTGTGACACATGCTGCTGCCATGGTCTCATTTAGATAACGTGCTAGAATACAAATACAGCACCATCGAGTCCAAAATACATCATCACTCTCTGAATACTCTTCAGGTTCAACGTATTTACACAATATTTGCACACATTCAGACAACTTATCTGTTACCTGCTTTGCATACAGCAATATGGCAACAGCATAGCCACTGTGGTGTGTAAGTGTTTACTTTTAGCATAAATATCATAGGATACTCACTAATCAAAAAGTGCTAATTAAGAGTCTGACTCGGTCATAGTTCAAACTTGCTGCTTCTTCTACAAAAGCCCATGAGACCAGTGCTGCTTCAAGGTCCTGGACAAGTTGTGTCTCCATTCTAAGTGTGACAGGGGTTGCACAGCCCAGTGTGTTTCTTCGTGCCGGTCCCAAGCCGGAAAAAATGGGGGAGGGTTATGTCAGGAAGGGCATCCGGTGTAAAAATTTGCCAGATCAATATGTGGACAACAATACAGATTTCCATACCGGATTGGTCGAGGCCCAGGTTAACAATGACCGCCACCAGTACTGTTAGCCAACAGGGTGCTGGTGGAAATTGAGCTAAAGAAAAATTGGCCGAAGAAGAAGAAGGAAAAGAAGAGGGGGGAGACGTGTCCGGAGACAGGAGGAGAGGAGGAAGGTAAAGAGAGTGGAACTGAGGGTAGGAACTTTGAATGTTGGCATTATGACTGGTAAGGGGAGAGAGTTAGCAGATATGATGGAGAGAAGGAAGGTTGATATATTGTGTGTGCAAGAGACTAAATGGAAGGGGAGTAAGGCCAGGTGGATCGGAGGTGGATTCAAATTGTTCTATCATGGTGTGGATAGGAGGAGAAATGGAGTAGGGGTTATTCTGAATGAACAGTATGTCAAGATTGTTTTGGAGGTGAAAAGAGTGTCGGAGAGAGTGATGATTATGAAGCTGGAAATTAAAGGTGGGATGAGGAATGTTGCTAGAGCACATGGCCCACAAGTTAAGTGTGCAATGGATGAGAAAGAAGATCCCTGGAGTGAGATGGATGAAGTGATGGACAGTATATCCAAGGGACAGAAAATGGTGATTGGAGTGGATTTCAATGGACATGTTGGTGAAGGGAACAGAGGGGATGAGTAGGTGATGGGTAGGTATGGTGTCTAGGAGAAGGAATGAAGAAGGTCAGATGATAGTGGAGTTTACAAAAATGACCTACATGGCTGTTGTTAATATGTATTTTAAAAAGAGGAAGGAACACAGGGTGATGTATGAGAGTGGAGGAAGATGCACACAGGTAGATTATATCCTATGCAAAAGAGTCAATCTGAAGGAGATTAAAGACTGCAAAGTGGTGGCAGGGGAAATTGTAATTAGGCAGCATAGGATGGTGGTCTATAGGATGACATTGGAGATCAAGAAGAGGTAGAGAGGGAGGGCAGAGACGAGGATCAAATGGTGGACGTTCAAAAAGGAAGACTGCAAGGTTGAGTTTAGGGAGAGGTGAAACAGACACTGGGTGGCAGTGAAGAGTTACCAGACAGTTGGGCAACTACAGCAGATGTAGTAAAGGTGACAGCAAGAAGGGTGCTTGGCATGATGTCTGGAAAGAGGAAGAAGGAAAAGGAAACCTGGTGGTGGAATGAGAAAATATAGGAGAGTATACAGAGGAAGAGATGGCAAAGAAGAAGTGGGATAGTCAGAGAGATGCAGAAAAGAGTATAAGGAGATGAGGCGCAAGGTGAAGAGAGAGGTGGCGAAGGCTAAAGAAAAGGCATATGATGAGTTGTATGAGAAGTTAGAGACTAAGGAGGGAGAAAAGGACCTGTACCGATTGGCTAGATAAAGCAACCGAGCTGGGAAAGATGTGCAGCAGGTTAGGGTGATAATGGATAAAGATGGAAACGTACTCACAAGCGAGGAGAGTGTGTTGAGCAGATGGAAAGAGTAGTGAGTGAGTGAGAGGCTGATGAATGAAGAGAACAAGAGAGAGAAGAGGTTGGATGATGTGGAGATAGTGAATCAGGAAGTGCAACGGATTAGCAAGGAGGAAGTAAGGACAGCTATGAAGAGGATGAAAAATGGAAAGGCCGTTGGTCCAGATGACATACCTGTAGAAGCATGGAGGTGTTCAGGAGAGATGGCAGTGGAGTTTTTAACCAGATTGTTTAATGAAATCTTGGAAAGTGAGAGGATGCCTGAGGTGTGGAGAAAAAGTGTACTGGTGCCGATATTTAAGAACAAGGGGGATGTACAGGACTGTAATAACTACAGGGGGATAAAATTGATGAGCCATAGCATGAAGTCATGGGAAAGAGTAGTGGAAGCTAGGTTAAGAAGTGAGGTGATGATTAGTGAGCAGTAGTATAGTTTCATGCAAAGAAAGAGCACCACAGATGTGATGTTTGCTCTGAGGATGTTGATGGAGACGTTTAGAGAAGGCCAGAAGGAGTTGCATTTCGTTTTTGTAGACCTGGAGAAAGCATATGACAGGGTGCCTCGAGAGGAGCTGTGGTATTGTATGAGGAAGTCGGGAGTGGCAGAGAAGTACGTAAGAGTTGTACAGGATATGTACGAGGGACATGTGACCGCAGTGAGGTCTGAGGTAAGAGTGATGGATGCATTCAAGGTGGAGGTGGGATTACATCAGGAATCGGCTCTGAGTCCTTTCTTATTTGCAATGGTGATGGACAGGTTGACAGACGAGATTAGACAGGAGTCCCCTTGGACTATGATGTTTGCTGATGATATTATGATCTATAGTGAGAGTAGGGAGCAGGATGAGGAGACCCTGGAGAGGTGGAGATATGCTCTAGAGAGGAGAGGAATGAAGGTCAGTAGGAACAAAACAGAATGAGGATGCAGGGAGTAGAGTTGACAAAGGTGGATCAGTTTAAATACTTGGGATCAGCAGTACAGAGTAATGGGGATTGTGGAAGAGAAGTGAAAAAGAGAGTGCAGGCAGGGTGGAATGAGTGGAGGAGAGTGTCAGGAGTGATTTGTGACAGCCGGGTATCAGCAACAGTGAAAGGGAAGGTCTACAGGATGGTAGTGAGACCATCTATGTTATACGGGTTGGAGACGGTGGCACTGACCAGAAAGCAGGAGACAGAGCTGGAAGTAGCAGAGTTAAAAATGATAAAATTTGCATTGGGTGTGACGAGGATGGACAGGATTAGAAAGGAGTACATTACTGCGGTGGGTTAGCGCCCTGACCGGGATTGGTTCCCTGCCTTGCACCCTGTGTTGGCTGGGATTGGCTCCAGAAGATCCCCCGTGACCCTGTGTTTGGATTCAGTGGGTTCGAAAATGGATGGATGGATGAGTACATTAGAGGGTAGGGTCAGCTCAAGTTGGACGGTTGGGGGACCAAGTCAGAGAGGCGAGATTGTATTGGTTTGGACATGTGCAGAGGAGAGATGCTGAGTATATTGGGAGAAGGATGTTAAGGATAGAGCTGCCAGGCAAGAGAAAAAGAGAAAGGCCTAAGCGAAGGTTTATGGATGTGGTGAAAGAGGACATGCAGGTGATGGGTGTAACAGAACAAGATGCAGAGGACAGAAAGATATGGAAGAAGGTGATCCACTGTGGCAACCCCTAACGGGAGCAGCCGAAAGAAGAAGAAGACTGAGCAGTTTTAATCGGAGCCTTACCTTTTTATAAATAAAATGCCATGGCTACTGTTGTATGATTTTGCTTTCTAAATTCTGCTGGATATGGAGGTATGTTAGCCTAGACAGGTAATGGTCAACAGAGTTGCTGGCCTAGTTTAAACTGGAGTCGGTGCTACTTCCTTAGCTTTCAGTCACATACTGGTCTACTGCATGTGGTTGAATTTTAGATGGCAATATAAATGTTTGACCACAGTGCTGCAAAAGTTTGCAAAGTATTTATTTTTAATCAACAACATTACTATTGAAAACAAAACAATGTCAAAGTATAGATAATCTCTTCATTTTGGTAGTAAAGCAAAGTCAGGCGATTTAGCTTTAACATTACTTGTACTTTTTTCTGGTGGCTGTTGGCAACAGAGGAGAAAGAAATGCACACATTTTAAAAGATGCTGTAAGGGATCAGTCTCCTAAAAACTGAGTTCATCACGGTTGCCTGTAATTAGATATATGGTGGGCTTGCTTTAGGAAACGTCAGTTCCTTGGTTACAACACTTTACAGAAATCGGTCTCTGACAAATGGAACGCAGTAATCATCACTTTTCACAATTATGGCAGCTTTAACTGAAATCACAATTAAACATGAATTAAATTAAATTAATTGTGCAGCTTTCTCATTCCATGTCTTAACGATTGATTTTTGCAAACTATGAAGGATATTCAGTGACTTGGATATTTTCCTGCATTTATCTCCTGCCTCGTGTATTTGAATCACCTTTTCATGGAGTTGCTTGGAGTATTCATCTTCATTTTGGCGGTTAGGCCCTCACATACTGATTCCCCACTAGATCAGCATTTCTCAACGTCAAGTATTTGCAACCCGAGTTTTCATAACAGTTTTAATCGCACCCCCCTAAGGTTTTTTTGAAAGGAGCCCACTAATACCAATTTGTTCTTTTTTAATTAATGATATACAGTATCATAGATGCATATTTTATTATACCTACTTAACTTTTATCGACATTTATCTAACTCTATATTTATTTTTCTAGTATCAGAATGTAGTTTAAGTTAATTTGTTTTGGTTTCAATAGATGTATTTTTCATATTTTCGATTCTTGTTTTCCTTTTTTCACATCTTCGCACCCCCCTTTTTTATTACTTCACGCTCTCCTAGGGGGGCCCGCCCTACATATTGAGAACCACTGCACTAGATGAACCTTCCAGATACAGGAGCCTTTATACTACAATCAATTGAAACCCCTTGACTACAGACCGATGGTCTCCATTGAACTAAATAGAAACCTCAAACATTTGGCTGTCCCACTGATTATTGTGCATCACAATAAGGGTATGAATGCTTACACTAGTTATTTTGTGTTTGATATTCACAATTAATTTAGAGCACTTTGCAGAGATCGGTTTTCACTTTGTTATTAATGAGTCCATCTGTTGATCAGTGTCAAAAAAGCCCAAATAAATTCCCTGTGAATCAAAGTTGAATAACAAAATGTGAAACATCAAAAATCGGATTACTTTCAATAAACATGTATATACAGTAGAGAAGAAAAAGGCAGAGATTAAAATAAAAATTAGTCATTAGGTCATAGAGAAATACATAGTCCAAGGTTGAGAATGACCTTAACTCCTTTTCTTTGAAACCCTGTGGAAGGACCCAGAAAGTGAGATCATGGGATACGAAACACTGTATCTCAGACTTTGTATGGTCTTTAATTATAATATAATAATAATAATAATAAAAAAAATAATAAATTAGAAATTCCTGAAATGATCTACTAGCTATCTTCTAGTTCAATGCAGGAAAATGACTAAAGCATTGTTTAATATTAAATTTTCCAGAGGAATCAGATACAATAGCATTGTTAGTGACATATTTGCAAGTGAGATGGCAGCTCCTGTTACAAGTGAAATTGCCTGGTGGCAAAACAGGAACTAAGCTATGGACAGGTGGTTTGCATAGGTTAGGTGGTCAACAGAAGGTGATAAAGGTAGAATGGAGGGAAAGATATTCACAGCGAAGGCTCTTCAAACCTGGAAAATTTTGTTTAATGACCTGTGGGAGAGATCAAGGAACATGCAGTTTCATTACCGACGTTACAAGGTCTACTCATGGTTTGACTGTCAAATATGTTCACATATAAGAATATCTTCTATTAACAAACAAACTCCTCATTTCACGGGCTTCATCACAGAAGTCAACTTGATTGCTGCAGAGGCAGTTAAGGAGTATAAGGAGCTCTGAAAGAGAAACGGACGTGTATGTACGTTAGAGATGGAAACAGTTGTGGGGAAGGTAATCAGCGGGTCAGTTTCCTGGTAATAAGTAAGCCATAGGAAGCAGATAGAACGACTGACATTACAGAACGGTAGTGCTGCGATAGATACCTGAACTTTAAATCTAACAGATACTGTAAATGGAGACTGGTACAATTGTGAATGAATGCCTATAAGGTAGGAAGTAGGAAGCAGCACCAATGCTGTCTTTGTGTCTTTCAGGTTCAGTATAAAGCCTACAGTATACAGGAAGAACAAGTTACAAAAATCTATGCCTGGCCTAAAATGTAGGTGCGTTTGGAGACTTAGACAACTTTCACATTTATTTAGTTATTCATCCAAGAGCCGGACCATCACTTTTTGTTTATTACATATTTCAGCAACAATAAGTCATATTCAAAAATAACAGTAATAAAAGAACATAATTATATGTGTTAGTAGACTACTGTACATTAAATGTGAGGTTTTTAAACTGCACTTTACAGTGTCATATAATTAATGATGTAACAATGGCATTGATCGATGTGTTAGAAGTGGAGGGTTTGTGACTAAGCGTTGTTCAATTTCCATAAACATTTTTGAAAGTATACCCAATAATTACCAACATACAAAATAACTAGTAATACATAATGACCAATACGACCATCAAAATACTATCAAGAGCAGATCAACTGCAATTCCCTTTCTAAAGCTGACCTGTGCTCGTAGCCACACCTTTCTCACCCATTCAGGTCTGGTGATGCCACCTCTGCGTGGTATCACATCTCAATCCAGACTCTCCACCTGTGCAGCTCCTAGTTGGTGGAATGAGCTACCCACCTACATTCACACTGCTGACCTGACTACCTCATTGTATTCAAGCAGCAATTGAAAACCCATCTGTTCCATGAATATGTCCAATTGATAGAAAGGAAAATGATTGCTCTGTGACATATTGTTGGTTAATTTGTTAAGATTAATTGCTTTATTGACTGTAATCTATGATTGTAAAGGTATTAGTTATTACAGCTTTTTCACTTGTGGTAATCAACTATTGCCTGTTCCTACTACAGTTGCTGAACAAACAGACCCTAGCCCAGGGGTCTCCAACCTTTCCCCCCCCCCCCCCGAGAGCTACTTTTACAAAATGAAAATGGCCGAGAGCTCCTCATGTTTTCTAACGTTTATTCTCATAGCTTATTTCAACCCAAACTGAATAAGCTTGTTTTGCCTGAACATTTACAAAATGTTGGTGTCCACAACTCACATTTTGCATTAAAACATCACAAAAAATATTTAGTTTACCTGCAAGTGCATTTTGTATGTCTGTATGCATTTCCTAGGGTATCTCACACTATTGAATTAAAACATGAATGCTGTCAAAACAAAGCAATGCAATTCCAAATACACAGATATTACTTATTCATTTGTCATTTTGTTCCATGTCACTGTTTCACTTTATTCACAGGTCCAGTTGCATGTGTGATGTGTTTTTTAGTTAGTTAGATGACTGGCACTGCATGGAGTCAACAAGAGAGGCAGGCGTCTGGTGGAGTGGAGCCACTCAGGTTCACTCTTAGGGAGTCATTTAAATGTTCGTCTGTCAGTCTTGTTCTGAACTTTGATTTCATGACATTCATGTCAGACTCACAGAGGTATGGAGACCCAAACAAAGCAGACATTTTTAGAGCTGCTTGGTGAAGATTCCTACAGATATCTCGCTCTACTAAGCTCCAGAAATGCTGAGAATGCTGTTGAGACTTTAACTGGACATTATTTTGAAGGTTTACTAATATATAATATATAAAATCCAATGTCTGTCTGTCGGTCTGTATGTCTGTCCGCTTTTCACGAGAGAACTACTTAATGGATTTACATTGGGTTTTTTTCTATAATTTGCTTGAACATTCCGGTTGATTTTGTGACTTCTCTCATTTCACTTGCAGTACCGATTTATTTGCGAGAATCTGAGAAACACGCAGCGGGCCGAGGGGAGGTGCCTTGCTCACCCACTTGCCAGCTTCGGAGGGTGTACCTTAACTCTGCTTAGCTAGCGAACAACAGAACAATTTAATTCAACTTTGCTTGATATTTAAAATAAAGTGTTACTTAGGTCTTGATGAGTTTGAGTCTGGATATTCTCTTAAGTGTATGTCACATTGAAAAGATAGATTGAAATTCAGATCGTGGACTGTGATATGATTTTTTTGGAAAGATCGCCCACCCCTAGTTTGACTAATCAATTATTTATGTGGGATTCGTTAACTCTTTGGCAAGCTATCGGTAGCTCATGAGTGACGTGTTGGAGACCCCAACGTTACTTTTGTAATTTGTTTTGGATAAAACCGTCTGCCAAACAAATAATTGTCTAATGAATTAGTAAAAACAGCTTTTAGCTGCAGATTGATAACATTGTTTCTTCACAATAATCTGCACATATTAGTTTGGTCAATTCAGCCTTATATATGCTTACATAATTGCTTTTGTGTTCCACTCATTTTCAGAGAATTGATTTTTTTTTGGTAATCGTTCAGTTAACTTACCTGCATGTTGGCCCTATCACTGGCGTTGTATTAGGGATCTGGGCTGGTGGCAGACAATTAAAAGAGGAAAAAAAATAGAAGTTGGTGTAACTGCCATCAAAGTAAAATTGAAATAGTAAACTAATTTATAGATGATGACGTTCAGACTGTTTCTTTTATGATAGAGGAGAATGCAGACTCGCCAGTGTTTTTCAATGGGAGATTTTGAAATTTCAAAACTGTACAGAATGAGATTTCTGAATGAAAACTGTCTCAACAAATTTATTTGAAGAATAAATGTGACAAATTTCAAGAAAATCCATCCAGGCAGAGGGGTGGTTGGGGGCAAGTTTTTTCAGACAGACAGACATCAGAGGTGCTCTTCTACTTGGTCACCCAGGATATTGGCATACAAGGGTCTCATCCTGTTACCACTGCAACCCCACGGACCAAGGGATAAAAGTTGTCAAACGAAGAAGCACGGAGGTTAACATCCAATTCTGCCAGTGTGATGAGACTGTGTGTAGACTAGGGATTGTTAAATGCCTGGAAGAAGGCAAAGAGGCATTCACTTAGGGGGCTGTATAAATAGAGTCAATGTCCATGGTAAAGATGGCAGCAGTGAGGAACACAAAACCAAAAGCTGTCAAACAAACAGAGTGCAGTAAGTATATTTTAATCATATATAAATCATCCAGTGGTCTCAGGCTGCTACACGCAGAAACATCAGGACATCCAGAATTGTTTAGTTGTAGATTTTGGGAAGAAGGCAGAATAGAGATATATGGTTTTCCTAAAACAAGATGGTAAGCATTAGGAGACACTGTCACGCTTGGGTTACAAAATTGCACAGAAGACAATCTGGAAGTTGAAGAGACTGAAATTTTATTCAAACACTGCAAACAAACATTTATCTTTTAAAACTGTTTCACACGTGCTCCTTGAAAAGACTTAGCACCTCCGCCTGTCAATTAAAAGCAACCAAGGACTTCTTCGGAGGAGGAGGAATATGTGCCAGGAGCAGGAGAGGTCTGAGAGAGAGAGAGAGAAGCAGAAAATCAATTTAACAAACAGAGAAGCCCGTATAGGCTTTCTAACAAGGCGGAGTACCGCGTGGGAGGCAGATTACGCGACAGAGCCGGGCAGAAGGGAAAGGAGAAATGTGAAGGTAGTCTGTCTATGTTTCCTAGGGGTTTTCCCAGGGGTGTCTGTATCTTTTTGGGGGTCCGATTAGCTTCGCAGCTCACAACACGTTTTATTGTTGAGAAATGGGAGAACTAACCCAGTGTTGATAATCTATAGGGTCCCATGTGAATGGAAGATAGGCAGCTGTGTTCGTTGTTTTGAACATGCTGCAACATAAAAGGTCCTTCTGCCAGACTACTATTGAACTCTCCTTGTCTGTCAGTTTGGTGAAAATGTTTCTGTTGCAGCACCTGGAGTGCCTTAAAAGTTCACTTCAGCTAAGGCTGGATGATTTTTATTGGCACTGGTGAACAGTTTTATGTCATAAAGAAGGTCAGATGGCTCATGGACAACAAGAGTTTTGGAGTAAGTGGGGGGAGCTTCCTTCTCGGACTAACAGTGCCCTCCATAATGTTTGGCACAAGGGCATTTTCCCTTGAATGACCCATTTGCTTCACAGTTTAAAATTACAAATCAAACAATTTAGACGTGATTAAACTGAACATTGCAGACTTTCATTTAAAAGGTATTGGCATACATTTCCCTCACTATGTGTAGAAATGAGAACACTTTTTCTACATGGTCTCTGGCCTCCCCCATTTCTGGGCACTGTAACGTTTGAGTAATGGCAGGAGGTACTGTATAGCAGTCATATTTAGTACTTTGTTGCGTATCCCTTACTTGCAATGACTGCTGCTTGAAGTCTGCGTTTCATCTCTACTGATGCTCTGCCATGCCTCTAATGCAGCCATCTTTAGCTCCTGCTTGTTTCGGGTGTTGTCCCCTTAGGTTTCCTCTTCAGCAAATGGAAGGCATACTCAGTTGGATTTAAATCAGGAGACTGGCTTGACTATTCAAGAATCTTCCATCTCTTAGCTATGAAAAATTCCTGTGTTACCTTAATATCATCTTATTGTAGGATTCAGCACCATCCAAGAAGTTTGCAGGTGTTTACTGGAACGTGAGCAGATAAGATGTTTGTAAACACCTCAAAATTCACTGTGCAACTGCCATCAGGACTTATATGAATAGGATGCCCAAGCCATAACACCCCCAGCACCACAAATTAGATGGTATGCTTTGGATCTTGGGAAGTTACTTTTTCATCTCCACACTTTGCTCTCGACAATCCTCTGATTCAGGTTCATGTTTGTCTTGTCTCTTCATAAGACCTTTTTGCAGAATTCTGCAGGCTCTTTTAAGTACTTTTTTGCAAATTGTAATCTGGCCATCCTGTTTTTGTGGCTAAATAGTGGTTTGCAACTTGCAGTGTAGCCTTTATATTTCCTTCAGGAAGTCTTCTGCGCACAGCAGTCAGACACATCCACCTCTACCTCCTTTAGACTGTTTCTGATCTGTCGGACAGGCATTTGGGGTTTTTTCTTTACCGTGGTGAGGATTCTTCGGTCACCAGCAGTAGACCCTTTGCAATTACTGTTCTCCCCAGTGTGTTCTTTCTTCTTAAGAATATTCCAGACAGTCGATTTAGTTAATCCTACGGTTTTATGAATGCCTCAAATGGTTTTATTTCATTTTTTCAGGCTCAGAATGGCTTCTTTGACTTTCATTGGCACATACTGTATGTTGTCCTCATGTTGAACAATGGCAATTACAAACAAAGAGTAGAAGCAAACTGCGGTATCTTATGTTTGCATTAAAGAAGAAATGAAACGCACCTGAGTAACCACAAGCACTAGTGACAGCAATTGTCCCAAACAATGTCCTGAAATGGATTGACCATCTATGTGTTGTAATTTCTACATTGTGGGGCAGAAATGTATGCAAATTCCCTTAAATTAAATGCTGCACTGTGCACTTTAATTGCATATAAATTGTTTGATTTGTAATTTTAAACTGTAGAGTACAGGGGTAAATTAAAGAAAAACATTTCTTTTCCCAAACATTATGGAGGGCACTGTATTTTTTAATGAATAGATGAGTTTGCTTCTGTTAAATGATGAAGTCAAAGTCTTCATTTCAAAGTTCTAGTGAGATTATTAATGAAGAAAAGGCACTATGGAACAATGCAATGCAGGCAGTTCTTGGCTTCTTTGGTGACCCCTTCGATTAGATCACGTTTTTTGCTTTATACAATGTATGTCTTAGATTAGGGGTCTGCAAAGCCAATCCCAAAGGATGGTAATGCCTGAAGACTTTTGTTTCAACACAATGCTTGCCTAGAACAGATTTAATTTTTTTGGCGAGTTAGTCTTTTCATTCTGTCATTCTTCGGGCTATTCTAATTTTCTGGATATTTTTGCTTTTCAAGCATATCATATAAATATTTTTTACCCAGAAGCAGATGAGTAATAAGTAACTCTCAGTCCTTGACTTTTTTTTCTCTTCAGTCTCCTTCCAAATATTTAATCAAACCAAATAGCTCCTAACGAATACTCAGGTGAAAATGGAAACAAGTTACTTGAAGAACTGCAGGTTCTTTTGTCATTTGCATCTTTCTGCTAATAAGGAACAATCAAAAACAGTAAATGCAGCTGCTTAAGAGGAATTTTCACAAGTTTGAGAACTAAAATGAATCATAAAAATCTTTCTTGAGCAGTTAAGTCCTTCAGGGGCAATAATTGACTTCTCATTAACAAATTGGTTTGGAACAACAACCTGTAGTTGCTATGGCCCTCCTTGCCTAGCTTGGCCGTTAAAAGATAAATGGATGAGGTAACTTCATATTTTTGGGCATGTTGCACATCCAAAGAATACAACATTTATTTGTTGGTGGAATCCTGTAGTCAGGATCCTGTAATGGGTGCAACAATAAAGAAAATCGACATAGCTGTTTAGATGAATAATGAGCACTGATGTACCAAAAATGCCAAGAAGCAGTATTAACAGTCATCTTCAATTTGTCTATGTCTCTAATACATATTATAAGGCATGTAAAATGCAGTTATAAACTTCATAAATTACCAAAAAGAACATGCACTTCCAGGATAGGTAGGTAAGTAAATTGGAATTGATCATATGAGTAAGTAAATTAGCATAAGCCGTGACAATTCGGGGTGTTCATAAAAAATGTAAAGATTTACTTGATGATTAAAAAAAGTTGCATCAAATACTAGAATTATTAAAATGTGCTTCAATTTAAACACGGAAAATCTAAATCTCATTTGTAATAGAAATCAGTCATTTTTCACCCTCTGAAAGTCGTCCACAGATCGCTAGGTTCCCTTTAAAGGATGAAAAAAATCAAAGACATATAGTCACTGGTCTAGAAGAGTCCTAATGCTCGTCATTTTTATCCATTAGGGAGTGGCTCATAGATGGCCAGGACCACAGGTAAATAATATCAAAAATATATTCATGGATCAGCAAACTCAAAACCGCATATAAAACAGCATTACACATCCCTACAGTATACTGCATATCCCCAGTTTTTCCAATGTTTTTGTGAAAAGGAGCAATCTTGACCAATTGTATCCCATTAGGAGATAAACCCCTGGGGCAGAATGAATAATGAAGCTCTGGGGTTGACTGACAAGGAATTCAGTTTCATATCCTTTTGATCATGTTAATGCCTGAAAATTGATTGTAATAGAAAAAAAAAATCAAAAAATAACATACTATTTGTAATCAGTGACCTTGAAATAGTATAAAAGATTTCCATTTTTTTTGTCAGTTTTACCCTTTTGGGAGTGGCTGTTAGAGGGCTAGGACCACTGGTAAAGAATCATCTCAAAAGTATCCTCATATTCATGATCAGCAACTAAAATGATATTCTACATACCTATATTACCAATCCCCTTTTCTTAAAGTTTTGTGAAAAGGAATAACTTTGAATCCTCATATCTCATTGGGGGGTGGGGGTGGGTTAAACCCCTGGATTTGAATTAACAACATGTATTTTTATACATCGTTGGGAACATTAACAGATTAAATGTTTCATTGCATCAGAATACCTGCAAGAATTCCTATTTTGTTTCCTACTAGAACGGACAGTAGGAAATTATACTTTACCTCAAGAATCTCAGGAAAGGGTGAGCAAACTACTTTTCCCAGAGGATTGGGTATTTCCTAAATTTAATCATCCACAGTTAACATAACCCCTGCTGAATGCAGTGCCTTTATCCTTTAAAACTAAATAGGGATATCCCTAAAGCCATGAGTCCCCATATTCTTGTTTCTTCTCGAATTAGGAACTAGCCAGAGTGAGCTTATCAACTTTCTCACTTTGACAAGCAAATTTAAAATTTTTAAACACCATTTCTTACATCACATGGCTGCTGGCATTTTAAAATATATCATATCTAAGTGACCCTGCTATAATATATAGTGGCTAAAACATTCTTCTGTGGTATCAAAAACCAAATACAATTTGCACAACCACCTCCGAATTATGACATCATTCACTGTCATGTCTGGACCACAGAGTTCCATAGTGCCGATTGTATATGGCAGTGGAACTGTGGGCTGGAATGGCGATATCAAGGAGTGCAACATGGTTGAAAAGTGACAACCAGCAACAGGTAGTGATATCCTTTATAGGTTTCAGGGCAGTGCAGGTGAGGATGTCAGAGCTCCATACACAATCATACCAATAAAGCTAAAGTATCTGACGTTGGGGCGGCACAGTGGCGCAGTGGGTAGCGCTGCTGCCTCGCAGTTGGGAGATCTGGGGACCTGGGTTCGATTCCCGGGTCCTCCCTGCGTGGAGTTTGCATGTTCTCCCCGTGTCTGCGTGGGTTTCCTCCCACATTCCAAAGACATGCAGGTTAGGTGGATTGGCGATTCTAAATTGGCCCTAGTGTGTGGTTGGTGTGTGGGTGTGTTTGTGTGTGTCCTGCGGTGGGTTGGCACCCTGCCCAGGATTGTTTCCTGCCTTGTGCCCTGTGTTGGCTGGGATTGGCTCCAGCAGACCCCCGTGACCCTGTGTTCGGATTCAGCGGGTTGGGAAATGGATGGATGGATGGATATCTGACGTTGGCATCATAGGTGGAAAGACTCATGACTTTGCATATTGGAAGCCATCAGGGTTCACCTGTCTGATTCATATGCCAGAAACTACTTTGATATGTTCTGGTCTTGGTGTCGATCTTAAAATGCTGCTCTCCCCAGAGTTTTGTAGCAATCCCAGGACAGGAGCAGCAAGGCTCCATACATACAACATCCAGAGAACACCTGCGGTGAGAACACAGTACATTTTCCACTTATGGAAATTTTAAGATCCGGCTCCACTTTCTGACCTTTGAGGATGGCACCCGTGTTTGTTATTTTCTACCAGGATACAAAGACCCAGATATGATACTCCGATTCAATTTGCTCCAGCGAGGTCTGTAGGTTCGCAGGCAATGTATCCAGTAAGGAAACACTATTAACATAATCAAGGTTGGTAAAGTGGTGTTCTGGCGAGGTGACATTATTCAGGACAAAGCTCTCAAGATTCCATGTCATAGCTATGCAAAAGAGTGCAGGAGCCAGAAGACAGACTGGTGACTCCAGAGAAGGCCACAAAGCTCTGGGAGAAGCAGCAGTTTAAGCTCAACTTGGAAGTAGTACCTTCATGGAGATCCTTGATGAGGTTCAGGAAGATTATCGGAACACCAATTTTTTGATGAGCTTTCAATGAGGCTTTATGGTCTATACTGAGGGGAAGGACACCTTTAAATCAACAAATGTAATGTACATTGGACATAAACTCTTCGTGAATCTATGACAACAACCAGAGAGTCAGAATAGCATACATTGTGAAACAGCCTACAGTAAAGTCTGCCTGCTGAGGACAAGGCCCCACCGTTAGCAGAGTATGGAGTCTTGCAAAAAGGACATTACATGAAGACCATTCCAGGGCCTGAGAGCAGGGTGATTGGTCTGTAAGTGGAACCTTTTGCCCTGTATCCTTTGCCCTTGTACAGTACAATTTAAGAATGATGCCTTCCTTCCACTGTACTGGAACTTACCTGGTTGAGCAAACGTTCAGAAAGTTTGTGGACAGTAAAACTTACTGGTCTCAATGCACATTTCAAGGACTCTAAAGGAATGTGGCCTGGACCTCCAGTTTGGTATACCTCATTGAGACCCGGAACGTGTATAGACACAGTAGAACAATTCAGTTCCTTGCTTGACTTAACTGGAGGATGGTTCAAGGCAGTAGGAAAGGGCTTGCTCCACTCCTGTCTTTATGAGGGGCGTTCAAATATAAACAAAATTATGAGCTACACTTTATTGAATACAATGAAATGACTTGCAAACTACTTTTCTATGTTGTCTCTTGCCACTGTAATATACTTGTTCTGGCACTCAGGAAGCTTCTTAACCCCAGCAGAGTAGAAGTCTTGTGACTGCATGCTGATCCATTCTTGCACGGCATCAATAACTTCTCATTTAACCTGAATTTCTTCCCTCCTAAAAATTCCTTAAATGGACAGATGACATGATAGTCCCTCTCTGAATGACTTGCACCACTCATAAATTCTAGAAAAACACTCATTCCCAAACTGACTTTTAAGTCTCAAATAAATCGGAGATGGAATGACTCCTTCATATGTCAAAAACGTAACAATTTGCCGCACAACACTACTGTGTAGGTCCTGCTTCGACATGTTGAGATTAAGTGACAGTAGTAGTAGCTGCTCATTCCCCCCTTCCTAACAAGTTCAAATATGCATGCACTCTTTATAATTGAACACCTCTTGTATCTCTTCCTGGTTGGGCCAGCCGGTTCCCTCTGTCTTTGGAATTAATGCAATCCCTCATCTACCAGGCGAGCCTTATCTTCTTGACAGCATGATGTGAAGCCTGAAGGTGGTTACTTTTTAGGCGTTCATCTGCCTCTTGTGCAATTAAATTCTGGTATTTCTCCATTATATGTTTTGCCCGTGCCCAATAATAATCATTTATATTGTAATCAAACTGTCAAAATAACACAAAAAAGAGTTGATAAAAATCACCAATTGCCACTGGCCAGTTAAGAGCTTTGTCCCCAAAACAAGAGATCTCAGGATCACCATTTTTTTCATCATCCAAACTTTAGCTGTGATCTAAAGGAATGAACATGCACGTCCTCTCAGACTGTTTTTATAGAGAGGCTGAGATCAAAATGGTCAAGTAATAATAAATATTGGTATCCTAAAAAATAAGTGCCGATTAGCAATAAATAAGAGGTCAACCAAAATTCAAAGTACAAAACCAACAGAATCAGAACCAAAACTAACAAACATCGCTTAGCACAATTCTCTTAAGTTTTTAATTTTCAGGACAACCTGCCATCTTTTATAGCAATTCTAAATTGGCGTAGTGTATACTCTGTCTAAGGAGTTAAGAAATCTACAACTGACTGGGAAATTTCTAGCCTTGATAACCCTAAATAGTTTTTTTTTTTTTTAAATGGGCTGTTTAAGTTTAAAAAGAGAAATTAAAGTTATAAATGAAAATGGAGAAAACAAAGTTAGGACTATATTGTGAAAAATCCTTAATATTTATAAGAATAATAGCATATGACTCAATGTTGTGAGCCTCTCAAAATACCAAAGGGAAACATTTGTCTCATTTCTGATATACCTAGCTGAAACCAAATAACAGTCTATGTACTGAAGGTACAAAAAAAGGTACCTAATAATTTATTTAGGCTCATTACTAATAAAGCCCAATAAGGCCTAAACAAGGCGAAAAATTACACCACACCAATATCCCATTTCATACTGTAATAACTGTTCGATACAATTGCATTTGCTAGAGTATTACAGAATATGCTTAGTTTTAAAAATAATCAGTAACAGTCAAACATTCAATTTCAAATCAAAACACAAGCTTAAAGGTCAAGTTTGATTTTTGTCCCCCAAGTTCAACTTTAATATATACCATGATTGTGAATAATAACTTGCAAGTAAAACTGTGTTCTAAACTGAAGCATTTTCTTTTAGAAATTTTAAAAATACCATATCCATTCTTGCACCTTACAATTGGGCTTAAGGTAACCAGGGTCCAAGCACGTAAACAAGGTTTAAACTTACCAAATACATTCACGTTCAAGCAGCAAAGATTTTAATTTAAGTAAATATGACTACTGCATTTATGAGACATACTTGTGGTGATAAAATGAAAACTAGAAATATTTTATCACAGATTCTTGGAACTATTTTTAAGGTAAGAATAAATTTCCTGGTCAATCCTCTGCTCACAGTCCCTGTTGTGGGTGGAGTTTAGGCATAAATAAGGAAGTTGAAGAGCACAAAACCAAACGCTTGCCTGAAGCGGTTTAGAACAACTGTGTCTTTTGAGAAAATGGTTCATAAATGTACATATCCAGGAATTGAACATTAATTCAGAAAACAATACATTTACAGTTTATCAACTTTCTTATGGTAACCACAATACTTTAAAAGTTATGGCTTATAGGGCTTTAGGTTGCATGTGAGCATTTGTATGGCAGGCCTACTGAAACTAGACATGCAAGTTTTTAGCTCATTTCTCTGTGGAGGAGTACGTACTTGTAATCAAAACGGAAAAAACAAATCATTACTGGTGGTACTTAACGGATCTAGTGTCATGGGTTTGAATAGTGTGATAGTTACTCGGATCTGTCATACATTAATGCCAAGAAAGAACTGAACCCTGCAAAATAAGAGGCAAGTTAACTTTGTGATGAAAGCTGTCCATTTGATTGTTCACATTTTTTAATCGTTTCCTCCCTTAATTTTGTAAAGTGGAAAAATGTCTCCAGTACTTCGTGATTGATAATAGCTGAATATTTCTTCCTCATCCGTTGCACATTCTCCAGCCTTGCATAACAAAGGAAGGCCATTCCCCAACATACATTTTTCAGGAGTGGAAGCATCATATCCTACTCTCTGCAACAGATGCACTCTCCCCGAGTGGCTATAACTTAACATTTCCCACTTATCTAATGAATTGACATACCTTCTAGCTGGACACTTTGCCCTTTTTGTCTCTCCAATTCTGCTCCCCTCTCTGTTCTTTCCTGTTTGATCTGTTGGATCTCCTCATCAGTATATTCCATCTTGTACAAATAAAATTCAGTGATAATGCTAAATGTATATGTCTTTATTGCTGGACAGTTTACCAATTTAAAATGATCGCTTATTTGTCTAAATCCTGAAAGAAATTTACTTGAAAACAGTAGATTCTCAAAATGAAAATGGTATGTGCGGTATTCACAACACAAGCTTGGGGAAACCTCATCTCTCGTGGGTGAAAGAATCGCAGAGGGAGAGGACAATTGGCAAGATGAGATGCTGAGCAGGCTTTCTTTTTAAAAAGCTAAATCATACCCACAGTAACTAATTCCATTCAGAACAATGTGGATACACTGCTTTTACAATATTTGTACAATATCATGACATGAATTAATATGCAACAACATGCTTACTTTAAAAAACTGACACACAGTATTTGGTAAGTTTAAACCTTTTTTCCATGTTTGGACCCAGGTTACCTTAAACCCTACTGACAAGGTAATAAAAACACACACTTTAAAATACAATTTCATATGGCACATTACTATAAACCACGACTTTGAAGAAATAACTTCAACTTGAAAAAATGAACTTATTCTTTAAGCGCTATGGCGTGACTGTACAGTAACAATTACCACCAAGTCTTTGGACTAACAAAGTTCAGGTTTAATTCAAACCTTTTTCATTTTTCTTTAAAGGAAATGCATTTGTTATGTTGTTTTAAGAGATTTATAATAAACATGTTTAAATGACCTCAAGGCTTTTTACAGCGCCCAGTGAGGGGCTATTTTTTTGTGGGAGCCGGGGGTGTTGAACTGGCGTCAAGAAATTGAAGCATATTATCAGAAATAGTGCATAAGTTTCAGTATTGACCATTATTAGTATTAACAATAAGCAGAAGTGCAGTTATTCCAGTCTTGCCTCAGTTGTTAATTAACATTTTGTTAACCTTGATAGTAAAATAGTCTTAAAATAGTTTTGAAATGTATGCTTCCTGTAGATTTGTGTAATACTGTCAATTCTCATCTTTTTAACCTGACAAAGAATACACAATAAACCCTACTAACTAATCTCAAACATTGAATCTGTTCAGTTTATTGTGAAATTGATAATGCCCATAATGAACTAAGTCTAACTTTGGAAGGACTAAAATAAGCCTGTGATTATAAAAAAAAAGATCTAGAATTCCACATACCCAGCACATTTCTTACTCACACCAGGGACGGGTATCATGCTGGACCTTACAATAATAGCAGCAGTTGCACAAAATTAAAGCATGTACACTTAAATTTTGGTGCCAAAACAGGTATGACTTAACCATAAATGCACCAGGCTCATTAACTAGTTCAGCTTCCCACTATACTTGGAACCTTCTCCTCTCTGAGGCTAGGGATCTGCACTTGCAATTGGAAGGTTGCTGGTTCAAACCCCGTAAATGCCAATAGGGACTCTGCTCTGTTGGGCCCTTGAGCAAGGCCCTTAACCTGCAATTGCTGAGTGCTTCGAGTAGTGAGAAAAGCATTCCATAAATGAAAAGAATTATTATTATTATTATTACTACTACAAGAGATGCGTGACCCTTAACATTTTTCAGCACATTTATAAGCCAAAATGCATACAAATGAAAAAGATGAAGAAACAGGATTCATACCTCTGGCATATCAAAATGTTCACGCCTGACAGAAAACCTGTAGGTTTATGCAAGACCATTTCTAACATTGTGACTCTTGCTTTAAAATAAAAACATCCAATACACTATGCCCAACTGCTTACAAAATATCGACTGTACTCAAATACAACAGGATCATGTCACACATTCTGAATACATTTTGAAAAAGCAGCTGTCCTATTTGATACAAACAATTGCATATTAATACACAGAGCATTACTTTAATATCTGAATTTAAAAACTACTTTAAAATCAGTATATAAACATCTGGAACAATAAACAAAACCATAAATTAAAAAGGAAAAGCAAAATAAACATCAAAAAAGCCTTCAAAAAGTGATCATCCAAGGATAGTACAAAAATAAGGCTTACTTTTGCAAATCTCTTGCAGATTTATAATTCATTTAATGAATAGCAAAGTGTCATTATGACAAGCCAGAAAAACAAAACTGGGAAGTATAAAAATCTAAAAATTTAAACATAAGAGATATGACTTGACCCTTGATGAAAGCAGCCATTCACCTGAGTAAACCTGATTTTAATGAAAAGGGCAGATATTCTATGTAAAATTCAGCAGATTCATACTTCCTTTAGGTGCATATAAAGAGCAGCATAAAATTTCTTTTTGTACCCTGCCCATACTTAATAGTTAGTAAATTCCAAAAATATACCCCACCCTTGAAAAACACTTAAATGCTTTACTAGGAATATTGCCAAAAACTTTGCTATACAAAAACAAATTGTAAACTTTTAATATAAACCTGAACCAGTTAAATAATTCTAATTCACCAAAAGTTAAATTTTAACATACACTGCTATGTAATCATGTTGCATCTGGATATTCTGAACCACTTTCTCCTTCAACATAGTGTAATATTCACTACATATAAAAAAACATGAATCACAAGTTAAAGGCAGAGAATGATGATAACGAAAGAAACAAAGGATCCTGAATGTCCGTGTCTGCATGTAACTACTGAGCAATTTTTACAGAAAAGGAGGTCAAGTCTGTATGTCACAAAGTTTTTGCAAAAGATATTTTACAAGTGTTTCATTGGTGTTTGTCATTAAAATTTCAACTTTAAAAAACCCCACCTCTTTATACTAATATAAGCAGAAAGAACAAATACCTTCTAAAAATCCTGCTGTAGCACTGTGTATTATACAAACTCTGATAGAACTGGGCATTTTGAATATGTTACAACAGCATATACACCTATACATTCACTTTTGCTACTTATTTCTTTGTAGCACTCAAATGTTCATAGATGAGACATCACTCGCACTCTTGTTATATGACAAACAGTTTAACTCAATGTAGACGGCAGACTGTGTGATGAAAATGAAAACAGACTACTTAATGCCAAATAAGCACCTAGAGAAGCAAACAGTTTTAAGTCAGTCCATTTTAAGTAAATCTCAAATCTAACACACAGTAAAATCGAGTATATAAAAAAGTAGATAAATAAGAAATTAAAGTTGCTCAGATAAATCCTAAACTTAGATAAATTTAACAAACCTTGTGAACAAAAATGTACCCACTAAAAAGTGTGCTGGTACATCCTAAAAACTTTGAAGATGTGGAAGAACACACATGATCCTCCAAATTGGTTACATCACACGTCACCTTTCCTTATTTATAATGTGAATGGACAGCAAATTACCTACAATGAACCATATGCCACTCATTTGAAAGAATGTGTGTTTGTGTTTTTAAACTTGCCTTAAAACAGCAATACCTCATATGCCCTTGGATTTACATGGTAATTATCAAAAGTCTGTAACCAGTGTGTCAGTGCACACATTACACCAGGAGCATAAACATACACAAAACAAGATTGAGAAAGATTTTTTTTTTATATTTTGAGGAGCACAGCTCTCTGTCTGCCAGGGTCTGGCAGCTAAATTACACAAATGAAGTGTCCAGTCTTTTAACAAACATGTACAATGCATAGAAAAAAATGTTTCTTAATGCAAAACACTTGGTGAAAGGGGGAAAAAGAAAAAGATTGCAAGAAGAAAAAACATACACACACACACACACACACCAGAGGATGCATGGCAGAAAAAAAGCCCTTTTCATATATTCTTTAATGTGGAGATCGCAATCAACCCAATCACCCCTCTAAACAGATTAAATTACTCCATAAATTTATCTTTCATCCTTAATCTTTCAATTAACCTGAGCAAACCGCCACCATCATAAGGTGTGTAATGATCCACAAATTAGACCAGGGATGGGAACAAGTTTGCAATATTGTCAGATTGATGACAAAAAGAGACATCCTGAAAAGAGAGAAACCAGTTAAAGGGCACTTTGTGTTTTTATAAAGGCAGTCCTTTCACTGTGAGCTTCTAAGTCATCATTTTCTGACTCTGAGTTACACCCATCTTCTTTCCATAAGCCAGAAGGAATTCCTTTATATGAAACAACACCACCCCTGCCGATTCCAAAGCTGCCATTTCTGACACCGGCTTCCAGTGTGCGAAGTTTGCTCTGTCTGCTGCAAAAGTTACAACCAGAATTCAACTGCAGCCCAACAAACACCACAACAAAGGCTACAACTATGAAGGCACAGCTTAAAACAGCCATCGTGACAGGGAGTGGAGGGGACAGCTCTGATAAAAAAGATCTTGCATTTTCCAACAGTGTCTGAGTGTCTGGGGACTCACGCTGGATTTGATTTTGGTGGGAACAGGTATGTGAAGAAGTGTTGAGGTGGTTATGTGGTGGGCAGGATAGGCAGTCAGTAGGGTTGATTCCTTGGCAGGTAAGGCAGGATGTATGACAAGCAAGGCAGGCCTGCACAGAATACGTTTCCATGCCATTTTCTATTATGTTGTCTGTACTCTTTTGTGCAGGGGTAAAGCCAGGCGGACAGTCCTTTACGCAGCTCTGCTGGTACAGGTAAAATCCAGGATTGCACTCTGCAGAAAAAATAAGAGAACAATAACTAGAGAGAGAAGATTTGGGTCAGCGACAACTTCCCAGTTTAGTGTTGTAAACGAAAACAAGAAAAAGGTGATGAACACCCAGTGAAAGAAACCAAACAAAGGTTATGACAGAAAATGTTAGATTATGCAACAAAATGGAGATTTAGATATAGAACTATTGATATTTCTGGGGTAAAATTCACTACTTAGACAGGTCAAAATAGTTCCCATATAAATTGAAGGAGATAAATTAACATTTTTCAATCCACATTCCTCTAAACGTGAATGGCCAATCTACTGTATAAAAATTTGAAGACTTTTAGCAATATTTCATTTCTTTTATACTAGCACTATGCTTGGCAGTTACTGTGCGAATATTGCTCTATTCTATACTATTCTATTCATGTGTATATGAGCTTCTCTGTATACAATGGAGGTATGTGCATATTAAATTGGTAACTTTAATGCTACTTAAGACAATGTCTGCATACACAATGTATTCAGCTTTTGCATCTCGAATGGTCTCCTTTTCAAAAAGAGATTATATACATACACACATTTTTACAGTCTGCACTGCCTCCGTGTTTAAAGGACTGCATGCTGACCTGAAAGGCACATTTGTTACTAGTAAAACAAGTACTATTTGTAAATTTGAACTTGATTGAAAATAGCATAAAATTACCAACAGCAACATGTTTAAAAGGTTCACAGTAGCAGACACTGCAAAGTTAATATTTTATGATAAGTGTTACGAATTCCAGGACCCCTCAACTTCCATGAGTACAGAAACAGAATTCTGATAATGTAAAAAAAAACCAAAAAAAAAACCACACTACTAGTTAAGTAATTAGTCCTGCCCTGTAATGTTGCACTTTAACACAATAACAGGGAGTAGTGTATGTTCTGAAATTTACATGATTTTCCACATTTTCATATAAAATGCATAAAAATCTTTTTAAATATACACAGAGGGAAATCCTAAAATATTAGAATATTGCCATCCATTGTATTTAAAGTTTATTTCCTTTATACTCCTCATTAAAACCTTAATTGTTATTTGGGTAATAAGCACCAAATACCCATATTAAATTGATTAAACTCTACACACTCTCCCCTACACTGTTTGTTCGGAATTTGTAACTTTTCATTTTCTATAGAGGTCCTGCAAATTTGTTCACAGTCAAACTAGAACAGGGGCACTTTACCTTTTCCATGACATGCTAATCCACTACGGCTTTGCGACCATTTCATACTTGCTCCTACATTGTGGAAAATGAGTCAGGATCCTTAGGACCTTCTGCACAGGCAGCACAGAATGACAAAACTCAGTAATTCCACCACCCTTTGCCACATCCTCCTACCCTAAAGTATGTATTTAAAATATTGTTGGGGGTGTCAATCAGCACAAGCAACCTGCTATCCCATCCCCCACTGACGCAACTGAAGTTGGCCCAGCTCAAGTCTGTTTATCTGGGTGTGAGGTGTATGGAATTGTATAGTGTAAATAATATATCGATATTAGGAACACATACGTTTCATGTGGGCTCCGTGTCTACAATGACCTGGGTAAATGTAGGATGACAGGAAATGTGAGGCAAGAAATGTTGAACACATAATTAAAACAAACTTTTTTCATGTTATAGTAATAATTGACTAAATGCTGATGTGAAGTGTATAATACGTGAAAACTGAACTACAAATACCAAATAGACACTTTCACAAAAGGTATAACAAAACAAGAGTGCCTTTATTCAAGAATAACGGTTGAAAAAGAAATTATTAATTTTACATGTTGTTGTTGTTAATATGTAAAAACTGAAGCCTATTTATCAATTGGACAGCTGGGTTATGGGTAAGAACAGCTGCTTCTAAATCAAAAAGTTGCGGGTTCCATCCAGGGTCTTCTCCGCATTTACCATTTTGAATAGTGAGCTGCTATTATTACTATTGCATAATAAAAACATACATTTGATCTTAGTCTGTAACAGCTGGTGTAGCTTTAAACCTTACTTCCACTTTTCTTCCATCCAATTTGCCAAACTGTTTCAATGGGACAGTGTAAAAAAATGCATGCAAGGTTTAAAGATATAGGAGATTAAAAAAATTCACTTTAAAAACAGGTGGTGAAGCGGATATTCTACAGTTTCAGATTCCTGCTATGATTGAATGGGGAGAACAAAAATTTAAATTCCTTTGTCCTTTACATAAACAATGTACATTGCAAGCCTACATTAAAAGTTTCATATCCTAGATGAAGTGGATTTAAATGTTATTTCATGATCTGTGGAAGATGAGAACATAGATCAAAGTCCATTTCTGTACTAAAACGAACCTGATTCACAAAAGTGACCACCGCACATTTTATTTTTTTTAATAACAGTTTTTCAGTACTTTGCAAGGTATGATACAGAACTTTACCCTCTTCTTTTTGAAGTAAAAATTAGTTCTGCCTGTAGATAGGGACAGACAGCTTTAAGCCACTTGCACATACGGTGTTCAGCTCCAACATTAAAACCACTGACAGGTGAAGTGAATAGCATTATGTTTTTACAATAACATCTGTCAAGGGGTGGGATATATTAGGCAATAAGTGAACATTCAGTTCCTGAAGGTCATGTGTTGTAACAGGAAAAATTGGCAAGCTTAAGGATTTGAGAGACTTTGAAAAGGGCCATATTGTGATGGACAGATGACCGAATCTCCAAATTGGCAGACATTTTGGGGGTGTCCCTGGTAAGCAGCAGTGAGTACCTACCAAAAATGATCCAAGGAAGAACAGCCAGTAAACCAGCAACAGGGTCCTATGTGCCAGGGGAACGAAGGCTAGCAAATCTGGCCTGATCTCACGGCAAAGTCACTGGTCACTCATTTGCTTGCTCATGCCACCATTTGCTCATGCCAAACACACACACTATGGCAGTATAAGATGCAGCCTCTTCATGTCAAGCCTTCATTTTTGCATCAACAGCACATCACTCAGAGTAGTACTATTAAAGGGCAACATAAAAACCTCACACAAAAAGACATTATGCTTTTAACACAAATACACCAGAACAAAGTCCCATTTCTTGATTACTTCTGCAGAAGCATTTTGTGTTTAAATGTTTGTGCCAAGTCTTGCCTGAATTTTTAGCATACCAATAAAATGATTTTTTATTTTTAAAAATTTATACCAGAACAACTTTATCTGGAATACTGGAACACCTATTATATTGCCCACTCGTGGCATGGGCATCCTATGATTAAAATGTTCGAGCTATTAAAACTGGCAGAATAACTTATGCACCCAGGCAAATTTTTAGTCAAAAAACTTAGCAAATAATACTGCTGTATAAGCAGCCTTTATGCTCTTACAGAGTAGAGGCCTTATTTACACATTTTGAGCCTCGTTTGGTGTGTACGCAACTTGCCATGCTAACATCTGGATTTATATATATATATTTTTAATATATTTATAGGATTAGGGCAACTCTGACCCATAAGTGTGCAATATTTCAGAGAAACTGGAAAATGATGACTCCCTTGACCAAGCAGGGAAGTGCAGCCAAACCAGCTAAATGATGACTCGGATGTACAGTAATTCATATCACCAAGCTGTTATTATAATGTGCTTTAATATGACAAATATATTACACCTCAAAAGTAACAAATGTACAGACTTTTAGTTCTCTTTTAAAAGGATCACTGCTATGTATTTAATAAATGTTTTGTTTTGTACACTGTCAGTTTATATTGACTGCCTGTTGGCACTTCAAGGAACTGGCTGACAGCTCAGGTCAGGAATATCTCTGTCAAGCTTCAGTCCATCATGTGTCCTGTGCTGGAAGCCATTAACCGACCAGTGTGGCAGAACATTCAGTTTTCCTATGGTGTAGATGTACATACAATAAAAAAATTAGGATAGTCTTGAAATTGCATTGTTCCCTGCACAGACTCAAGGCACCCCATGCCAGAAGCAGCAAAGCAGACACAACAAAGCAGCCATAAAACATAACCAAGGCACTTCCATGTTTCACAGTAGTTAGGCTTTCAAAGAAAACATAATTTGTCCCCCATCCCCCCATAATCAGTGGAATTGCCAAAAAGTTCCAATTTTCTCTCATCTGTCCAAAGGACATTATCCCAGTAACATTGTGACTTTCAATATGTATTTTTAGCAAATTTCAGTCTGGCTTTATGTTTTTCATTCAACAGTGGAGTCCTCCTTTGAACTTCTTCCATTGAGCCCACAATCACTCAAACATCGACAAATGACAAGATCAGAAACTGATGAAAGCTGACCTTGGAGTTCAGCTCAACTTTATTTGGAAGCTGTCCTTGGCCTTTTGTTTACCTTTTAGGGTTGACTGTGCTCTAGGGAGGTTGGCTATAGTCCCATGGATCTTAAACTTATTATTTGCAACTTTTGTCATAGGAACATTAAACACCTTGGATATGGTCTTATAACCTCTGACTTTAACATGCTTGTCTATAATTTTCTTTATGATCTCCTCAGATAACTCTCTTTGCTTTCTCTGGGCCTCATTCACTATGTGACACATAATCACACCAAACAGCAGAGTGGCCACTTTTCTCTACATAAATAGGCTAAATGACTGCATGATTGGAGAGGTGTGATTCTAATTAAGAAAACAGCTATTTTTTTTTTTGCTGTGAGAAATCACTCTAATCTTTCCTAGGGGTATCAAGAAATGTGCCCAAGCCATTTTAGAATATCTTTGTACAATAAACAATACTTTCTCTGTCCATACTTGCTTTACTTCACTTGACATATCAAAGTCATACAGATGTTCATGGGACATCTGCTTTTCATTTAATCACTTTTCACGAGGCATATAGCACTTTTTCTAATGAGCTTGCAAGGGTACCAATAAATCTGTCCTTGTCTGTGGTGTTAGTGTATACAGTGCATCTGGAAAGTATTCACAGCGCATCACTTTTTCTACATTTTGTTATGTTACAGCCTTATTCCAAAATGGATTAAATTCATTTTTTTCCTCAGAATTCTACACACAACACCCCATAATGACGTGAAAAAAGTTTACTTGAGATTTTTGCAAATTTATTGAAAATAAAAAAATTGAGAAAGCACATATACATAAGTATTCACAGCCTTTGCCATGAAGCTCAAAACTGATTATCCTTGAGATGTTTCTGCAGCTTAATTGGAGTCCACCTGTGGTAAATTCAGTTGATTGGACATGATTTGGAAAGGCACACACCCATCTATACAAGGTCCCACAGTTGACAGTTCATGTCAGAGCACAAACCAAGCATGAATTCAAAGGAATTGTCTGTAGACCTCCAAGACAGGATTGTCTCGAGGCATAAATCTGGGGAAGGTTACTGAAAAATTTCTGCTGCTTTGAAAGTCCCAATGAGCACAGTGGCTTCCATCATCCGTAAGTGGAAGAAGTTCGAAACCACCAGGACTCTTCCCGGAGCTGGCTGGCCATTTAAACTGAGCGATCGGGGGAGAAGGGCCTTAGTCAGGGAGGTTACCAAGAACCTGATGGTCACTCTGTTAGAGCTCCAGAGGTCCTCTGTGGAGAGAGGAGAACCTTCCAGAAGGACAACCATCTCTGCAGCAATCCACCAATCAGGCCTGTATGGTAGAGTGGCCAGACGGAAGCCACTCCTTAGTAAAAGGCACATGGCAGCCCGCCTGGAGTTTGCCAAAAGGCACCTGAAGGACTCTCAGACCATGAGAAAGAAAATTCTCAGGTCTGATGAGACAAAGATTGAACTCTTTGGTGTGAATGCCAGGCGTCACGTTTGGAGGAAACCAGGCACTGCTCATCACCAGGCCAATACCATCCCTACAGTGAAGCATGGTGGTGGCAGCATCATGCTGTGGGGATGTTTTTCAGCGGCAGGAACTGGGAGACTAATCAGGATAAAGGGAAAGATGACTACAGCAATGTACAGAGACACATCTTGGATGAAAACCTGCTCCAGAGAGCTCTTGACCTCAGACTGGGGCGATGGTTCATCTTTCAGCAGGACAACAACCCTAAGCACACAGCCAAGATATCAAAGGAGTGGCTTCTGGACAACTCTGTGAATGTCCTTGAGTGGCCCAACCAGAGCCGAGACTTGAATCCAATTAAACATCACTGGAGAGATCTTGAAATGGCTGTGAACCAACGCTTCCCATCCAACCTGAAGGAGCTTGAGAGATGCTGCAAAGAGGAATGGGAGAAACTGGCCGAGGATAGGTGTGCCAAGCTTGTGGCATCATATTCAAAAAGACTTGAGGCTGTAATTGCTGCCAAAGGTGCATCTACAAAGTATTGAGCAAAGGCTGTGAATACTGATGTACATGTGACTTCTCAGTTTTTTTATTTTTTAATAAATTTGCAAAAACCTCAAGTAAACTTTTTTCACATTGTCATTATGGGGTGTTGTATATAGAATTCTGAGGAAAAAAATGAATTTAATCCATTTTGGAATAAGGCTGTAACATAACAAAATGTGGAAAAAGTAATGCGCTGTGAATACTTTCCGGATGCACCACTGTACAACCAACAAAAACATGTATTTCCTGTTCAGGGTAGTACAGTAGGTATCCACTAAGAAAAGACAAATATTTAGGAATGAAAAAAACCCACAATAGAAAAACTACTCCAAAATCTCAAAAATGCTTAGATGAATTTGATCAAAATTTCGTGACATAGAAAAAGCAAAATGAGCGAACATCTTTATGTGTTATTTGTCATTAATAGCAGGTGGGATATAATGTTTTGCCAGTTATTGCATGGAGAAATAGGGCATGCTAGTTTAGACAAATGAAGGCCACCTGCAGAAGAAAAGTTTAGAATAGCTCTAAGAATATAAGTGCTTGCAAGGCATGGTGCCTGTGAGCATAGTCAATTTCACACAACTGATTCAGTAAGAAAATCATTTAATAATCTATTAAGCCCTGCTCATTTCATCTTATCTGAAAGCTTTTGCAAATGTCATAATGTCAAAGTGGGGGACTACAATTCCCATCAGTCTGTGTGCTACTCCAAATGATTTTTTTGGCGCTTACTAAAATTAAAGAACAGCCAAGCAACTTGGCATGTCAAAGATAGCAACTACTACTACTTCATTTTCTCAGTCACTTCAAGATAAAACTTTACTTTGCTAGGTTCATCTTACAGCAGTGTTACTCAACCTTTGTGGCCTTGGGACCCAGTTTTACATTTAAGTTCATGGACGACCCACAGACAGCATTTGAAGGGTTTGGGGTTTGCCCTTTGTAAATTAAGCACAGTAAGAGTTGGGGGATAGAGTTCCCCTCCATTTCACCCTGGGAAAAATACTGTGAAGCACTGTGAATCGATTTGGCAGACTGGGGGTGTGTCATATGTGACAAATCTAAGATTAAAAAAAAGGTGATGAAATCAGTTTATCAGTGCAAAACCAAACACCTGAATATCATCATTAAGTTCACAATACCAATAAACAGTGTCAAATGCTTCATGAAATTAAAAAAGGTGATGGAGCTAAGCCATGACAGAAAGGAAGTGTAATTTTGAAGAGTTAAGCCTAAAAATGCACATCATGTTCACAAGCTACAGCTAAACAATTTGAAAATAAATAAAAATCTAGTGCACAACTTACATTCTATAATTCGAAAAAGATTGTTACCCAGCTTTGACCAGGATTCAAGATCTGTTCTTTATGCAGTTAAATTAATCCAAATGCAATTTCAAAATTTCACTTGTCCACTCTGTGGTTCTACTAGCTACATTGCTGGAAATTTCTGAAATGGGGCAATCTTGTGCAGTCTTCTGCTGACAGTACACCATGAATTAATATACTATTACAGGCATGTTTTTAATGGCTCTATATGTATGTCCTGAAAAGAAAGGTGTTTAAGCAAAAATATTCTGAGCAGACCTAATTACTTCTGTAGCCATTACAATAATCTACTGCAAGTATTAGAATCCTACAAGTCACTATGAAACAAATTCATACTTAAGGACAAAATCATGTACAATCAATTACCACAGATTTCAAAACTGCCAAACTACCTGCCTTTAGATTCACACAAAGTGACACAGAGTAATGAAGTTTTCTTTTTATTAAGATTTACTCAGGACAGGAGTGTTTACTGTTTAAAGTACGTGTTCTTGTTGGCTAAATAGTAATTATTCTAAATTGGTTTGGTACAAGTGAATGCGTTTGTACTTGGGAATTGAGGGTCAACCTAATTGTATTTCTCTTTCCAATAAACAAAATGCAGTCTGCTAAGTAATTATGCTTATTAAAATGCAGGTGTAAAAGGAGTAATATATATAAGAAAAAAGTTTTCTGACATTTTTATGTTGAGGAAATACAGACTACAGATTATAACTCAAACAGTTAACCATAAAATGAAATTCCATGCTTAAATAAATGTGACATTTATGTTTCAAATTCAAAAATTTCCAATAATCCTTCCCAAGACACAAATTTCCTTAAAACAAGTTTCACATTCTTTACTTGATTTAACAGATTTAATTAACTTAAATTTAATCCAACAGAATCTGCAGTTGTGTAAGACTAAACTTGAGTATCCCCTCTGACTCCCACAAAAAGGTTAGATTTTGTGTAATGAAAGTTGAATAAAATGTCTTCCTTACAGGGCTATCCTCTCCAATGTAAGTTGCCTTATGTATCAAATACTTCTGTGTATTTGACTTATAAGAGCTCTGGGTACATATGCAGTTTTTCAAACCCCAAAAATGTGTTTTGTGTTAGCAAGAAGAAGGGGGCAGGGAGTGAAGGAACCAAAAGACAAAACCTCCAATGGATCAACCCACACCATATGTTCTCTTTAGATTCTGGGAAGTTGTCTGCATATTCACACCACCACCACCATCAAAATTTCTACCTGGTTACTTTTTCACTTTGACTTTAGTTATGAGAAACTAGACCGATGTACAGCTGTCCGAGAAATTCTCCAATGAACAGTGACAACATTAAAAACAAGCAGGGAAAAATGATTTCATACCCCTTTTAATAATTATCAAAACATTTATTTTTAGCTAGAAGGAAGCTTTTGAACAATATAATTAAAATTATCTTTATTATTCATTTTACATCAAGGCATTTCAAATTAGTGGAGGTTTATTTGCATACTTACCTATACATATATGCTCTGAATTAGTGCTCCGGCAACTGTTGTTCCTAGGTTGGCTGGAATCAGAAAAATTGGGGGAATCTGAACCAGTCCCATAAAGGACAAGGATGAACTGTTTTAGTGTACCTATGGAAAAAAACAAAGGAAAAAAATTTTTCATGTCATCATTACGGGGTGTTGTGTGTAGAATTCTGAGGAAAAAAAAATGACTTTAATCCATTTTGGAATAAGGCTGTAACATAACAAAATGTGGAAAAAGTGATGCGCTGTGAATACTTTCCGGATGCACTGTACATAGAAGTTCAAATCAGTAAGAATCAGAAAACTTTTGGGGAAAATAAACTTTAACCACTAGTTAAAATTATGTTACTTAGAACTTGTTTAAAGTATGGAAAAACTGTACCGTAGTCACTGCCTCCTGAAGCATTTTCAATTTCTAGTGTCCATTCACCTCGTGGGTCTTCATCCCAAGAGTGAGTAGTCATGAACGCCCAGTCATTAAATCCTTCTGAAGAGAAATCATGAGGTCTTAAAAGGAAAAAAAAAAAAAAAAAAAAACATTATAAAATAAAGTCACATTTAAGGAGCAGCACAATACAACTAAGTATCCTCCTAATGTCTTTGGAAGATGTAATTTCAGATGAACTGAAGTTCCTAAATGCAAGACACAATCAAAACAGATTACTTATCACTGTAACATTAAGACTCTTAATAAACACATGTTTACTAGTTATACTAGTTGGTCAATATCCTCCTATGTATTAGTATTAGGGTGTGGCCAAATTTACTTCTAGAGCTTTTCCACATTATTTTGTCTGTTTACATTGTTCTTCTGAAGCAGTATGTAACATTACCTATTCTGTGATTATGTGTCAGACAATATTACATTTATTGTTATTTCTAGAAACCTATTCTCATTTTCTCAATCTTATCCCCCACTCTGCCATGCAAAAGAGAACATGGCAATTGACAATTTGTATGCTAATGTCAAAGAGACACAGTTTCACATTGCTGGTCTCATTTGGTAGATTAATCCACAAATTGTCTGCTTTGTATCTCTGCAAGAGCCCACTGTACCAACAACCAGGGAAGTGAGAAAATGTTCACCAAAGTAATGGAGTCTAAGAACTGGAATGTGCTCTGTAAAACAAATGGTATGTATACAGATGGCATAAATGTCTAGAAAAGGTATGGAACTGGCATAGTAAAAAACGATTTTGAAAACCCGTTTATTGACGTGTATCAGAGTTGAAATGGATATTCATGAAAAGTAATTAAATTAAAAAACAAATTAATTTGTTTCTGCATGGTGGTAAAGTGTATAGTTTTGGAACTTACATATATACACACACACACATATATACATATATACATACACATACATATATACATACACATATATATTATATATATCTCTTCTACTCCGCTCCCCAAAGAAACACAACTGTAGGACTTCTCTTAAGAGATCCAAGAGACAAAAGTATTTCAAAAAATGGTCACAACGTCCCCTTCTTAAGTCAACAATGTGATAAAACTACACCCAGCTTGCAGTTATTAAAGTAGCAAGGATGGCAAGTCCAATCACATCGATCCCAGCACATCATTCTTGCAGGCTGACTCAAAGGTAAACAAACAATATGGGTAATCTCTGTAGGAGTCATTTTTTTGTAGCATATCTCTAGTGCATAAGGGGACCCTGGATGGAAAGTTTTCTTTGGGATGTGGTGGAAAAGACATTTGTTTAGAAAAACAATGTTGTTGATCCATTTGTGTAGCACTCACTTCTGTTACCAACTGATGCATTCCGTTGCACAAACGAAAACAGTTCTTTTAAAAACAGTTTATTCTTGAATATAGATATACAGTAATCCCTCGCTATATCGCGCTTTGACTTTCGTGGCTTCTATAAGTAAGCATATCTAAATATAAAACACGGATTTTTCCTTGGACAATGGGTCTTTTTACTTCTGGTATATGCTTCCTCAGTTGGTTTGCCCAGTTGATTTCATACAAGGGACACTATTGGCGGATGGCTGAGAAGCTACCCAATCAGAGCACGCAGTTAAGTTCCTGTGTGCTGATTGGTTCAGCGATGGAGCGCTGAATTCGATTCTGCTGCGTTAACCAGGAAGTCTCATCTCACTCATTCAGCATCAACGTGTTACGCTGTGTAAAGGGTTAACTTTTGTGCTCTTTTGTGTTTATCTTTGTGCACAGTCAAGCCCTTCGTTATGGCTCCATAACGATCTGCTCCTGCTTCAGGGGCTGTGCCCAAGCGCCAACAGAAGATGCTAACGATTGCTGAAAATGTAAAAGTTTTGGATATGTTGAAGGAAGGGAACAGCTACATCGCTGTAGGACGCCATTACGGCATCAATGAGTCCACGATTCTTTTTATTTAAAAAGGAGGAAAAGAATATAAGATCTACGGCCGCAGTGTCCTTTAACAAGGGCGCAAAACGAGTTGTAAGTGGACGTAATAAGGCGGTAGTCCGGATGGAATCTATTTTAGGGATTTGGATTGAAGACTGCCGGAAGAAGAACGGCGGTGCTACACAGTTGCCTGAAGAGGCTCCTTTAGAAGAGCTGTAATGCTCTCCTTTGTTGTGCAATAAAATTAAACATTGTATCGGACAAGTCGTTGTGTCATTGTTGGTGAGTAACCATAATTAATTTTCTATGTACAGTACTTAGTACATGTACGTACGATTAGTGTCACTGTACACACATTTTACTATATACAATTTTTCTTGCATTGTACGTATTTATTGCTGGTGGCCTGTCTATCGTAATGGCTGTAACATAACATGTAACGTATGTGATATCAGAGACGCTCGATATCTTATCTATAATATTTAGGTTTTACTGTATATAAACAGTGTTTACATACATAATTTCAACAAATCTTACCTAATATCTAAGAGAATACAAAGGGTTTATGCTGTATAACTGTGCGGGAAATGTTTTATAAGAGTGTGGGAGAGTTTATACGGGCTTAAAATATATAAAAATAACCATATAAACATATGGTTTACACTTTGCAGATTTTCACCTTTCGTGGGGGGGGGTTCTGGAATGTAACCCCTGCAATAGGTGAGGGAGGACTATACACACACACACACCTCTGTATATACATATACACACACACTTTGGGTCAAAAGTTTAACACCACCACGTTTCTAATTTGTTTTTTTTTGTTTTTTTTTTGTTTAAACAGTTCAAGTCCAGTGATTAAGCTTAAATTGTAAAAACATTGAGTATACTGCCAGATGTGAAAAGAAAAGCTTAGGTTACCAAATTGTTACACAAAATGTCATTTTTCAGGGAACAAGTGACTGGGGTTTTTTTTTCCCCAGCAATGGAAGTAAATTAAGCATTGACAGTTGATTCAAATGATTCCTTCTGGTGTCCCAACTTTTGTTGATTATATTTAAACACTGTCTATATAAAAGCAGTATTGTAACAAACTGTTACTATACCACCTAAAGCATTATTTGGACAGCTTTGCCCTGTATATGGTTATCATAATGGTGAGAAAAAACGAAAACAAAGGAAGACAGAGAGACCATTATAGATCTTAAAAGAGAATGTCTTTCCTTTAGAGAAAAAAGTGTTACCGAGTACAGTTTCCTACTTCAAAGGGAACTTGGAAACTACAGGAAAAGGACAGAAAAAGGTCTGGCAGACCCAAAGCTACCACCGAGTAACAAGACAAGTTTGAGAGTCCACAGCTTGCATGATAGGATC
Organism: Erpetoichthys calabaricus; assembly: GCF_900747795.2. Classification (NCBI taxonomy): domain Eukaryota; kingdom Metazoa; phylum Chordata; class Cladistia; order Polypteriformes; family Polypteridae; genus Erpetoichthys; species Erpetoichthys calabaricus. The sequence goes on from NC_041410.2 coordinate 42,007,145, forward strand.
CTCACAGGACAGTAGTCAAAGAAAGCAAGTCTCATTTTCAACTGTGAATAGAAGACATGAGTTCCAATCAACTTTAAACTATTACAAACTACTGCTGTGTACACTCAGTGGGGGTGGTAAAGTTTAGGGCTTCAACCCCAATAGCAACTGTTGTCCATGTAGATGTTCTCTTTGTGCACGTTTGTTGATTGACGACTGTAAATGTGCTGTATATTGGTGTATGGATTAATGAGATGTGGCAGAAACCTAATTCCAGTTAAATGATTATCCATCTATCACTTTACAAAGGCACTGAGAATTATTATATACATAATTATAATTATTCTGATAATTATCCAATTAAAAATATAACCCCAGAAAATCTTTATATTACAAATTACATTATACAGTAAATATATGTTAAGTACGACTATCACCAACAGAAAATTACACTTGAAATTCTATAAATACATGATTTTCAATCACCTTGACAGTATTAATCAACTTAATGTTGTAAACAAAACCCATGTTTTCTGGGTATGTTGATCACGGACACTAAACTGGCTCCATATTGGTGTAGGCGTTAGTGGGCAGTGTAATGAACTGGTGCCCTGTTAGGACAGGATCCCTGCTTTGCTCCCAACACTAACAGTACAGGCAGTATAGTCTCTTTGTTGAATTAAATTAAGTTGAAACTATGTGAAAAACAGGCTGTAAAAAAGATTGTCTGCTTGTGAATGTGCTCAACATCTCCGTTCAAAATTTGTGTTTAGTGTCACCACCCCCTTCTGCTCCTTATATATAGCTCTTTGGAGAACACAAGACATGTCCAACAGTGTACCTTGTTAATTGAATGGCCCCCTGTTCAGTGATGGTTTGCTGTATTGAACCCACAATAAATCACCACGCAAAATAGGAAAACTTTAAATACATAAAAATTATTCCTAATAACCAAGTGGAGAATGTAGCTGCCAATAGCTAATATTTAACATATACAGTACATATACAAGTCTTGTGGATGTTGGCTAAACCTAGTCACATACTCCACATGGGCACTGACTGAATTCAGATATGAACCCATGAGGTAGTCCCAACAAGTATGCTTTTCTTAATGGTCACTAAATAATTTAACAATATTAAGCAAGCATTTTCATGATGGCTTAGTAAGTTTAAAACTCCACCACTAATTCTAAATGTAATAAATGGAGTTCATAGGAGAATAAGAAAAATGCCTAATCTCACTCATTCACAGCCAGTTTTGTAACTGGGCATATCTGGGGAGGAGTGGGGGGTGAAATCAGAGTGAATATGCAAACCTTACAAAAAAAAACAAAACATTGGTCTGGCCAACAACTTAACCATTGTAATGTAAAATTTTAAATATCAAACATTTACAGCAGAAGAAAAAAGAAACGCAAATTATGGCACTTAGCACATAATGTTTCAGAGCAAGTGGCCAAACCACACAAGACTTATTTGTGATTTATGAAGATGACCTATATATTTGTCTGTACAAATGTTACTTTTCAATTGTGCAAAAATGTTGGGGAGACTTGAAAGATTTAAGAAGCCTTAAAAGAAGTGCTGCACTGTGCAGCAACTGCATCAACGAGAAAGGACAAACGGACAGTCTATGAGTATATTTGTAGGCATCTTTACTTCATGGATGCTTGAGTGTGTTTATATAATTATTGTCACATATGAAGAACACAGTGAAAATCGTACTTTCATGTGCTAATCAACATGCAGCACATACAGCAGCTACCCTTTGATGAACATGGAAGTGTGATCTTAAATATTTTCATATCTGAGAATTAACTAAACTGGAACTCCCTATTCAAGAAATAAAATATTACATTTTTTTTTCCTGTTTGAATGAAGACAGCACTCTTATGAGCCTTTTGCAAGATTATTATACAATGTGCTTCCAGCAATGCTGCCTTTTTGTGCAGATTGAACAGTAAATCAACAACTATTAAGCTTTCTTGTGAAACGGATGAACAACAATTTTTATACAAAAATTATTATGGGACATACAGTAGTTGAATACATTTTAAATTTGTTAGAATAGTTCAATTGTTAGGCTTCTTTAACAACTAATTGACCCAAATTGACCCTAATCCTCAGTTGCAGATGACAAAATATACTCGATTCAGTGTTGGCTTACTGCCACCATCTACTGGCAAAAGGAAACTTTGCATTTACGAAGCAGAGGGGGATGCCAGAGGGTTGAAGGTGGGGCACATGCCAGCCATGGTACTGATACTGTGGGCTTTTTTAAGGAGACAAAAATATAAAACAATTTCTCTGGCTGCCAATTATCTGCACAAAATGACTAAAACCACAGCCCAGCACATTTTTTTTTTTTATATAAACTTTTTGTGATAATTTGTGCAATATTAAAAAAGGACATCATGCAATGAGGAGCTGAACCTTTATAAATTGGTGTTTTGTAACTAAGGAGAACACAAAACAAAGTACAAAAGCGAGAAACAAGACTTCAAAATAAAAGAAAATTTCATTTTACCAAACCACCTTATAAATGCTCTGCGACATTTCAATGACCTAAATAAGAATTAGCTTGAAAACATAATGACATATACCAGGAAAAAATGAAACACATGACCCTGACATTAAAATAATTAAATTCTGACAATTGTGTTATAGGGCAACATACATTTTATGAAGGTGTAAAGTTTAAATAAAAAAAATAAACAGCGCAACATTAATATTAAAAAATATTTAACAATTTACAAGTGATATCCAAGCAATTTTCTCAAAAACAATTATAAAATTGACACATGCTTGGAGAAAACTGCTGCAGACCACATGAAAACACCAGTAACACTTAAGGCTGTCATTTCCTCTTTTAAATTAGACAAATGCATCTGTATTGGGGATTGAGAAAATAATTAACAAAGATGCACACTACTTCATGAGAAGGGACATAGGACCAAGATAAAATGGAACAGAATCAGAATTTATGATGTAAATTGGATATTCAAAAACCACTAATATGAAAGTGTCCTCTTTCAATTTAATTTCATGCTTGATTACTATTAATGCTTTGTTTGAAATAAAGTACTTTATTACTCTTTCTAGCTTTACTGCTGCCACGATCTAGTAAGATAATTAACCACAGCTATAATAAAATACAAGATAATTTGACAATATTCATTTGTAAAGAGAATTCCTTTTTCTGGGGAATTTTCTTTACTTAACAAGGTAATGGCTCATACCTTGGTGCAAGAAGGGTTGATCTGGTGCCTTGAGGACTTATTAGGTAAATAGCAAGGTCTCCACGTCTGTTGTAGGAGAGGGTGAGCCGTGCTTGAGCATGCTCCAAGGAGCTGACATAGTTAGACTTTCCGATGCATGCATCAACATACTTTGTGACCACAAGGCGACTGCCAATGTCCCTGAGGAAGGCAAAAAAGGAAAAAAGTGGTGCAAATGTTAAGTGAAAATTGTATGGGCTGATTAAGTTCCTCCTTCTAATGTTGCTCAGTTCAGCCTAACCTGTACTCTTGACTATGAAATGCAGTTATTTTATAATTAACAGACAAATTCAAGAAGGGAGAGACATAACAGGAACACTAGGCTCCCAAATAATGCACCAAAGAATGTGAAATAAGCTTCAAAACATAGTATATTCTTACAGAGACAGACACTACATATATTTAAATTATCACAAGTTATGTCTCTTGTCTCTACTGACATTTTCCTAGGAATCAGCAGACCTTTCCAACTGTCTGGGGCAGATAAAAAATATTACATAAAATAGAAATAATTTGTATTCCTTGCATCCACACAGTTGTTTCAAACACCACTGCCCAATGTTGGATACTTGGCTAAATAGGTCTACAATCACTAGTCTCTGAAGTTTAAGTCATGTCTAAGATATTGTTTACTTTTTTCACAAAAGTATGTCTTACAGTGTATGTGCAATTGGACCTTTGGTTCTATGATTAACAATAAGAAATGTGATAAAAGCTACATTAAAAAAAAAAAAAACACTATTGATGAGGTGCTAAGCCTGGTAACTACTGCTTCAGACTACACTATTTAAAGGAACAGGCCATCCAAAATGATATATGTTTATCTTTTCTTTCACCCTATGTGGTTTGTAGTGACGTCCAAAATTTTTTTTTTTCTTATCTAATGTTTTCATGTAGAACAGAGTTAATAAAGTTTATGTATTAATGAATGTGGGGGGTGATCAGCGCTGGTCAACAACAAACCATATAAAATATCAATGAAAAAATGTGATGCTACTCATACAGCATAATCCATTTTAGGTCATCCAGTTGCAAACTCAAAACAACCAAAATGCATGCTTTTTTCCCCCCAAAAACATTGTAAAATCGATTCCACTGGTAAAATGAAAGTAGACCACAACCTGAAAGCTCTTTCATATGGGGTCACACTTTTGAGTTGAAAACTTATCTTTCCCCTAAGTACACTGGCCAAGAGTTCTGTCTTCAATTCAAAAGCATGAGACTGCGTGAAATGGATTCTGGCTTGTGGTCTCGCTTTTATTTTACCGGAGAAACAGACTTAGCAATACTGTAGCAAAAATCTCACACATTTTGAGTATACGAATGGATGACTTGACGTAGTTTATGTGGCACAAGTAATGTGAGATTTTTTTAATCAACATTTTATACGGTTTGCTGTCCAGCATTGGTCACCACCCACTTCCATTATGCATAAACTCTTAGCTTCATTTTGCATGAACACATGAGATTAGAAGTTTTTTCTCAGCATTCAACAAACCACATTTTGGGTGGAGTATTACTTTAAGCAAACTTGTAAAAACATATATAAGAAAAAAAGAGAATAAAAAAAAAAATCAACTTCTTAAAGTACAAAGTATTTTTGCATGCATGTTTTAAATTAAAAATCCCCCCCACCATACCATATTTTACCTGGGCTCAGAAAGCAGTACAAGGACACACTTGTGCTGAGGCCCAACACTAGTCCAGTTATGGGCCACTGCTACCATGCGACCAGCGTCCAATAATCCATAGCCATAAGAATGACTGACTGATGAAAAACAAAAACACAACTAGTTAGCTCAGCTTTTGATTTTATCAAGGTCAATACACATAACTTGCTCGAGTACAATTATAAAATTGTTTACAAACATGCCCTTTTGAAATTTACCAACCCCACCCGTGATAAGAACTCACTAATTTTGCTCTATGCACATTTAGAAAAAGGTCTTTTATTTATCAACACATCTGCACATCTTAATAAACAGTGCAAATTAACTGTCTGAAATTCATATTTTAATCAATTCATTGACTTTAAAATTAAAGTTTTAAAGTAAACAACAATCATCAAGCTCTGTGGTTCTTGGATACAGTTTTTTTTTTTGTTCAATTTTAAATTTTTGATGACAGTGTAACTTGTTACTTAACTCTACTGCACTGCTAACTATTCTTTTTCATTCTGTCTTGTGACATTCTCACATTGAAGACATTTCTGAAGATATACAAATTTATCGACCATAGCTGATTAAAATATCAGTCTTTTACTTTGTCTATTATTTCTTTACAAACACTTTATTAAAACCACTAATTTATGCTAAACATATAGGTGTAAATGAGACCAAATTACATGACATTCTGGCTCTTTATTAGCATACAATTGTAAATTTGCAGTGGGTTAAGAAAACAAAAAGCAGTTAAAATAAAGAAGTGAATTAAGCAGTGTAAGAATAAAAAGTGTTCATAGCTTAGAATCTTAATCCAGTTAGCAATCAATAACTAGCTATTAATATAATAACCACTAATTGGCTACTAATTAGTAAACTGGCTTGGAGCAAATACCTAGAGCCACAGTGGCCCTCCACTACCAAACTTGGAGGAATCCCTGCTCTATAAGGTTAAGCTCAAATGTAAGAAATACTGAACTCAAATAGTTCATACACAGATGATTTAAGCTCTATGGGAAAAAGCAACACCACCAGTGGTTTTAGATTTAAATACAATGTATACATTACAGATCAAAACAACACAATAGTGCATTGTGTTCAAATAGGAAATTACTGTATTGAGCACAGAAAGAATAAGATTTAATGTGAAATAATTCCTCATAAACTGAAATATCTAAAAGGTTAGCAAAGGCTCAACAAAAATTAAGGACCGTATTAAAACCCCAGTGGATTGTACAAAGCACTTGTGAACTCATCAATATAAACTAGAATTTTTCTTAATTAAAACTCATTGTGTACTTGCAAATGAGCTAGGGTTCTTGAGAATCAGCAAAACAAACTGAACTGCTAGTATGCAAACTTAAGTTATCATACTGAACCACTCGGCAAGCTCCAATTCTTATCAGATGCTATTCCAAATAGGGCATTTAAATGACTGGGGGAATTACCGTGATTTGAAGATTGTCTGAAATTAGACAAAGCTTTTGTTTCAAAGTCTAAGCAGATACTGTAACGTTCACAAAATGTATGACCAGAACATTATTAAAAATATTTCTGCCAATACTTCTTATAAACAAGGCCCTAAACTGAGGAGGAGATAAAAGTGATGTAATTTAAACTCCAAAGCAGTCTTAGATGTGCATAGAGCTTAATACCACCAGTGGATCATTGTTGATTTTTGCTTCTGTTTTTGGATTTCGCTTGTGGATTTTCCATTGGGATTTGTTCGTCTTGTATTCTAATTAAGGCAACCCATTTTTCCTCTTAAGGAATATTTTCTGTAATATTTTGTATTATGTTACTAAATATTAATTTACAAGGACAGTTTGATTTGACTTCACAAGAAAGTGGTAGACAGTATTCTCCCTTTTGTGGAATTTTTGAATATACATTTTTTAAATTTATTTGCACTTTGATTTTTTTAAAATTAGTATCCTTTTCTGGTGTCTGCTCCAGGTGAAGCCAGTAGAAAGCAGTGGAGACTGAGCTGGTTTGAAGCGGCATCTTCTGGGCTGGCCAGGGAAAGTTCCTGGCCTGTGCTTTATGGTCATTTTTGAGGCGTCTGATCTCATTTTTCCATGTTTGTGTGTCAAATGTGCAACAAGACAAGCAAATGAATGCTGGTTCAGTTCCTGTGTCTGCTTCACTGCATGACTCTGAGAAAGATGTTTAGCCTGTGTCCCAAGTGCTATTAAAAAATACACTTGAAAGGTAGCCTAAGTTTGTAAATTGCCTTGGAAAAGGACACCTTCAAAATATGCAGCAATGTGAATGACAAAATGTTTGATGAGAGAAATGCATCATGTACTGCTTAAGGCACAGATGATAGAAAGCAGATATACTCTTAAATACACAAATCCCTAAAGGTTCCAATGCGCTACTTATTCAACAGATTATTATTCAGCTTCCCTAAAATATTATTTATTAAAGTCCAAAGGTTATCAGTGCAAATTCTAGACTAATTCGTATCTTTGAAAGCAAATACCATTCAATAAACTTAAATACATACGTCACGATACATAAAACCAACAACAGATTTATTAATCTACTAGTAGAGTTACCCACCATCAGTTAATTAGATGTATCAGAATTATTATGTAACGGAGTGCTTTTCTGTATATATACATATATTTTTTTTTTTTTAAATATATATATATATATATATATATATATATATATATATATATATATATATATATATATAAACGTGGGCTAATATTAATTTACTGGAGCTTCTTTCTCTTAAACATGTCACTTTTTGTTTTCCCTAGAGTAAAACATTTGTGCCGTTGACCAAGTCCAGCTTTTGTTAGTGACTGACCTTGGCTTTTGTTGGTCATTAGAAAACACAATTTTACTGGAAATGGTAATAGTTTGTAGCCAAACAGATAATTAGCTGAATAATGGGAATTATGGGTATAAATATAATTTTACCCTGTAACACATCCTGTACAAATGATCAAACCTATCATATTTGAATGCAGCACTTTGATCTGTAATATCCCTTTACAACGTTTTGGGGATTTAGATCAAAAGCAATACACAAACTGAAACAGGCCTAGTTAATGGGAACAATAGTTTAACTGGGCACTGAATTTCTAAGTTTCATTATTGCCTTTTAAATTTGAATATGCCAATATTTTGCCTGTAATTTCATTATGCACAACAGTAACACGAAGCAACCTGTAATAGTGATACCTTTGCGTCCAACCCCATTTGTCTTCCAGTCATTGGTATTAAGATGAGCAGGGCGTGAAGTCTGAACAACAATATGCTGCATGTCCCTCCAAGTTAGATTTTTACTGTAGTACAAAAGAAAATTAATTGAAATTTTGCAAAAAAATAAATTACATTTACATACACAGCATAGCCAGCAAAAAGTTAAATTAAGGCAGTAAGCAAAAAAACTAGTCCGCAAACAAGGCATAGTCTTCCAGTGTATCCATTATACATTGGAGCAGAAACATTTTCATAAAAACAAGGAAACCGCATGTATACATTGTACCATCATTAATGAATATTGTAATATTTCCAAGCTGTCATAATATTTTCAAATAACCTTCAATAATCTTTTTAACACTTACTTTGCTTCTAGGGCAAGGGCAATGATCCCTGCAGCAAGTGGTGCAGAAGCTGAAGTTCCTGTGTGAGAATCCGTACACTTTTGTCTGAGATCTGTTGTAACCTACAACAACAGTTTGTTGTTTCAATCAAAGTTACAGTTTAAAAATAAAAATATAAAACTAAATGAAATAAAAAATAAAACTCTGCATTAGCTGTCATGATAAGCAAAGACATTAATATAGTAAGTCCCCTACATACATGCGAGTTCCGTTCCGACCGTGCACTTGCAAGTCCACTTTGTTCAGAAGTCCAGCAAAGTTAGCCATGGCACGCAACAAGCAAAATGCAATCTCCATCTCTCCTACAGATAACATGTACAGCTATTTCTACATATGAAAATATAAATATTAACTTTAAAAAGCATGTTACCGATTTCTTGTGTATTTTAACAAACAACAGAAAGTTAATTTTTGTTTCCACTGTTTTCTGTCAGTTGATATCACTGTTTACGCTTTAGGAAGCCTAAGCATGCAGGCCTAACATAACTATTCTCAACACCTATTGAAAACCTTTCTACTAAGAAAGTGCTTTTAAAAAATTAATTTTTGTTATAGATTTCTAGTGCATTTTAACAACAAAAAATTGAAAGTTACTTTTTATTCTGATATTTTTCCCACCGGCTTATCTCAGTACAGTTGACTCGTTTACCACTAACGAACAAGCCTACATGATTATTTTCAAATCAACTTCTGGCCCCCATGCATAAAGTGAGCTATCAGATGGTATCATCACTTGACACCTACTGCCCATCACTTACTAATGACGCCTGGTAAAAATTTATGGAAAGTTTTGAACACCTTCCCAAAAGGAAAAAACAAAACAAAAAAACAACTAACTCCTGGCACCAACTCCAGTTTGAGTGTATCAAAATAAAAGCCCTTTCTAAGCCTGCAGTACTCCTGATGGGGTGCTCATATCCGAAGATCATACAACAGAATTGATTAGGACTAGATGAAGAAAACACGATATCTGACCAAACGGTCCCTAATGTGCCTGCACTCCACCACACAACTTGGTTTTGTGTGGCATGTTAATGTGGTTCTCCGAGTAAAGAACTTACCATTAATGAGTTTCCAATTGTGTCCCGTGTTCTTATTGAACACACTTAATTCTTGACATGTTAGGCTTGAAATAAAGCGCATTAACTCAATGTAAACAGAGATACAGCCAAAAGCACAACCACTTGTAGCGGATGCATGCACATGACTGAGAATGTAAACAACAATAGCGGGGGTTTGTGCTTTGCTTGGTGCCAGACATGCAAACTTTGCGCTACTGTGAAATTTGAAGTTAGGCAACAATTTTTAAATTTTAATTTATTGGACATACACGTTCGCATCTCTGAAAGATATAACTTGAAAATTTGTATATAGGGAACTTACTGTACCTCATTAAAACAAAAGGTCACTTAATATGCAATAAACTAAAAACATACTACAAATAAGCACTTATGCCTTAAAATAGACCTATTTGCTACAAAAACAAAACAAAGTTGTGCAATTTAGTGGCAACAATGATCTTACCATACATGGCTGTTATAAAAAGTTCATACTGGCAAAACCACACAAAAGCTACCACCAGGATATGGGATGAAAAAAATGAGGCAGATGAGGCAACCCATAGGAAATGCACATGGGATTTTTATAGGGCATGGTTCTGGGCCTGTTTTCTGTCAATCCATAAAAACACTACGAGCGTTCTCTCTGACATTGTCAGACCTTGCCTAGGCAGTCCCCACAGTCTCCAGTAACTAAAGCAGACTAAGAAGTAAGGTAAGCTGGCTAACACTCATTAGGTAAGCAAGATAGAACAGTCTCAAAAATGATTGAAGTAGCAACTCTGCTCTAGAACCAGTTACATTCTAGTTTTAGCTTGGTCTTGAAGAGAACTTTTCCTCCTGTCTTGGAATTGACTCAGTCTTGCTATCATTTGGACTTGGGTTGCATCCAAGTCTAGGCCTTTTTAGACTCTTGACTCTGTCTCAACTAGTTGTGGTCTAGGACTTGATAAAGGTAGTCTTGACTACAACACTTGCCTATGCTTAGCAGCCAAGATAAAGTAATCAAATTACATACTTTGAACCCCCCTCTTACCTTCTAAAAATGTACCTTTTTAGCTGGATCTTCCCTAATGCATATTTACAAAGTCACATTGAGAGATTAAGCACTTTCTATTTTTATATGTTGCTCTTCACAGAATACAGGCTCAGACTGCTTACACAATTACAACTTAACTCATAACCAAAAAGTGAAACTTACAAAGCATTAAAAAAACATTGTACGTTTTCAGCAGCAGATTATAGTCAGCTAAACAGTAAAGAAGAACATCATCCACACAAACATGTACCTTACAGACAGTTACTGATGAATCAATAACATTGATCTAGATTGTGGAAATGAACTGAACCAACCATTCCAATGCTTTATATTCAAAATCAATTATGTAATATTTTTAAAAGAAATTATCAAACTATCATGTGCTTTTGACAAATGTTTACAGCAGCAATATAAATCAATTAAAAGTAAGGAAGTTGCAGTAACAGTACTATGTTTTTCTCTGGAGCCAGACCACATTGGAAAAAATGATTTAAGCAAATCACTCACTTACGACATTAGAATTTTTGCTAGACATTATAATTTGGAAACTGTTTATAAATTAATGAAATCAGACATTTCACCTTCTTTATGTAATGTTAAATGTGCATAACTCCTAAAACTAGGAGCTATGTAAGATGAATCAAGAAATACAAATCTGTTATGCTTTCAACAATAATTGGAGGTGTAAGCTATAAAAGTAAACAACGTATTTGTGCACAAGTGGATTCTTTTAGGATTAATAATTTGTAATGCCTCCGCAACACCGCCACAAGAGTAAGCATGAATTGAGGTACTGGGCATACTGCTACTGATAAGGTTTATTCTGTAATTGAATGTCATGTACTGTCTAAACCTGATAAAAAAAAAAGGTAATCACCAGTAGCAACTTTTTTTTTTTAAAGGCTAAGTCATTTGAGTTGGTCTTATCCATTGGGAAAGGAGGACATCCGAGATAGGCTTCTACTGGTGGCGGTGTTGTTTAGATTTTTCTTTTAATCTGTTTGAGATATCCCATATTTAATTAACCCAAGTGGAATCAATTACAAGTACTGTATATTAAAAAAACATAAGCAGGAAACTAAGGGGTCAGAAAGAGAAGGAAAAGATAGCTAAAGTCTAGGCCAATCCAATTTCACAATATGGCCTGCCACAGACTAAGCTAGGAGAGACATCCTTAGGAAAAACTCATCCAAGACCTCACAATGCAGAATCCACTCTGGCCAAAAGTGAATGAGGGAGTGAAACAGCAAGTGAGGCAGGCAGTGAAAATTCGCCTCTTTCAAATGACATATCTGAACCGAACATAACCTCTCTATCCCCACTGACAGCAGCATCAACTCCAAGATATGAAAATCCACCTTCAGTTAACAGAGAAGACAGAAACAAAGTCAAGCTTTTCTGAGTTAAAGGTATTGATTATTAATATAAAGAATTATATAGGATATAAAAGGAGGATATTGTAGGGAACACAGCAGAATTAAAAAGCTGAACCTGGATATAATAAATCAGGAGGTACGTTTAAGCAGTAACTTTGAGGAAAAGCTAAAGGAAAACCTAGCAAAAACTGATTGAAATATACAGAAAAATAGGAGCAAAACTGAGGACAACATCAGAGTACTTGGTGCTCACCTGGAAGATGGAAAGGTTTACAACTCATATTGAAAAAGTAGAACAATCAACATTCACCACCAAGAAAAAAAAAAAAAAACTGCTGCAAAATGCAAATGTAAAGTGCTTTGTGATAAATTAGCAGCATTTGAAGATAGATATAAAAGGAACATCAGAATCAAAGGACTTCCTGAAAATCATGAAAATCCAAAGACAACAAACTCCATAGCCAAATTATTTTTCAAAGTAATAGGAAAGGACTAAGTTGGACATTGAAATCTCAGAGGCTTATCATATATGTGGATCAGATGCCTTAAAGACTAGATGCCTGATTGTAAGATATGATAAAAAATGGGTTACAGAAAATTTGATGTTGATTCTCAGACAGAAAGAGAAGATTATATTTGAAAATAGTGTTCTGTATTTTGACAAATTTCTCTTCTTCAAAAGCTGCTAAACAAGCAGCATTTTTCAGGATTAAACAGTGCTTACATATAAATCATGTATAGCCTCGTTTCCAGCTAAACTTAAGAGTCGATTTGGTCCATCTATAACATATCTATTTGCAAGTTGGTCCATCTATAACAACATTTGCTGTAACTTATACCCTCTATTTTCTTTATGGTCACTTTTTCAGTTACTATACTGAAATTAATTCTATCAAAAAATGTGTATTTAGATAACCATTAAGCACTTGAAAGTGACATTAGACATAATAAAAGTATAAATTGGGAGCTTACACTCCAAAGTTTTAGCTACATAAGGTCTGAGGAAGTGTTTCCGTCTGTATTATCACAAGACTAAACTGGATTTACTAAAGGCAGACACTTGGATTCAAAACTTTGGTGTCTGTTTAAATGTAATATACTTACCCATAAAATCTAACACACCAGAGATTTTATCTTTGGATGTAGAAAAAAAACCAAAAAAAAAACGATAGAGATAGATATAGATGACAAAAATAATACACACACACAACTGGCTTGTAATTTCCAACAAATTTGTTAATTGGAAAAATATAATGCATAGATATAACATGGTAACTATTTACAAACATTCAATAAATGCACATAACACTTAATTAAGCTAATATGTTCAACCAATGTGTATAACAAATGTATTTTTTCCCTCTCTCAATGTCAATCCAGTTATTTCAAAAACAAAGTGCAAGATCAAAATAAGAGTCACTTTTAGTATTCAATTTCTCTCTCCCTGCTTAAGTTCCTATATCATGTCCACTTATCTAGGTACCCATATCAAGAAAAAAAAAAATATATCTTCCAGAATCAGTCCTGTTTATCCACAATTCATCTAGTTCATCAAAAAAACTGCCTGTACACACAGAAAGTAAAGTTGTCTTTTAGAATTTAAGTAAAATAAAAAACCTTCACGTAATTTATTTCAGCTAATCATGAATAGACATTCCTTTTATACACATTTTTTTTTCATTGCCATCTGGTTGTTAACATTTTTTTCCCCACAGGACGCAAACCTGCCTCACTTACTTTTACTTGAGGAAGCAGCATTTATTCCTTTAACTGCTACTTTATTTCCAAGTGCTGAACTTTTTTTTTTTAAATAACATCTCACAAACAAGACATTTGTTTTATCCTCTGTTTTCTTAGTTTCTTTTAAAGAACCCTTATCGCAGCTCTGATCTGTTTAAATCCTGCTTATAGTTGGGTTTGCCATGTGTCGTTTATCCTCAACGCGCTCCTTTTTTTCTCTGTGTATTCGCACCTGTGTAAGGATATTCACAGCTCCTTTGCCTCTCACTCTAGAAACTTCAATGAAGTACATTCTCCTTTAATGGAAGGAATGATAGTTTTCTAGATTCTAATGCATATATACTACTGATTTATTTTAATTTAGTTCTGCTAGTTACATGAGCATAGGTATATACATTAACAAATGCTTTAAGAGATTAGACTCCATTATAACCTCACTTTTATGTAATTCAAGTTGTCCACACATTCAAAAGGCAACTCTACAAAATCTTAAAGCAGAAGGTGGCATGCCATAATCAAACTTTCAAATGTAATACTGGGCAGCAAATTTACAAACTATAAAGACCTTGAAATTAACACACACGGATGAATTTACACAAGCCTGGCCTGCAACAGAAATAAAATCTTGCTGTACTTCATATGTCGTGCTTTCGGCCAGAGTAAATACTAATTTTCATCAATATATAATCGGCTAATTTCAATTGGTGGAACATCCCTAGAAGCTTTTATTTGTTGCTCCTCTCCACCCACAATGATCACCTTTTTCAAACCTCTCAAACCCACACAGTATTTAATTTTTGGACAATGTCCCAAGGATTAAACACACTTAAGAGAACTGTGTATAGATAATGTTTTTGCATCTTATGAACAATTACGCTCCAAAGGGATCTTTCACTTGATATCTCAGAAAACGAGTGGAAGGCACCCATGCATAGAATACACTAGTTCTATACGCATACAGCATTCAATAATTCAACTGTAAATCTTTAATTGATCACAATTACCTTGTTTAAACAAAATCTTTCCAGAGCTAGATCAGCTTTCAAGCATTAAAATCCAGCCTCACAGGGGCCACATGTTTTGAGAGTGCATAAAATTAACAAAAAAAGTTAATCTAACAGTCACAAGCACTCCTAACCCATTCACAGCTGTGTTTGGTGTAATGCACATTAAGCCCATCTGGAAGAAAGACAAATTGATTGTAACAGCCTATACCTACACTACTAACATGTAGACTTACCTTGCTTTAATGGAAGCATGTGAACACATCTTTTATAAATCAGGTGGATAACTGATGTACCATACTATTTGAAATCAAATTCTTGATTACAAGGTCTGTTCAAAACTTTTTTTTTTTAATATATAAATAGGGCAAGACTTCATTCAAATTTTAGAATAGGCATTCATATTTGGGGAGACATTTTCCCTTTTTTCCCCCTAAGCTCTTGGCTCTCCATTATCGGGTGGGGGGACTGAATTCTGTTTTGTTAGGTTTTGTCTTTTTTTTGTTTCTGCTTTCTTTTCTTAACCGATTTTTTTTCCTTTTTTTTCTAGTTTGACTATTTAGTAATTTGTTGTATAGGTTTGACTTGATTGCATTCAACTGCATTTTCTTAAAAAAAACCAAAAAAAAAAAAAAAAAAAAAAACCTTTACAGTCTGATAAGTATGATGTGAGAAGGAATACAAGACGACTATTAATAATAGTATTATCTGCCTTCCAGAACTTGACTGGATTTAAATTCAGAGAATAAGATTTAGCTTTTCTTACTGAAGGAATACATTTATTTCTAACCTACTTAAATAAGTCAAGGAGTTTGATCCCTAGACTGCCTAACAAGAGCCATGGCTTCACTCATCTTTTAGACAGATGAAAATTTTGCAAAAAACAACTTTGTATTCTAAAGTTCTTATAATGTGAATGGCCCATCAGCCACAGAAAGTAGAGTTTTGCTGAAAAGATCAAGTGCTAATTCAATATTCAGAAATTCATGAAATTTAATGTGTTGTCACTAAGTGCAACATAAGCCAAGAATGTCTACTAGTGTGTGTATGTATATGTATAGGTATATATATATTTATTATATATATTTCTCCTAACCAATTTTTTTCATTCCAGTACTCCAAATACAAGCTATTGGGTACTGATCCTGGAAAGCAAGATCAGACATCCAAGGAAATTTTTCCCTCATATTAGATAAAATTAAATAAAAGTTGAATAGGATCACTTAAGCTGGACATGGCTGGGTAAGTAACCAGTTAAGATTACTACAGCATCAGATACAATACTTAATGAGTTTAAATTGTAAATCACCTAGCACCTAATAATCTCTCAGGTTCCCTGCAAGTGAGCTTGGGAAGGCCTCATAAGGTTGGAGAATACAGAGCAGGGAATTTGAGAGAACTCTCTTACACAGATCATCCAGGGTACTGGGTCCTAGGTCATCTCTTGTGCATTCCCCTCTTCAGCTCAGCTCATAGGTTTTCAATAGGGTTTAGGTCATGAAACTGAGACGGCCATGGCAGAAGCTTGATTTTGTATTCTTTTAACCACTTTTGAGTTGATCTGAACATGGGTTTTGGATAATTGTCCTGATGGAAGATATGAGAACCAATTTTTAATTTCTTTGCAAAGGCAGCTAATTTAAATTATCCTGGCATTTCATGCAGTCCATGATACTATGTACCCTTAACAAAGGTTTCCAGGGCCTTTAGTAGAAAAAAGCCCCACTTCACATCCACTATATACTAGACCAGGGGTAGGCAACGTCGGTCCTGGAGTGCCACAGTATGTGCAGGTTTTTGTTCCAACCCAGTTCCTTAACGAGAACTCAATTATTGCTGATGAAGCACATATTGCTTAAGTGACATTTTAATGCTTCATTTTAGTGGTCTTGCTTATTAAGGTTCTCCAACCTTAATTGCTTATTTCAATCTTAAAGTGCTGCATTCAGTGTTTTAATTGCTCCTTATTAGCAATAAGATGTAAAACAGGGGTAGGCAATGTCGGTCCTGGTGAGCCGCAGTGGCTACAGGTTTTCATTCAACCCAATTGCTTAATTAGAAACCAATCATTGCCAATCTCAGACCTTATTTAATTTTATGGCTTGTTAGTCTGTGCAATGTAAGGCTTTTATATCGTAGATTTTTTTCCTCTCCAAGGATATCATCCAAATGATTTGAAGCCTAAAACAGATCATTTCCAGTCTGTCACATTTTTCTATTAAGTGTTTTATTAAATCAAACCGTGCATGATGAACACACACAGATGTAATTGGAAAAAAGCTAGCTGGAGAACTGCTGGCTGCTTTGTCTTTTACATCTTATTGCTAATAAGGAGCAATTAAAACACTGAATGCAGCAATTTAAGATTGAAATAAGCAATTAAGGTTGGAGAACCTTAACAAGCGAGACCACTAAAATGAAGCATTAAAATGTCACTTAAGCAATATGTGCTTCATCAGCAATAATTGAGTTCTCGTTAAGGAACTGGGTTGGAACAAAAACCTGCACATACTGTGGCACTCCAGGACCGACGTTGCCTACCCCTGTACTAGACTATGGGGATCAGGTTCTTTTCGTTATAGCCATCCTTCTAATACCAAACCAACCTTTAGTGTTATTGCTTAAAAGCTCAGTATTTTTGTTTTGTCTGACCATAGAACATGGTCCCTGTCAAAATTCCAAGTGCAAACTGTAAGTGCTTATGTTTGTGGCTAAATGACAGGAAAGGCTTTTTTCTGGCATGCCTTGCAAACATCATATTGGAACAGAGGAGGCATCTGATGGTAGTTTTGGAAACCTGATGATCCCAAACACTACTTTTAGTACATTTCTCCAAAAGTAATCCTTGAGGATTTTTTGTCTCTCTAATCATCCTGCTCACAGTGCATGGGGGTAAAATTACCTTGAGTCTTCTTCAAAGTAAATTAGTAATGGTTTCACTGAATTTGAGCTCTTTAATTATTGCCCTAACTGTAGATATTAGCATTTTGAGGCAAGTAGCATTTTTCTAAATAGGCATTCCCTGACTTATAAAAGGTCAATATATTCTCTCATCTCTTCCATGTTGATAAATGAATACAGGAATTTGGCCTTATATGCCACCCCTCATTCATACTGCTTGAAAGTTTCTACACATGCTGATCAACTTAGATATAAATTGAAAAAAATGCTTCAGTTACTCTGTGTTCATCAGAATTTATAGGGGTACTAGTAATTGTGGCTTAAGTGGTTTTGTTTTTATTTTTTGATGAGGTTTTTTTTCTTCTTCTCAGAATTAATTTACATCAAATATGGGTTGGATTCTCTCATTGTTCAGTGTCAGATTAATGTAATTCACTTTTTTTTTTACAACACTTTTTACTCATTTTTACCAGGGGTGGCAATAATTGTGAATGGATTGTGTATTCATTTGCTTGTCTAAAGTCCTGTAACTTGTAATTGAATCAACAATACTATTTCTAAGAAGGTTGATACATATGTATTTTGGTTGCAAAATTACTACTAGACATAATAATGTATTAGACACAGGGAATCAAGGCATGACACACTTTTAAACAAATTTAACCTGATTCTATGCTGAAACATGGGTATGGTGTTCAGAGCCAGTGAATTGCAACCAAGATCTTGCCTGAAGGGGCCTAATTTGCCTTGAAAGCCTGCATATTGAAATCTTTTTAGTTAGCCAATAAAAGATGTAATTTTGCTTGACTTCTCATTACAAAAAAATTCCAGAAACTTTCAAAAAGCAAAATTTTAATTGACCGTGTGGTGAACAATATGCTGAATCCATGTGAATGAAGTGATGTGTAGGTAATGGTATACCCTGCTTTAACCTCCAGACATTTCAGAGATCTCAAGTCTCTCTCCAGCACTCACTATCTGAGCATTGTTCGCTGTTTCTCATTCGTTTGCTACTTATACTGCTGATTCTGGCTATTCTTTTTAGCCTCTTGAGCCTAATTGCCGCTTGAAACATGCAATAAGGTTAAGGGGATTTGAATGATGATCTATGGTTGACTTTATTCAATCAGATAAAAAACAGTTACACAACACTGAACACACCCTTTTGGCGTTTACACGCACATGTACTTATCTCTTAGAGAAGAAACCAGAAATTGATTCACCGATGTAAAAGAGTTGTTACACGTTGTTTCTGTGAAAAGATGGCTCCAAAAAAACAAGTGCTCAAAGCAATCTCTCAAAGGTTAAGAGGAACTGTAAAGTGATACCTCTCAACAAGAAGATAAAAGTTTTACAGAACTTTTCTTTTAAAGAGTGGAATGTTGCTTGACTTGATTTAAAGTAAGATGTGGTAACTGAGTGTACCTGCCTTTAAGTAAAACTAGAAAACCTTTTCAGCAACTAAATGACTATTTATATAAACACTAGTCATTTAGCCCGTTACAATAACGGGCGCTAGAACAGTAGTGCATAAACAGTAGTAGTGTAGTAGTGTAGGAACAGCCTATATTAAAGGGCAAGGGACTTTGACCTCATTCTTTTTGTTGGTTGTATTTTTCTTTCTTTTAGCCTTTCTTTTGTTGATGTTTACTTGCTGAGCTGACCGTTCTTCGTGGGCTGCCGCCGTGTATTGTATGTCTAATTTTCTGTGACAGTAATACTGTCTTGTATGGCTCTATTCAATAAGGGCGCGCACAAAAAGGTGAGCTTCAAAAGTGCGACCTCAATTGAGCGCGGCGAATAAAGGCGTTCGTAGATAATTTAGTTCAAATGGCTCTGGAATATG
The DNA here is from genome assembly GCF_900747795.2 of Erpetoichthys calabaricus. Lineage (NCBI taxonomy): Eukaryota > Metazoa > Chordata > Cladistia > Polypteriformes > Polypteridae > Erpetoichthys > Erpetoichthys calabaricus. The sequence goes on from NC_041410.2 coordinate 42,026,650, forward strand.
TGAAGAGCAACAAAGGTGCAGATCTTTATTTACGCGCGCCTTTATTCGCTGCGCCCAATTGAGGTCGCCCCTTTTGAGGCTCGCCTTTTTGTGCGCGCCCTTATTGAAGGATACCGTCTTGTACGCCCGCTGGTTTGTACGTCAGTAATATACCTTTAATTTTCTCTGGCGGTAATACAGGCGTGCGCGTCGGTAATATGCCTTTAATCTCCTCTGACAGTAATACCGGCTTGTATGTGGCTGTAATATGCGTCACTGTATTGTGTACCTTTAATTTCCTCTCGCAGTAATACTGGTTTGTATTTCCGTAAAACGCCTCTAACTTTCTCTGACAGTAATATCGCGAGTCGCACCGTGCACTTCATCAGAAGACACCCACACACGGACACCTGGACGCACATAGGGATTTCATATATATAGATTGTACTCTTGCTAAGCTTCTGTCAGGTTTAAAAACAAATCATTGTACAGATACTGTACTGCTTAAAGTAGTAATTCAGACAGAGGCCACATTTCTTTTTTTGGTTTAACTAGACCTGAGCACAGCATTTGATATTTACCATTGACCACAACATTCTAATAAATTGTCTTAGTCAAAGGGTGTCCATCTCTGGCAGTGATTTAAATTGGTTTCAGTCTTGTTAATAGCTAGAAAATTCTCAGTAACGTGTGGTGATTGTATGGCATACCACAAGGATCTATTAAGGGCCCATTGTTAGTTTCAAGCTATATGCTCCCATTAGGCCAGACTATCTCAAAGCACAAGGTGAACCACCACACCTATGCAGATGAGAGTTTTACCTTTCTATAACAACACTTGATGCAATGCCTGTTGTGTTTTTCTGAAAGGATCAGTAGTAATTTCCTCATGCTAAAATAAGGAAAAAAATAACAAATCATAGTTGTTAGTAAAAATAGAAATTATGAGGGTGTTAGCATCATTATTTTGGTTACCAGTGTCTTTTAGAATTGACTTTAATAATAACTACTAATGATGGTATATTAAGCTTTAAATAATCTTGCTCCATCCTATATTTGAGTGAATATCCCCCTTACATCCAAGAGCAGTCTGCCCATTATTCCAGGAGTCAGACATAAAAAGTGGAGACGCAGCCTTCTGCTGTTATGCACCAAAAATTTAGAATACTTTACCAATAGAGACATACCCAGCTAACACTGTAGATTATGTTTAACTTCAAATAAGAATGCCCAGTGGGGGCTAGGTGATCTTTCGGCCTGTTGGAACCCCTAAAGATTGTTTTTTTCTCCAGCTTAACAACTGTAGTTTATCTCTTTCCACCTTGGCCAAATGACCACCTCATCGGCTCATCATTTAGAGACTTGAGGTGGGGGGACAGATCTACAGTATATTTAAGAATGCCATTTGTATTAAATATGTATCTATCTTATGTATCTTATGCAGGTATGCAGATTTTATGTACGCTATTTATACATTCTTTTTCTTACCTAATTTAAATTTTTTTTGCATGTAATTAGTTCTTTGGCATCTTGTAAAGCACTTTGTGCTACTCTGTATGAAAATATGCTACAGAAGTAAATGATGATGTTTAGTAACTTTCTTGGATTTTAATGTCTCTATTCCAGAGGGTTGGGAATGTAAAAATGAGTTGTAGAATATCCAAGGGATGTCACTAAATATTATAATTCACATATTGATGTAAGGAAATTAATCGTGATTAAATATTTCAGTCTAACAGCAGCCCTATTTTTATATTATACATATTAAAAATGAAACTTTCCCAAACAATTTCTTTGAATAAAGGTACCAAATTTGAAAGAAATCAGTTCACTGGGAGCCAGGTCTTTTTATGTGGACAGACACACTGACATAACAGGTTGTTTCACGTTTTATACAAATTCACCTAAAAAAAATGGTTCTACTCTTTAAGCTGTTGAGAATAAGGTTCATCACCAGAAACAATGCTAAGATTAACCTTTTGTATGAAACCAGTTCTCTGCTGAATTGTCATTTGAGAGGACAAATGCTTGTCCCAGAGGTGAGGCAGAAGAGATTTCTTAGAAAAATGCTGCCTCAGTCCTGTACAATAAACCATATGAACTACATCCCCCTTAAAATGAACATACGACATAGATAAAAAATGGCATATTCCACTAGCATTAGTGTGTCCAAAGGTGCCCAATTAATTATCCATATTAATTTCACTAGTGTTACCAAACTATTCCTAAGATATTTGCAGACATTTATAATTTTGGATTTAATAGTATGTGAAAAGTCAAAATGCTTAAATGATCACTTTCCTTGGCTTCAATGTAGTTAGGCTCCTACAACTAAGTGTCACTGCTGAATCTCAGTTTCACTTTAACACAAAAGCTATCCATTCTAAGCATTTATATTCATTTTGCTATTTTCATATTTTCACAATCAGACATTCCAAATTAGTTCTTTAAATTTGAAGATTAGCATGATTGAAATAATTTATTTCTTTAGAAACGCAGTAATCCAACCCATACACAAAACAAAAAAATAAGTTCTCTCCAGGGGCCTCATGTATAACGCTGTGCGTAGAACTCACACTATAACATGGCGTAAGCACAAAAGCGGGAATGTGCGTACGCACAGAAAAATCCAGATGCAGGAATCTGTGCGCACGCAAACTTTCAAGTTCTTCCACTACATAAATCCCGATCAGTGTGAAAAGTAACGCACGTGCCTTCTGTCCCGCCCCAACTCCTCCTAGAATTACGCCTCTTTGAATATGCAAATCGATATAAATAGCCTTCTGTGAAAAGACAATGGGAAAAGCATGGGGGAAAATATAAGAATTTCAGCAAATACCAAGTGGAGGCAAAGGAAAAACGTACTATTTGTTGGTTTAAACAGTGGTATAATCAACAAAATGAAGTTGATCGAGTGACAAGAGTGTCGGAGAAACTCGAAGGCTCAAGTTCACAAAGTCGCACAGTGCCCGAAATAAAAAAGAAGTCACATATCAAAGTCGCCGTGAAAAGGCGACTCGTAGCGGACCGTCTGAATGTCATATGAAAGCTTATTAGGGTACAGAGAAAAAAAATAGGCACACAGTGGTGAAAAAAAGCACGAAATGTCAACTTTAATCTCGAAATTTCCACTTTAATCATTTTGTCATTAAAGTAGATCATAAACTTCATCTTAAAATCGTTTATTTTACTAGTTTCTCAAGTAGCACTTTAAATGCTTTGTTCTGTATATGATCTTCTATGTGCTGTGTATGAATCACCACGTGCTTCCGTTCTTTCTCTTTCTCCGACAGGACACAGAATCCATTGCATTCGTGATATTACAGCTCTCTGAATAATTAAAATACTGAGATGTATACTTGATATCTTTTTCATGATGATAGGAATGAAAGCATGTTATTAAACATGGGAACACGGTGGCGCAGTGATTGTTCATATCTCACGCAAGAGGCTTGCTGCGCCATGTGCGACCTTTGATGAAATAATTTATTACAGAAGTAGTGTCTCTTTCAAACGTACTAACCTCCAATTCCTGTCCTTACTTTTCTTTCTCCAAATACCCAATCGCCACACAATCAGCTCTGTAATAGACGTTAAGCCATCTGTAAGCTTAGAACGACGATTCTTCAAAACTTTTAAGGAACATTGAAATATCGTCGTAGTACATGTTTAATTATTCTATCTGTCTATCCTTCCAGTGTCGCATCAGCACCAGCAATAATACAGCGCAAGGCAGGAGCCATCCGTGAACTAGCTAGCGCTGCGGCACCGTGTCCTCACATGTTTAATTATTAACAATACAGATTATTTAAATAAAGTTAAAGATTTATCTGTATACTATAAGCAACATATTTTGCTGCATTTCATCTTAAAAATGATATCATCATCATACGCGCTTTATAAAGTGGCGCAGGTTGTGCAATATTATAACTGTAGTGCAAGTTTACATTGAGGTAATTGTACTTATAAGTACAAACAGTTCTACAAGGAGCACTTGATGGACCGATTGAGTGCGTTTATAGTTCTTGGGATGAAACTGTTTCTGAAACGCGAGGTCCGTACAGGAATGGCTTTGACGCGTTTTGCCGTGGTTGAGGTAGTGTGTGCTTGAAACTGTATACCGATCATTCTCTTTCCGATCAGCTGCTACTGTGATTCCCCACTCAGATACAGTGATATAAATACTCTGAGTGGTGCAGTGAGAGTAATATGGAAAAAGATGATCCACTGTGGCAACCCTTAACGGGAGCAGCTGAAAGAAGAAGAAGAATATGCAGTGAGCGTAACAACGCTAAAGCAGTTATGGTATTTGGAATACTATGGCTATTCCCTGGACCATTATATTGCTACAGGTTAATTACAATCAGATGCATTACACTAATAAACAATATGCAGTTACTTTCAGTGTATTTATAAAGCCGGGTCAGGAATGTGGGTCTAAGAAAGAAAGGGTGACCACACAGGAACAGTAGCACTGCTTTGACGCTGGGTGCCGCCAGTCTGCAAAACCGAGCGGAGAAATTGCGTACGCCAAGGTATGAGGTACCGTGGAAATGTGCATAGCTTTACGCCAAGTTTAGGTTTTATACATCGCGATTTGAGCGTGGAAACGTTCGTATGCAACATTTCTGTGCGTATGCACCGTTTATACATGAGGCCCCAGAAGACTGCTTCATTTCATTTATTTCTTTCAAAAACAGACACTTGGAAATGAATCAAAGCTTTGCATCAGGATTTTGTGTAAAAGAGCCAACATATATAAATGGGAGAGACAAAAACTGGAAGCAATCACCAGTGCACCACAAGGTAAACGTATGGAAGGTAACTCTAAAGAATCTAATACACCTAAACCTGTACACTTATGGCATGTGGGAAGAAATGTTTAGTTGCATATCCTGTCAGTAATTGTCTGATTCACTACAAACAAAGCACCTAGCTTTTAGCGACACTATCAAGGATAGGGTAACCAATGTGGCGATGTGATTATGGTAGATTCAGTCCTTAAATCATGTAAAAATCTAGTTAGGTATTTTATACAATTCAAGACTACATGTCAGACGGTGGAAAATAAATGTAAACATTACAGAAAAAATGGAATCAACTTTGAAATCAACAAAAACAAAAGTAGAGAATGTGTAAATTAATTTTAACTTTTTGGTTGAACTATGTAATCAACCACTGAAATGGTAAACTAAGCTAACATTAAAGCCAATGCCATACTACTTCTAGTTGCAGTGCATGTCAGATTTTCTGACAATAATTGCTGATCTCATCATCAGACCATGTCAATTTGTGCAATTGGAAACTGTAGCCAATGTCACATTTAATGACCGAGTGCTGACCTCCCAGCACAGTGGCAAATGAAATTTAGAGAAAATAGGATGGCTATTGTGAGACAGAACTGAGTCAGCCTTGTTTCTAACCTGTTTGTAATATGGTGAGAGAGGTCAGTTACAAACTAATAATTGTTGTTAAGAAATAGTCTATTTGTTTAATGCCAAGGTGGCAAAACCAACATATAAAAGCAAATGTAACCACACATACAATCAAGAATTTACATAAAAAGTGTGTTATGGTTTTGTCCACTTAAAACTATTGAGTTTGCTAAGAAAAAGAAGCCTGTCTGTGCCTTCTATAAAATTAATTCTATGTTAAGATCAATGTTTAGCCTGCTATCAATGATTGTCCCAAGATATTTGTAGTGCTCCAGTGTCCCTTCAAGTTACAGTTGAGAAAGTGTGAGGAGGAGAGCACCTGGGATCTACAGTCATACCTTTCGTCTTAGAAATATTTAGCAGTATAAAATAGATCACAACACTAAAGAAACTTGATGGTGACCTCATAGATGTATCGAGGCAATCAAAGAAACAGCCACATATTGTCTGTTACACATATTTATAGAGTGACCACCAGTGGGCTCCTGCTCCCCAACACCCAACACAAGCAGACACATGCACAAGTCCAGTAACACACACAAGACATACATATATGCCCTGAATATAGCCCACTAAATTTAGGGGCAAAACAGAAGTGATAATCAGTTAATCAACTAACCTGTGGGGCTGGATTGGTTTTACACTCAATGAGAAATCTATAAACAGCAATGCTGAATGTTTTTGAAAGTCTTCACACAGTAAATTCAGAAGTGTTGCAGTGCCATCCTTCACTTCTCTTTGCTCTGTATGTAAATTGCTAAGGGTTTAGGATCCTGAGGTTTAAGTAGTGGTTTCTTAATTAACTTCTGAAAGGATTTCATGATATGAAAAGTTAAGGCCACTAGTCTGAAGTTACACAATGCTTTTTTGTAATTTTTGTTAATGGAACAAGATTTACCTATTTCCATAGGCTAGCCACTTTCCATAAATCCAAAGACATCTCAAATATGGAGTGGCATATTGGAGAGAGTTTTGCACAGGAGTAAAGCAAAGGCCCACTTATTCTGTCAGAACCCAAGCTTCTCATGATTGTAGTTTAAGAAACACTGATATCATTCTGGTCACTCCTGGTTCCTGTCTCAAGTCTGTTCTTTGGCTGACTAATATACGAAGCAATATATTGTTCTTCAAGTCTTAAACAAAATTCTCTGAATTTCTGAACCAAACAATACTTTGTTTCAACTGCTGCAAATTTAACCTAATTACTGCATTTAATGTGAACCCAGGTTATCAGAGCGCAGCTCATTCTCAACTTTGTCCTTATACTTAAGCTTTTCCCACTCAGTTTCAGGTTTAACCTCCTCCTGTAATTCTTTATGTTCAGTTATGTTCCATGTTGAAATGTCCGGTTTGTTTTGGTTATCAGTTCTTCTACATCTCTGGTAATCCATGGCTTGTTATTAAGGTATATTTTGACCAATTTGACAGGAATTAATCGCTTCCTCACAAAATTTTATGCAAGTGTCCATCAGTTCATCAATGTCAGCACAGGATTCTTTGCATTTAAAACAGCAATGCAGGAACTCAACAGAATATTCATCCCAGACTTCTCTGTTTAGTTTCTGGCTTTTCTCTTTTAAAGAATGGTTTATAGATTCAAATAAGTTGTACACAATGGGGACTTTGGCTCCTGATTCATAAGTGCCTTTGATTTTTCTGTAGCACTGATTAGGCTCTTTGTTGTGACAAGTCTGGCAAGTGACATATTGGTAAAAATTGCATTGTGTTTTTTTCAGTGAACACAGATTAAAACTGCTCACAATAAAACTGGGAGAGTTGGGAAGACAGCAACTCAAGCCTTCATATCACTTATGAGATACTGTTAGTAGCTTTGCTCACCATTGTACTCCGGTGAAAACAGACACTTGTTAAGAAAATTTGTGGAAACTTTCTGGGGAAAGTTAACTGGGTGCAGTGAGACAGACAGAAGCTCCATATCCTTTGCACACACTTTCTCTAAGCATAATTTTACACCATTGTTAATTTATATAAAGGCAGAAATTGCCACAGTGAGACTTACTGATGATGGGCAAGTCTCTGTCAAATTGAACTGGTCACCAAATCCACAGATCTTCAGGTGGTCATCAGAATCTTTTCCATTCATTCAGGTTTTTGTAAATGCCATAATGCATGCATCTCTATTATCGATCTAAAAGCAGGCACATGCTTGAAGTTCATCCACTTTTTATTTTTTGGAAAGACTGAACAATTCCCATTGTAAGAATCGGTAACAGAGGTCATTTCCTTGTAGATTTTTCAGTATTTCTCTAATACCTCCTCCTCCTTTCCTGGTTATGAGATGATTACGAGAAGTTACGGATTTAAAAACCTGATATAAAAATAGGGCTAAGATTCTCTGAGAAATCGGGTAGTAAATACATGTGTTCAGGTGAGGTCCACTTAGATAGACTGCTGTCTCTGTTGTGTGTAATCCATGCAGGTGGATTAAGAGAAGTAGCTCCAAGTTGCCCAAGTCAGATGAAAGTACATAGAAATGACACAAAAAAAAATTCTGAATTCATTTATTTCGCTGAAACACTTTGTTTAGTGGCTAAGTACAGACTGGCTAAAAATTGGGTTCTGCAAGAACCATCACTCATGCATGATTATGTGTTTTTGTACTTTCTATTTGTGATATTTATATCTTACATCTGAGCTGAAAAAGGAATATTTCTATCAGGAATATCGTAAGACACAAAGTTGCTGATGAAATTTTATTCAGAATGTACCAAAACCAGCATAAGATTTGATCTATTCCTTATATTAAAAGGAACACACTGTGTGTGTGTAGTGGTTTATTCCAACCATAAAGCTGCCACAAAATGGCATTTCTGGCCATTTTTCAAGCTGTATTAAGAAATTAATAATTAGGAGTATATCAGAACTCTGAAATCTGTCCAAGTTATTTCCACATTTTACCATGGTGAGCTACAGTCTGGAAGAGTTCACATGAAATTTCCCACTTCTCCCAAATCATCTGAATGCAGTATCAAGTTCTTAGTATACGGATATCACAACCACATTTCTATTAAGAAAATTGTTAGTTTTATGGATATCATATTTCAAATGTTTGTTAGTCATTCACAAAATCTAAGTGCTTCATTTTTACTATTTTTCAGTTTTGTAAGTAATCACCGATTAAAATTTCAGCCATATAAAGAGTAACAAAGCAAATTGTTAACAACACTCGGTGACATTGCTAGAGAGAAGCAGTCATGTAAAATACTAATGCGCCATTGAAACAAAAAAGGAACTGTGCTACATTTCAACTTACAATTTGCTTCTCATTGACATTTCCACTGCTGTAAGTCGTAGCAAGTGTTGATGAGCATGCCTCGCTATACCAAGGAACATTACCAAACTGAGTGGTGCTGCTTATTGAGAGGGTGTAGATACTGTTGGTATATCCATCACAGTTACAACTGTCATGCTCCCTTCCGCCATTACCGGATGCCCACACAAAAATAGAACCTAGTCCTCCACGGCCCTAGAAAAGAACAGAATTCATGTTATACAACCCAGTGTTATATTTGCACTCAAAAATATTGACAATAAACAATGCTTAAATATATTAAATATAAATCATATGCCAAACCTACCAATAGACAATATTAAAGTGTTAAAACTGTTCGTCCAAAACTTAAAAATTAAGCAGCTAATAATGAATCACTCGATCAGTATGGTCTGCACAAAATGGGATTAAGATAATGTAATTTACACAAAACTATGAAAGTTTAAGCTTAATGCCTTCTAAATTAACTGACATTTTTAGATGTTTAGTATCCTTGATGCAACTTTGCAAAGGACATAACCAATCCATATATAAATTAGAACAATGTTTACAAGCTACATTTAGATTGGGGTAAAACCCAGAGCAGCAAGTGTGAGGGTCAAAAGAAATATGAATCCCATTGCACTCTGGCCAAGTCTAAAATATTTTGTAGTACTGCATGTGATTATGTGATCATTCAGCCAAAAGAAGAATTAAAAGTCTTGAAAGTGTTATACATGTGTATAGTGAATGAGTACACATCACCTTCTGGTACGTAGCTCTTTTTAGCTGAGAAAAGAAACTGATAGAAGGAAAAAAAAACTTTAGAAAGTGAATAACGAATAAAGAAAACTATACTGTCTCCTAACATGTAATGAATTGGTCTGAAACTAAATCTAAAAGGAGCTGGTACAGCTGTGATGTTCTGCATGGATAGCTGAGGAAACCTCTCCCAGACAACATTTTTACTGTGGATATTTAGCATTTTAATTTTTCTAGTAAGGCTTCCTATGATCCAAGAGGATACTGACCCTTAAAAGTAGCAATTAAATATGTAAAATTACATGCTCAGACGAACCTGAAAAGTGGACACAAACACTGATGAGTCATCACTACAGAAGCATAAGAGTTGAGTAACATGTACCAACATGTACATCTCTCCGAAAGATGCTAGCACAGTTGAGAGACAGACCTCATCAAAGCACTCAATAACATATCACCCTCAACACTAACTGGGTATACTACTTTTTAACACTAGAATCCCTGAAGCCTACGAAAAAAGTCGTAATCCTGGACCACCTTAAATTCCTTTGCACCTCTCCATCAGCATTCTTGTTTTGCAAATGTGTCAATCAGCCTGCTATCCCATCCCCCTCCGACACAGCTGAAGTTCTCCCAGCTCAAGTCTGTTTATCTGGGTGTGAGGTGCCTTGAATTGTAAACGGTTAATATATTGCTATTTGGAATACATACATTTCATGTGTGTTCCATGTCTACAACTATCTGGATAAATGTAGGTTGACAGGAAATGCGAGGCAAGAAATGTTGAACACATAGCTAAAACAGATTAACGTTACAGTAAAAATTTGTGTGTGAAAACTGAAGTCCAAATATCAAATAAACACTTTCAAAAAAAGGTATAACAAGTGTGTCTTTATTCAAGAATATAACCAAAAAAAAAGAAGAAATTATTCAGTTTACATGTTGCTGTCAGTATGCAAAAACCAAAGTCCATTTATCAATTGCATGGGTGGGTTAGAGGTAAGAATGACTGTCTCTAAATCAAGAGGTTGTGGGTTCAATCCCGGGTCTTGCTCGCATTTTCCATTTTGAGTATTGAGCTGCTATTATTACTACTATTATATAATAAAAACATACATTTGATTTGAGTCTGTAACACCCATTGTAAATTTTTGCTACTTATTCAGTTTTATTCTCTCAGACATGTTCAGGTGGTACAACGAACATGTCTCCCCCTCTCAGAGATGATTATTTCCTTGATTTAACCCTCCCCACCACCCCACTCCAGTTTAAAGTTACAAAACAAACAATTCAGACATGATTAAAGTGCACATTGCACAGTTTAATTGAAATGTAACCAATTGTATCATAAATGTTGTAAGGCGACTTGGATAAAGGCATCAGCTGAATAAGTAAATGTAAACTATGGGTATTTCCATACACTTCAGTCACACCATGTAGAAATTACACTTTTTATACAGTCCCCACATATTTAAATATACAAGGTTAAATATATTTATGATAGTTGTATATTATCTGGCCTGTAGCATCAAAGTTTCATATTATTAAAAATAAAAAGAATACAGTAACACTTAAGAGTAATATACTACATGCAGGCACTTCTAAGGAACTGCATACGAGACAGCAGCAGAAACTATTGCCAAAACTAACTCACAGGTTTGTTAATATGGTACATAGAGGGAGGCAAGTGGCAGTAGTGTATTTTCAACCTGGGTGGATGAAGCAATTTGGCTTTGTTGCAAACAGGCAAAAGATGTATTTTTTCACAACACAGAGTATGTGTCCTATACATCAGGTGTGTGGTGACACTTCAAAATGAAGCATGAAAAAAGTTTAAGGAAAAAAGTTTAAGGATGAGCTAGAGCAGAATTTATCAGGACAGAAATGGCAAAATACCAGAGGCAAAAGTAGTGTGTTACAAACTATGCAAAGCTAAAAAAACAATACAAAAAAGGCTACAGAAAGCAGCTATAAACTCTCAGAATGCATCACCAAATATTGTAAACATTTGCAAATAGTGAGCACTTAAAATCTCGGCATTGCTTAGAAAGGCTTCTTTCATTTAATGGATTGCCAAACAAAGAAACAATCATTCAAAAAGTGAAACTTGTATATTAGATTCATTCATTACACACAGACTGATGTATTTCAAATGTTTATTTCTTTTAATGTTGATGATTATAACTGACAACTAATGAAAGTCCCAAATTCAGTATCTCGGAAAATTAGAATATTGTGAAAAGGTTCAATATTGAAGACACCTGGTGCCACACTCTAATCAGCTAATTAACTCAAAACACCTGCAAAAGCCTTTAAATGGTCTCTCAGTCTAGTTCTGTAGGCTACACAATCATGGGGAAGACTGCTACCTTGACAGTTGTCCAAAAGACGACCATTGACACCTTGCACAAGAAGGGCAAAACACAAAAGGTCATTGCTAAAGAGGCTGGCTGTTCACAGAGCTCTGTGTCCAAGCACATTAATAGAGAGGCGAAGGGAAGGACAAGATGTGGTAGAAAAAAGTGTACAAGCAATAGGGATAACCACACCCTGGAGAGGATTGTGAAACAAAACCCATTCAAAAATGTGGGGGAGATTCACAAAGAGTGGACTGCAGCTGGAGTCAGTGCTTCAAGAACCACCACGCACAGACGTATGCAAGATATGGTTTTCAGCTGTCGCATTCCTTGTGTCAAGCCACTCTTGAACAAGAGACAGCGTCAGAAACGTCTCGCCTGGGCTAAAGACAAAAAGGACTGGACTGCTGCTGAGTGGTCCAAAGTTATGTTCTCTGATGAAAGTAAATTTTGTATTTCCTTTGGAAATCAAGGTCCCAGAGTCTGGAAGAAGAGAGGAGAGGCACAGAATCCATGTTGCGGGAGGTCCAGTGTAAAGTTTCCACAGTCAGTGATGGTTTGGGGTGCCATGTCATCTGCTGGTGTTGGTCCATTGTGTTTTCTGAGGTCCAAGGTCAATGCAGCCGTCTACCAGGAAGTTTTGGAGCACTTCATGCTTCCTGCTGCTGACTAACTTTATGGAGATGCAGATTTCATTTTCCAACAGGACCTGGCACCTGCACACAGTGCCAAAGCTACCAGTACCTGGTTTAAGGACCATGGTATCCCTGTTCTTGATTGGCCAGCAAACTCGCCTGACCTTAACCCCATAGAAAATCTATGGGGTATTGTGAAGAGGAAGATGCAATACGCCAGACCCAACAATTCAGAAGAGCTGAAGGCCACTATCAGAGCAACATGGGCTCTCATAACACCTGAGCAGTGCCACAGACTGATCGACTCCATGCCACGCCTCATTGCTGCAGTAATCCAGGCAAAAGGAGCCCCAACTAAATATTGAGTGCTGTACATGCTCATACTTTTCATGTTCATACCTTTCAGTTGGCCAACATCTCTAAAAATCCTTTTTTTGCACTGGTCTTACCTGATATTCAAATTTTCCAAGATACTGAATTTGGGACTTTCATTAGTTGTCAGTTATAATCATCAACATTAAAAGAAATAAACATTTGAAATACATCAGTCTGTGTGTAATGAATGAATCTAATATACAAGTTTCACTTTTTGAATGGAATTACTGAAATAAATCAACTTTGTCATGATATTCTAATTTTATGACCAGCACCTATATAACATGTTTAGCTGCTGTTCCAAGATACTGTAATAGAATCAGTATAAAAGAGGAAAATGTGCTGCCTCAGGCCTATGTATGGCACTACTACTACAGATGATATGGCAAGAGAATTACCAACCACTAGGAAAGAAACAAAGAAAACATTCAACATTACAATAGATGACATCTCTGCTATGGTGGGCAAACAGAGGGTGTTTGTGAGTTTAACTGGAAAAAATCAGATTATTCACCCAGTCCTAAAGTTTCTTTGCATTATTCACCAGGAAAATTGGGCAAAAATACTTAAGTCTCATTTGACTGCTGTTATGGACAATGTCATTAGAACTGTTAACTTTCTTATATTTGACATTAACTCACCGACAGTTTTGACCACTACTGAAGATTAGCAGTGTATTCACAAGGACTAGCCTGTGACATGGCTTAGTAGCAGGAAGGCTTTGGAGTATTATTGAGTGCTTTGTTGAGGGTTTTTTTTTTTTTTTTTTTTAAATAAAAGGGTTTGAACTTCCAGGAGCTACAAGAAGAGTGACTAGTAAAGAACTTATTCTTTTGGAGGACATCATAAGATATCTCAACACACTCAACCTGCAGTTACATGGTGCATGCCAAACTGTGTTAGCTTTATTTGATGGATGGAAGTCACTGCTGGTGAAAATTATTCTCTTGTGATATTCAAACTAGAGGCTTTCGTTATTTCAGTCACTTAAGGCCACAGTCATCACATCAGCTTGTCAACCCCAATGACCTCTTTCAGTGCATTCAAGAACTTGAAATTACATTACAACATATTGTGACCTGTTCAAAAAGTTTTCCAGACAAATTCTCATGTTTGAGAAAGGTGACCTTAGCATTATTCTCTATATTTAGACTCATGTAATTTGGAACAGGTTTTGTTCACACCTAAAGAGAGGGTGAAGCCATCTTGCAGCCAACTTAAAATAGATCACTGAGAAGCACATACGCTGATACAATTAACATCTTGCAGGCAGACATTGCACAACAAAGCCATGAAAGACAGGGACAGAGATTATACTGAAACTTTATGTCTAATAAAGGGGTGGGAGGGGCATGTCTTAAATATGCTTATTTATCCACAGGATAACATACATAACAAGGGATGATTGCAAAATGATAGGGAATCTGAACTGGTGGGATAGATGTTTTGTAAGTTCAGGAATGGTTTTTACAGCAAGATGCCTTTCCCGACTCCATGGTTCTAATTTTATAGTGGCCAAAGATTAGCTACCGAGTGCTAATGTGAATTAACAAGTGTCTAGTGTTTGTTGCTTCAGAAACATGTAAACATGCATACCAAAAATTATGAAGGCAATTGCTGAGGAATTTCAAAAAAACAAACAGTCATGGTGTACTAGAGCCAGTACCCTTTGTGTTCTACAAAATAGATAGCCTGCTAAAGGTAGGAAGGACACCTCACAAAGATGTCCCACACCTTGGGTATAAATAACAGAAGAAAATATTGTTTTTCCCTTAAAATTTGATTTGTGGTGACAAAGTGAAAGCAGAAACTACAGCTAATACATATGGATCATTTGAATCCATTCTTAAGGAACAAAATGAACATCAGCATGGTCTAAGCATATTGGGTGGCCAGAATGTTGACTACCAAAATAAATCATCAATCCAGCTATTGTTCCAAAGAGAATCTTTAGCTTTTGTAGCCATACATGGTGAGCAGGACCTCGGAGTACATGAGCTTATCTGTGCAACAATGCGAGATACTATACCTACAACATTCTCTAGATCTGGACTCTTGTGGCTACCATCTTTTGCCAAAACTTTGAGTGACAAAGTTGGAACTGGTTGCACAATCAATGTAATAAAATAACCAGTTTTACTTGAATGGCACAGAAAAGCTTTGTGAACCGTATGAAATTTTCATTAAAAAAATTACTTTTCTGCTTTTTACAGGTATTTATCTCAAGTCAGGCACAGAACTTCAGTTCACTTCTTGCATGCTTAACACACAAAGATGCAGAAAAGGGCCTTGAAATGTATCTTGCAGACTGAAGAGCCAAAACATAACAGCTATATTGACATCGGCTCCAAACATAAAAATGACAAAAGAGGGATAGATTACTATTCAAAAAGTATGTAGACTTTAAAACATAATGGTACCAATTCCACCATTTAAAAAAAAAAAAAAAACACTAAGTTGAAACTGAAAAAGTATCCTCCATTCTTTATTTCACATTTAAAGTAATACTCCAAAAAATAATGTACATTGTACTTACCCCATGTAAAAATTTTTAATCTAAATTTTTCATAGTGACAATACCTAATAGAGAACAGGGCCAAATAGTGGCCAGTGCTTTTGAATCAAAGATTCACCTCTTCCCCTCATTCACTGGTCAAGAATCTCATCTTTAGTTCAACAATACTATACTATGGAAATGCATCTTTTCTTATGTTTATATTGCACAGAGTCTGGAATAATTAATATTTTAGCAAATGTGTGCGCATTTTGAATGTTTTCAGCATAGGAATGGATAATGGACATGTGGAATGTTTGACAGAAGTGAACATTTTTGTTCATTGCATATTTTTTTTTTTTTTTTTTTTTTTTTAAACACTGTACAGCATTGGGCACTATTGGTTTCTGTTATATTCATTTATACTCTTCTTTATGCATGAAAACAAATGTTTTTTCAACCACCACGACAAACCATAGAGGGCAAGTAACATTCAATTAAAAAAAAACATTTTTGGGTGAAGTATTCCTTTAATAGAACAAACTGCTTTAAGTTATGATCCAACAAATTGTTTTGAATAATGAAGAAACTTAAAATAGAGGGGGCAAAAATATTGGAACCCTTAAGCACATTTTATAAACACAGCCTCTAGAGACCATAATTCCTAAGTGGTAAATTTAGGTCTGAATGAGATTTCTACACTTCTCAAAAGGTAGTTGGTAGCACTACTCTAGATCAAACTGTTCTCTCAGATTTAACAGGTACTTTCATCCAACAATAAGTTACACTACTTTCCACAAATGTTCAATGGGATTCAAACCAGAATGCTCAATGTTTTCTTTTCAACCATTTTTAGGTGCTTGAGTTTTTTTAATACTCATTAAACTGCTAAAAGACCCAACTCCTGTGACTAAGGGGCATCTTTCTCACACTGGACTGTACATTTTGCTGCTTAATGTCTCAATAGTCTTCTGATTTCACTGTGTCCCACACAGTTTCAAGGTACCCAGTGCCAGGAGCACAAGACTACAATATTACTGAGCCTCCTCCTCCTCCTCCAGATATTTTTTTTAAGAAAGCTTTGTTTTTGATTTCTGTGAATAACAACTTGGTGTGATTTAACACGTTTTGGTTTATCTGTCTGAAGGGTATTTACATAGAAAAACTCTGGATTCTTAACATGAAATTTGGCAAACAAGCCCTTTAAATTGTTCTCTTAGAAGTGGGATCTTTCTGGGCGTTCTACACAGACCCTATTTTAATTCAGACTGCAACGGAGAGTGTAACTTAAAACTGCTGCATCTTGAGCTTAAAGGTCAGCTTTGATCTTTTATGTTTTCTGTGGTTCTTCATCCACCATTCAAACAATCTCTCCTTTCAATCAAGGTTAACTTTCTTCTTGCAGCCATGCTATGGGATGCTTGCTACAGTCCCATAGGCCTTAAACTTCTTGATAATATTGGCAATAGTGGTCACATTGGAGATGGTCTTGAAACCTTTATGTAGATCATGCTTGGGTATTAAATTTTTACCTCTTCACACACAACTCTGTGGTTTTCAATGTTTAATGTGATACACAAAGTGACACAAAACAGCAGAGTACTTCTTTCTATTTAAACTGGTTGAATGAAAGACTGAAGACACCTGTGATACTAATTAAAAGAGATTAGTTTGCTTTAACTATCACTATAATTATTACTTATAACTTCTACAAAGTTCCAATAATATTGAAGGTCATTTTGATGTCTGTGCAGAATAAGAAAAAAGTTTGTTCATTTCAGTGCTTTCTTTTGATTCACTGCAAATCAAAGAGATGACTATCAACTATGAAACATCTTTAAATTTCAATATGTTTTATGAAGAAGGGTGCATTATTTCAATAAAAAGCAAGGGTTCCAATATTTTTTAAAAGACAATGTGTTGCAACAGACAATGCTTGAGGCCTATCACACAGCATGTAGGCTTGGTGAAACGCAAGCACAACAGCCAATCAGAATGCACTGTGCGAATATGCCTGTCCCCACGAAGAAGCCATGTTGTAAACATCAGCAACGTGGTTAGGTGTTTGGGAAACATGCTGTGCAACGAGGACATCCCAGTAAGTGAAGTGGAGGAGGAAAATATATTAACTGCTCAGGAGAAGACAAAGAAATGGAAAAACATCATCAAAAGTTTGGAAGTGGTTCGGCTACCACAAATCAGACCAAGCACAAATAAAGCCAGTATACAAGATATTCTGCCGACAGGTCCCAGAAAAGACTAATACAACAAACCTAGTCCACCCTTTTTAAAAAACACCATCCAATCGAACATGATGAATGTCAAAAAGAACCCTTGAGCACGATGCTGTTCCTAAACACCAATCAATTGTGTTATCTTGTGAGCCTTACACAAGTGTTACTATTAACTACATTCACACGGAATGGAATTTTCAGAGCAAACGTCTGCCAACTGCGGATCACACGGCAGAAACTATTGCAATGGTGCTCGAGGATGCCCCGTTATCCTGGGGAGCTTGGAGAGGACAACCAGGTGTGTATTATTATGAAAAAAGGAGCAAACATTGTCAAGGCTCGCCTTCAGTGCTTCAAACAGACTGCACCTAGTAATTGGTAACCATGTTACTAGTTTAGTTAACTTAATTACTGCCGTGAATATGCTTTGTATTGTGCTGCTTAGATTAAATTTTCAATACTAACATTACAAAATACTACAACTCAGTTGCTTCTCCTAGTAGGCTTTTTAATTAAGAATACATAAATATTTTGAAATCACTAAAGAGACAGCAGAATTGAAAGAGCTATAGGTGCTTGTAAAAAAAAAAAAAAGCATTTTCTTTTTCATGGAAAAGGAAGAGAGATCTAGCAGGAACTCAAGAGGAGTAGAGGAGTTTAATCTGGCCAAACAAACTGATGACAGAATCTCCAAAAAGATGGAGGTCCTACCAAAAAATGGTAGGGAGAGTGCTGTAGCAGGAGAAGGCCACTGCAAAAGGTACTAATATGCCGATAAAAAAAATAAAAAAAATCCTCCTGCTACTTCTGTATCCCTGCCACCAGATCTTCATCACCAAGGGTTTTTTTTCGTACAAGAGGCAACACTGTCACCTGCAAAAGAGCCTCAATCCAGCCAGAAACAGTTAATAGGCTAGTCTTTTTAACAAAAATCCTGTTGTGTATAAGAGAATTTTTTTTTCTATAAAACCAGCACACAAGAAAAAATCCCAAATTATTTTGGATACTGTTTTACCTGTTTTTTTTAAGTGACAGGGAACAGTGATATTTATTGCAACTAGTAATACAGATTTGGTTTGCATTGTTTGAAATGTAATGTATTTGCACTGTTAAACTTTGCACATTGTTTTCTACACTGATGCATTCCCTTGTTCATTTGAGCTATTATAAGTGCAATCATTCTGAAAACTTGAAAATCAAAAACATTCCAGAAATTAAGGAAATGTTAAATGTATATAGTCTTATTTCTCAAAAATAAATCTTATCTGTTTATTATTTTTTATTTTAAAATATTTATTCAGAATATATTAGGATAGAAACTCTTTAAAAATGGAAACACTAGTATGAAACTATATCATAATAATTATCGAAATCGATTGATACAGGAAAATATCATGAAAATATTTGTGTTTATATCACCTAGCACTACATAACCGCAAACCAAAAAGAAAATAAAGATCAAAACTAGTTAGAGAGAACAGCTTAGAGAGGTATGTCATTCCAATTAATGTACTCTGACTACAGGAGAAGTAGTTCATACAGCAACCCCTTTTGTAACCTTAGAAGAAATACAAAAGTAAGAATAAAAGTAAAGTAGAATTCTATATAAAACAAATACAAGTACAGTGGTACCTCTGGTCACGACTGTAATTCGTTCCAAAACTCTGGACGCGACCCGATTTGGTCGTGACCCAAACGCAATTTCCCCATAAGACTATGTAAATACAATTAATCTGTTCCAGACTGTACGAACTGTATGAAAATATACATATTTTAAGCACAAAAATAGTTAATTATACCATAGAATGCACAGTGTAATAGTAAACTAAATGTAAAAACATTGAATAACACTGAGAAAACCTTGAACAACAGAGAAAACTAACATTGGAAGAGTTCGTGCTAGACCCTTACGAACCGCTCGCTGGAAGCACTTTTTTTTTTTTTTTTTTTTTTTTTTTAAATGAGTTTTAAGCACAGGGAAAAAAAATTAAATGGCAATTCTCTTGCAAAACTTTTCAAACTATCCTCTACTGGTTTTAAATTTCTCATCTTTGCCACTCGAAGAAGGAATTTTTTTCAGCAAATCGCCATGAATCTTCCTGGCTTTTTCGCATATGATCACCTCGCTTACACTATCCCCAGCAAGTTGCTTCTCGTTCAACCACACTAGCAACAGTTTTTCCACCTCTTCCAGCACTTGAGGCCTCTGCTTGGTTAACATTATAACTCCTTTTGCAACATCAGCTGCTTTGTTAGGCCCTGTCTGTATACGCAAGCAAAAGAATATGGGAAACGGAGAATGGCAATTCATTGGTGCGTACAAACGCGCATAGGGAAACTGGCCGCCAGTGTTTTTGTTCGCCACCAGAGCATGTGGTCGTGAACAGATGCAAAATTTTGGAAAACTTTTTGATCGTAACCCAATTTATATGTGTTCGGAAACGTTTGTGACCAGAGGTTCTACTGTACATACCAAAATAAAAGTAACAGCTAATGTTCTCTCAATTGTCAGTGAGTGCACTCATACTATGCCTTAGGTCACTGTTCAAGAATAACCACAGCACTCAAAACTACTAAACAAATTTAACAATATTCTCCATCAATGTATTTGCCATCTCTATATAAATTTTACAAAATTTATATGCATATTTTATGATTGCATAGTAATAAAAAAGTGAATAGAATTTCACAGTGCTACATATTAAGTTAAGGACAAATTTAAATTATCTTACATATCAGATGCCGCATTTGTGTGAAGTTTTGTGCACAGTTTCCTATGCTAGCTAGGTGCTACTCCAGTTTACTGTTGACCAATATATGCAAGTAGTGCTTGATATTTGGAAGACAAAATCATCAAGATCCTGTTCATAACTACTCCTCCAATTAAATTTAGTCTACTTGAAAGCATACAGCCATAACAATAAAGAATGCCCTCACATGGTAAGAAAAACTACATATATACATATATATACATCTATATATATAATTCACTAAGCCGGAAGACAAGTAGCCACCCATGGAAAGCACGGTGGAAGGGGCGTGGATTCACTAAGCCGCCAACAAGACAGACACCCATGGCGCACGCAGGAAGGAGCCACGCCCACCAACTCTAAGACCATTGGATACGACGACAACTCGCAGAGCCACGCCCACCAACTCGGACGCGACGCCTCGGAAAACATGCCGTCATTTCTGTTTGTCTGTGCCACAGTCCACATGCAGCTCTGAGCCACGTTGACTTTTCATTAGTCAACCTCAGTGGAACCTTGGTTCACACAGAGGCAGCGCCAGAGAGAGACAGAGGCACACACAGGCAGCGCGAGAGAGAAACAGAGGCGCGCGCACACACAGGCAGCCCGAGAGAGAGAGCCGTGCAATCCTTTAAAAGCCTGCGCGTGCATCTGAGCAAAGACAATTTCCTGTTAGATTTGCCTTTGCAATGACAATTAATAAGGCACAGGGCCAAACTTTCAAAAAGATGTGAATGTATCTGCCAAAACCAGTTTTCCGTCACGGACAGTTGTATGTTGCTCTCTCCAGAGTTCCATCTTTTCATTCACTTACTGGTATGCCTGCAGGAACACGTGCAGCGAGCGAGAGAGAGCGAGCGACACACACGCATACAGGTGTGCGAGAGAGAGAGCGCTGGACGCATAAGAATAATAATACTTCATTACATTGATATACCGGTGTTTTCAGTATTCAAAGCGCTATCCATACAGAGAGAAACTGGGAAGCGAACCCAAAATCTTCCACAGTCTCCTTACTGCAAAACAGCAGCACTACCATTGCGCTACAAGGCAGTTAAAGAATGTACCGGCCTCGATTTTGTTTTCACTTCTGTTTACAGTGATCGGATCGTAGCGTGCATTGTTGCAATGTTACTTTTCTTGGTGGCTTATTACATTACGGATGTTTCACATGTTAATTTTTTTCCCTGTGCTTAAAAGACATTAAAAAAGTGTTTCTCAACTGTGACTCCAGAACAACTCAGTACGCAAGCTATATTAAGCATCACCAACGAAGACTCGCTACACCTTAATGAACAAGTGCTGAAACTTATCCGACGAAGTAACTTTCACCAGCGTGGCCTCCATCGTCACAGACGATCCCGCTTTCAGTCACGGACAATTGTATGTTGCTCTCTCCAGAGATCCATCTTTTCATTCACTCACAGTGGTATCCACAAACCCACCCCATTTGGACAACTGTGTCGTTCAGCAAGTGTTCACCCATCAATACATAATTATGTGGCGTATGTTACGCCGCGGGTTGGCTAGTATACTATATATACACAATATATATATATATATTATACACACATATGTATGTGTGTATATATATTATATACACACACACACACACACACACAGTACTGTGCAAAAGTTTTACGCAGGTGTGAAAAAATGCTGTAAATGAATGCTTTCAGAAATATAAATAATGATTGTTTATTGTTATTAACTTACAAAACGCAAAGTGAGCGAACAAAAGAAAAATCTAAATCAAATCAGTACTTGGTATTACTACCTTTTGCCTTCAAACCAGCATCAATTCTTAAAGGCACACTTTTACAAAGTCAGGGATTTTGTAGGATTATAGTCAGATGTATGATCAACCAATTATACCAAACAGGTGCTTATGATCATCTTAAAACTGGGTGAGGAACAGCCAAACTCTGCTACCAAGGTGAGGTTGTGAAGACAGTTTCATGTCATGGCAAGATTGAGCACAGCAACAAGACACAAGGTAGTTATACTGCATCAGCAAGGTCTCTCCCAGACAAAGATTTCAAAGCAGACTGGGTTTTAAGATGAGAATCATGAGGTCAAAGGAACTGCCTGAAGAGCTCAGACACAGAATTGTGGCAAGGCACAGATCTGGCCAAGGTTACAAAAAAATTTCTGCTGCACTTAAGGTTCCCAAGAGCACAGTGGCCTCCATAATCCTTAAATGGAAGACGTTTGGGACGACCAGAACCCTTCCTAGAGCTGGCCGTCCAGCCAAGCTGAGCTACCGGGGGAGAAGAGCCTTGGTGAGAGAGGTAAAGAAGAACCCAAAGATCACTTTGGCTGAGCTCCAGAGATGCAGTCAGGAGATGGGAGAAAGTTGTAGAAAGTCAACCATCACTGCAGCCCTCCACCAGTCAGGGCTTTATGGCAGAGTGGCCTGTCAGAAGCCTCTCCTCAGTGCAAGACACATGACAGCCCGCATGGAGTTTGCTAAAAGACACCTGAAGGACTGTGAGATGGTGAGAAATAAGATTCTCTGGTCTGATGATGGTCTGGTCAGTATGTGTGGAGACAACCAGGCACTGCTCATCACTTGTCCAATTCAGTCCCCACAGTGAAGCATGGCGGTGGCAGCATCATGCTGTGGGGGTGTTTTTCAGCTGCAGGGACAGGACGACTGGTTGCAATCGAGGGAAAGATGAATGCGGCCAAGTACAGGGATATCCTGGACAAAAACCTTCTCCAGAGTGCTAAGGACCTCAGACTGGGCCGAAGGTTTACCTTCCAACAAGACAATGACCCTAAGCACACAGCTAAAATAACGAAGGAGTGGCTTCACAACAACTCTGTGACTGTTCTTGAATGGCCCAGCCAGAGCCCTGACTTAAACCCAATTGAGCATCTCTGGAGAGACCTAAAAATGGCTGCCCACCAACGTTTACCATCCAACCTGACAGAACTGGAGAGGATCTGCAAGGAGGAATGGCAGAGGATCCCCAAATCCAGGTGTGAAAAACTTGTTGCATCTTTCCCAAGAAGACTCATGGCTATATTAGCTCAAAAGGGTGCTTCTACTAAATACTGAGCAAAGGGCCTGAATACAGTAATCCCTCGCTATATCGCGCTTCGCCTTTCGCGGCTTCACTCCATCGCGGATTTTATATGTAAGCATATTTAAATATATATCGCGGATTTTTTGCTAGTTCGCGGATTTCTGCGGACAATGGATCTTTTAATTTCTGGTACATGCTTCCTCAGTTGGTTTGCCCAGTTGATTTCATACAAGGGACGCTATTGGCAGATGGCTGAGAAGCTATCCAACTTACTTTTCTCCGTCTCTGTCTTGCGCTGACTTTCTCTGATCCTGACGTAGGGGGATTGAGCAGGGGGGCTGTTCGCAAACCTAGACGATACGGACGCTTGTCTAAAAATGCTGAAAGATTATCTTCACGTTGCTATGTTCTGTGCAAGCTGCTTCCTGAAGCGACATGCTGCACAGTGCTTCGCATACTTAAAAGCTCGAAGGGCACGTATTGATTTGTGCTTGTTTGTTTTTCTCTGGCTCTCTATATCTCTCTCTCTGCTCCTGACGGAGGGGGTGTGAGCTGCCGCCTTCAACAGCTTTGTGCCGCGGTGCTTCGCATACTTAAAAGCTAAACAGCCCTATTGATTTGTTTGCTTTTTTTCTCTCTCTCTCTGACATCTGCTCCTGACTTGAAGAGGAAGATATGTTTGCATTCTTTTAATTGTGAGACGGAACTGTCATCTCTGTCTCGTCATGGAGCACAGTTTAAACTTTTGAAAAAGAGACAAATGTTTGTTTGCAGTGTTTGAATAACGTTCCTGTCTCTCTACAACCTCCTGTGTTTCTACACAAATCTGTGACCCAAGCATGACAATATAAAAATAACCATATAAGCATATGGTTTCTACTTCGCGGATTTTCTTATTTCGCGGGTGGCTCTGGAACGCAACCCCCGCGATGGAGGAGGGATTACTGTACTTAGGACCATGTGATATTTCAGTTTTTCTTTTTTAATAAATCTGCAACAATTTCAAAAATTTTTTTATGTCTGGCAATATGGGGTGCTGTGTGTACATTAATGAGGGGAAAAAATTAATTTAAATGATTTTAGCAAATGGCTGCAATATGACAAACTGAAGGGGGTCTGAATAATTTCCGTACCCACTGTACATACGTGTATATTATATATATATATATATATATATATATGAATGGAAGAGAAGGTCTGTGATACGGTTTGCATATTTGCAGTTGGAGATCCACAAAGGGAGAAAAAACGAATCACGTATCATAAAATAGTTTTATTCCTGAGCTTTCAACCCCTATCAGGGGTCTTCATCAGAGGATAATGCTTAGACTTACAAGAATCAAAGGCAATATATAGCATCACATTCAGTATTGGGGGGGGGGGGGCTTGGGGGGGGGTGGGTCTTGGTGACTAAGTTAGTATGATCAGGGGGGGGTTGTATCGTTTAATTAAAGTGCGTATGTCCTTAAGTTGGCATATGCTGGGTTTATGTCCAAGTGTCTGTTGATGGCGTTTTCATCTGATAGCCAAGACTCGGCCAACTCTCTGGCGCTTTTTGTACTGGCCTTAAATTTTACTTTTACGTTGTCCCAGTTGAATGTGTGTCCTGTCGCTTTAGTATGTGCATATATCAAAGATAGTGCGTCCTTTCTTCTGACGGTGTTGCGATGTTCCTGTACACGTGTTGAGATTTTTTTTGACGTTTGTCCTATGTATACAGCTGAGCAAGAATTGCATGGAATACTATAAACTGCGTTTCGTGTTTCGGCTGTCGATTTCTTGTTTTTAGCATTAAACAGGACCATGCGCAGATTGTTGGTGGGTTTATGTGCTATTTTGATGCCCCACTTGGTCAGGGTGCGTGCCGTGCCTTCTGACACATTATGGTGATACGGGAGTGAATGCCAGGTGGGGTGGGGGTTCTGATTTACGTCGCTTGTATGCTGATTCCTTTGGCGCCTGCTGTGTAGTCCCCGATTAATGAATGATTTTGAGTATCCGTTCGAGGTGAAAATGCTGCAAGGTGCTTCGCATACTTAAAAGCTCAAAGGGCACGTATTGATTTTTCTCTGTCTCTCTCTCTCTCTCTCTCTCTCTCTCTCCCTGCTCCCGACGGAGGGGGTGTGAGCTGCCGCCTTCAACAGCTTTGTGCTGTGGTGCTTCGCATACTTAAAAGCCAAACAGCCCTATTGATTTGTTTGCTTCACTCCTTTGAAGAGGAAGATATGTTTGCATTCTTTTAATTGTGAGACAGAACTGTCATCTCTGTCTTGTCATGGAGCACAGTTTAAACTTTTGAAAAAGAGACAAATGTTTGTTTGCAGTGTCTGAATAACGTTCCTGTCTCTCTACAACCTCCTGTGTTTCTGCGCAAATCTGTGACCCAAGCATGACA
Source organism: Erpetoichthys calabaricus (assembly GCF_900747795.2). Classification (NCBI taxonomy): domain Eukaryota; kingdom Metazoa; phylum Chordata; class Cladistia; order Polypteriformes; family Polypteridae; genus Erpetoichthys; species Erpetoichthys calabaricus. The sequence goes on from NC_041410.2 coordinate 42,052,369, forward strand.
ATATAAAAATAACCATATAAACATATGGTTTCTACTTCGCGGATTTTCTTATTTCGCGGGTGGCTCTGGAACGCAACCCCCGCGATGGAGGAGGGATTACTGTTTATATATATATATATATATATATATATATATATATATATATATATACACACATACATACACATACACATACACATATATATATATTAGTTTTAATATCAAATAATGCAAAAAGTACGCAACACGCGTTTCAACCTTATTTGGGCTCATCAAGCATACAGACTCCACTATATATATATCTATATAGATATCTCTATCTCTCTCTATTATTATATATATATATATTGTGAGGGACGACCGGCTACAGACTCCGGTCGCCACCACCAGGCCGCTAGGAGGAGCCCTCCGGACAGCATGATGGTGCCCCGAGTTCCAGCAGGGCCTCATAGACTTTGTAGTTTGTATACACAGACATGCTGGATACGTTGGGGACCACCGGGAGTCGCTGTAGTGGGGCTAGTGGGCTCTTGCGTGCCCTATAACCCGGGAGTGCGTCACCGTCACGTGACCGGAGGAAACGACGTGCTCCCGGGATGAAGAAGACTGTTTGCCCTGACCCGGAAGGAAACGGACTTGTGGGTTGTGCCAGGAACCACTTCCGGGTCAGGGGCTATAAAAGGACTCTGGGTGAGCCCAGACATTTGAGCTGAGCTGGGAGGTAGGGTGGCAAGTGTCTGGGCGAGGAGGAGAGAGAATTGTTTATTATTATAGAGAGTTTATTGGTGTATGAATAGTGTGGTGTGGAGAGTGCTTTGTGCACGGTACAGTAAAGAAATAAATAATTATTGTACTTTCACCTGGTCATCAGAGTGGTACCTGAGGGTTCAAGAGGTGGACAAAGGGCTTATTTGCTACAATATATATATATATATATATATATATATATATATATATATATATATATATATATAATCTGACACACATATACACACACACACGCACACAATATACACACATATTACACATACACACACTTTACTTATACATGCCTCAGACACTCCACGTAGAAATGCCTCCTTTGCTAGTTTAGCAGGACCATCAACAGTCTTTCCATCATCTTCTGGGCCCCAGCTAGCACTATAAATATCAATATGTTGAGGGTTCAGGCTGAGTGATTGAGCTTCTACTGCATCAGTCACCTCTCCGTCCAACATTCTGACACCTACAAATGAAAAACCACAAAGATTAACAAGCATTGTTTTAAAATAACTTAATGACTTCCTTTAAGAATAATCACTTTACACAAGAGAAAAACACATTTCTGGCAATAAAATTAACTTTGAATACAGCTTATGCTTTCAACTGTAGAAAAAAAAATTGCAACAAAATGCCAACCTCCCAGCAAAATAAACCATCTGTACTCAGGAACCTGTGTAGACTTGGATTGGAGCCATCTTTTATAAATTTCTCTTGTTAGTTCTGTTACTTTTGTCATTAATCCAGACTGGGGATGCAGTAGGGGAAGGAGCCTATCCCAGCCAGCATAGGGTGGAAGGCAGAAACAAAGGGCCCTAGTCCATTGGAGGGTGAATACACATGAACAGAAATACACATACACACACCAGGGCCAATTAACCTAACCCGCAAGTCTTTGGACAGTGGAAGGAAACTGGGTCAAAGCCTTTAATGGCAGCACTGGGAAGAGGACAGGAAATAGCCCTGGACAGGGCAACACCGCCCAAAGCTAGTCTCATACACACACACACCTAAACCAGTGTTTTCCACCCCTGATTTTAACTGTGCCCATTTCAACCTCCAACTCCAATGCTGCTCTTGATTGCATTTCCCATTTGTAATTGCGCTGCCTTGTCTTCTGTGGTGGGGTTGAAGCGAGTGTGATTAGAAACAGGATAAAAAAAAAAGTCGCATGGCACTATCTATCCCCTTTGGTGATGGGGGATATACCGTGAACAAGATACTAGCTGAAACTGCCAAAACCTCAAGACTTATTTCAAATTAACCAAACATCCAACAACAATGAACAAAAATGCATAAATAAGAGCAGTCACATTAACAATATATTTCCAGTCTTTTATGCACACTTGTGACATGCAGTACAAGTGACCAATCAAACTATAAATCACTGAAAAGACTTGAAACTCAGCCATACAATAGTAATGAGTCTTTCACTGTATGTGACATGACAGTTGGGATCTTTTGAATTACAATTCACCCTTTCTTTGTAGTAATTTGTTTCTGTTACGTTTAATCAGGAGAATTCACTGCACACAAAACATTGCATCGGATTATTATAAACACAAGGGAGTACCTCTGGCTTGTTCCACAGCTTTCATGACAATAATTACGGCAAAGTGTATCAATTATTTCTGACACTGATTTCTGGTTAGCCTCTTGGTTTGATTTATTAAACCTATTGAAAATTCAACTATAACGATCCCTGCATGTCAGAACACTACTCTATTGATCTGTCCTTTTGATTCTACAAAAACCAGATTTACTTGGTTGAAAATGCAACGTTATCAGAATTTCCAAACCAACAAATAGTATTACTGATTCAACAACTTTTTGGCTAACCAGACATGAAGGATATCATCCATCGCTATATAAATCATTTGGTTATAAACTTTGTTGTTAAGAAGGTAAAATCTGTTTTTACACAAGGGTTATGTTCCTAAACCTAGCATATAATGGATATTCACATAGTGAAATGTCCTTAAACTGCTGCTAAGAAAATAGTCTTACATATACCTATTAATATGTACATTTTACATATACTAGTTTGAACAGCACTACGTTGCAGGCTGAGTAAGTATGATAGGTGTTGAATTGCAACACTTCTTCTCATGTCATTATGAATGAGGTCAAGCGCTTGTATACCAAGCATAAGTTATGCTGTACACTGCACCACCATGTGCAACAGTAAGTGTAAGAGAATGTGAATGGAATGGGGTGCATGTCTTACTCGCTCTCACGCCACTTTAGTTTACAGTGAATGAATCATACCAAGAATAAGTGCAATTAGTGAGTGAATGTGCACATTAGTGAGGGTGAAAGGAAGCAAGGTGGGCATTTCCTTCTTTCTGGGACTGTTGTCTGAATGTCCAAGAATATGGAGGACATTCAAGCTGCACGATCAATGGGATGGGAGCCTCATCTTACACTACCAAAAAAAAAAAAAAAAAAAACATCTTAAAAGTAAAATACTTTAAGTTTGTAGATTAAAAATGGTACACTGCCTGTCCATAATCTGTTTCTATCCAGACGGAAGAAAAAAAAAAAAAAAAAAAGTATAACATCTGAATATTTAAATAAAGGACCAAAAAGTATACATTACTAATTGAGAGTTTTGTATTTTATCAAGTGCAACAATGTACTCCTGTAAACCTATAAAGGATATTTTAGGCCATGTGTAAATATACACATCACTTGCAGTGGAAAGAGAGGGTACCAAATCCTATGGAAAAAAAAAACTATACTCTTTGAAAAAATTAGTTAATACAGTGTCAACATTTTAAATGACTAATACTTTCTTTATGTGCTACCATTAGTGGGTTGTTCTGCACAGTTTTCATTGTAGCCTATTTCTTATTATTTACTGGCATAAATAATGTTATTGGTTAAGATGTACTAGAAAAAAAGATTGCAGATTTACTTAGTATAATTTAATCTGATGTTAAGTACTCAAAAAAATTGTGATTTTGCATGTTAGCCTAATATGTCTTTTACTTCAATGTAAAACAAAACATTTCACGAGTGTGGAGCTTACATATTTTTACGTTGCCCGGTGTAACGCCACATGAAAAAGCCATACCTGAAATGAATAGTATGTCCTTGTTTAATCCTACAGGGTTTCAAATCATTTCATTATTAAAAATAAAATTACAACATGATCTAAAGAAAAAACATCTTACTTTTACATCACTACATAAACATTCAAAAATAATTAACTGTTAAGAATATTTGTATTTGTAAGCAACCGACACTAGCTGAATTCTAGTTAAGGGTTAGTCTTGAACAGATCACTTCAGTCTCACTATCTTTTGTACTTGGTCTTAGCTTGTTCTTGACTGTCGGCCTCAGTCTTGACTTGATTTTGACTAGTTGTGGTCCTAAACTTGTTTTGGACAGAACAAAGGTGGCCTTGATTTCAGCACTACCCTCTGCCAGCTTCAAGGATGAGAGGCTACTCTCCTCAGATGCTTGTTAATAATGTAACAGGACATTTTCTAATACTAGCAAGTCAAAAAAACTCAAGTATTTTCACGGGTTTTAAAAGCCTAAAATACTTGCCTCCAATTTTGGCATTGTATGCTACACCAACTCCACAGATACCATTGTTAGCAACTGCTGCCACCTCTCCAGCACAGCGTGTTCCATGTCTACACTCAGGATACAAAAAGAAAATGAGAGATCAGGTTTTTAATTTATACAAAATAGGCATAAACATGCTCCCAGAAAAAGTATTACTGTTAAAATGAAGTACTACACATAGCAAAAAAAGTGTCATATTTAGACTGGTATTTAATGAATAAATGGTTCTCATTTTAAAACAGATGTAAAAATTTTTTATAGCACAATTAAAATTGAACATATTAAAACAAAAAATGTACATAATGTCCATATTGATTTATGCATATGAACTTAAGCTTCTTTCAAATACAGTAAGAGAACATGTAAACAATTACTTACACGCAGTTTTTTTTGGGGGGGGGGGGGGGAGAGAAAGAGGCCTTTTTCAAAACCATGTTTTCACACCTGTCACTTTGTCAATGTTAATAAAAGAATGCAGGCGTTAAAGGGTACAGGATGGTTCATCTGATCTGGTACACACGCATTAATGGTTTAAAAGAAAAACTACAATTATATATTACAATGCATTCTAATTTTAAACTAGAGAAAAAAAGTGGTTATCCCACTTGGATTTGTTTCACATTGTACTGCGTTACAGTGTGGAACAGTGACATATCTACTTAACAGATTTTTGTTACTCATTAAAACAAAATATAATGTCAAAGTTAAAATAAGATACTTTCTAAAAAAAAAAATAAGCAGGAAACTGACGACACTGGTATAAAGCTTTGACCAAGTGGATGTCTCTGCTCTTTCATTAAAGTCCATGGAAGGCCCTAATTTAAGGTGGTTCAACACTCGCATTACGTTACATTCACGATTCTGTAATTCCTCATTTTATTTTTGCATCCACAATAATGCATGGAATCCACAGCACACAACTAAAATCAGATTCTACAACATCAAATTCACATCTTACAGAATATTACAAAAGTTACATGGTACATATTTTAAAGCATTATGCAGAAGGATCCACTGAAGTCAACTTCTATGTCTATCATGCATTTCAGGTATTTTTCAGCAGCAAAAAACACCGTACAATCACAACACTTGCAAACTACAAGTGAAATCTACATCACATATGGTACTGCCTCGACTATACAATTTAATATTGGCCTACCTACCGTATTTTTAATTTTATATTTTAATGACAGAACTTTTAGTTCACTAATATCTCTTGCTTTTTAATCATTTAATGCATTGTAAAATTCAAATACAGTAATCCCTCCTCCATCGTGGGGGTTGCGTTCCAGAGCCACCCACGAAATAAGAAAATCCGCGATGTAGAAACCATATGTTTATATGGTTATTTTTATATTGTCATGCTTGGGTCACAGATTTGCGCAGAAACACAGGAGGTTGTAGAGAGACAGGAACGTTATTCAAACACTGCAAACAAACATTTGTCTCTTTTTCAAAAGTTTAAACTGTGCTCCATGACAAGACAGAGATGACAGTTCTGTCTCACAATTAAAAGAATGCAAACATATCTTCCTCTTCAAAGGAGTGCGTGTCAGGAGCACAGAATGTCACATAGATAGAGAAAACAATCTCTAGCAAACAAATCAATAGGGCTGTTTGGCTTTTAAGTATACGAAGCACCGCGGCACAAAGCTGTTGAAGGTGGCAGCTCACACCCCCTCCGTCAGGAGCAGGGAGAGAGAGAGAGAGAGAGAGAGAGAGCGAGATAGAGAGAGACAGAGTTTGTTTTTCAGTCAAAAATCAATACGTGCCCTTCGAGCTTTTAAGTATGCGAAGCACCGTGCAGCATGTCGTTTCAGGAAGCAGCTGCACAAAAGATAGCAACGTGAAGATAATCTTTCAGCATTTTTAGACAAGCGTCCGTATCGTCTAGGTGTGCAAACAGCCCCCCTGCTCAATCCCCATAGTCAGGATCAGAGTAAGTCAGCGCAAGAGAGAGAGAAAAGTAAGCAATCTAGCTTCTCAGCCATCTGTCAATAGCGTCCCTTGTATGAAATCAACTGGGCAAACCAACTGAGGAAGCAGGTACCAGAAATTAAAAGACCCACTGTCCGCAGAAATCCGCGAACCAGCAAAAAATCTGCGATATATATTTAAATATGCTTACATATAAAATCCGCGATGGAGTGAAGCCGCGAAAGGCGAAGCGCGATATAGCGAGGGATCACTGTACTTTTTTTTTTTTTTAGCTGTTTTTTGAAAAAGATCAACCTTGGTATGATCCTAAAGAAAGGGGAAAGACACTGTACACTGGGGAAAAAAAGAATGCATTTATTCTACATATTGGACAGTATCCTAAAATATAATACTGTGAACACAGTGTGCATATGAGTGCAGATCATCAGAACATCAAAAAGAATGAGACAAAAACAGGCCATTCAGTCCTAACAAGCTTGCCAGTCCAAACCACTAAATTCCTCCAAAAGAACATCAAGTTGAATTTTGAAGGCCAATAAAATCCTACCGTCTACCGCACTACCTAGTAACTTATTGCATGTATCAATGGTTCTGTATGAAGAAAAAAATCTTTAAGTTTGTGCAAAATTTATGCTCAACAAATTTCCAACTGTGTCCCCGTCCTTTCATTAACATTTCAATCATGTCTCTAGTACAGAAACAGCACTAATGCATGTTGTAAATGACATTGATATCCTCTGATGAAGGATCCTCCACTGTAATTATATTGTTAGACTTAAGCGAGAGTTTGACATCACTAGCTAAGTTTCCATCCAGTTTTTTGCGACGTTTTGTTATCGACAAACAGAATATACGTAAAAAAAATGTGCGAAATTTGCTGTCTCCAGCCTGTTTCCATCAAACTGGCTTTTTATTGATAAAATGGTGTGCGTGATGACATCATCCCCCCCCAAAACGAACTGTCGCATAACTTTTGTTGTATCGCGAAAAAAATCTGCCCTTGAGCAGTTTCCATACATAATTTTGTGTATGTCGCAAATTATCTACCTTTTGTTTTCCACGTTACACCCCCTCCACTAAACAAAGAAATGGAGAGATTATTCAGACAGTTTTTTGAAATTTGCCAGCTTACTGTTATTTCAATTTCACAAATAATTGGAATTGTACATAATATCCGAAGACGACAGCAGAATGAAGCAGTTGCTTGTCTGATAGCCCTAGAGCTCGAAGAAAGTACCCCAGTGCGACGAAACCCACAGGTATGGGAGAGACGACGGAATAAGACCTTCTGGGAGGAGGTGGTGGAGAGACACTTAACAGAAAATCTCTGGCTGCAACATTTTATAATGACACGGCCGACGTTTGAGATGTTGTGTGGATTCATCAGTCCTGATGTTGCGCCCATCACAGGTTGCCACCGACCACTGGTTCCAACCCAAAAGCGGATTGCCATCGCCCTTTACAAGCTGGCAACCTGTGCCGAGTATAGAGTAGTTGGAGAAACTTTCGGGGTTAGTAAAACTACCGTCCATCGATGTGTATATGCTGTGTGCACCGCTATTAAAGAAAAATTAATGCGGCGTTATATCAGACTTCCGACTGTAGCGGAGGCCAATGAAATTGCATACCGCAATTCCTTGGTGCATCTTGTGCCACAGATTTACGGTGCGCTGGATGGCACGCATGTGCCTATTCTTCCCCCGACGGAAGGCTACCGCGATTACATTAATCGCAAAGGGTGGCCATCTATTGTTCTCCAGGCCCTTGTTGATGACAGGTGCATGATACGAGACATTTGCGTTGGCACTCCTGGAAGTGCCCATGATGCAGCTGTGTTTGCAGCATCGGATCTGTACAGGTGAGCCTACCTTTCAACATCCCTTCTCAGTGCGATAACAACTGAATTAACCTGCTTCCCTTAAGGTTTTTAATTAAAACTGAAATTTGAATTAATACAAAATAACGACGTTTAATCAAAGAAAAACTCTTCATCAGACCATGAGAACCGCTCCGCCATTCTCGTTTTGATTGCACGTGATGAAAATGTGACACATTTATTTGCGCTAAAGCCCTTTTTTCCGACAAAAAGTGTTTCCAATGTAGTTTTTGTGACATCTGAAGTATCGATATGGAATTTATGCGCTAAAGTTAAACGGAAAAATATTATGTCGACATGTACAACATTTTATCGATAATTAGCATTTCCATCAGCTATATCGGTAAAAAAATTTGAAGCGCTAAATATTTTTTCGCAAAAACTCCTTGGATGGAAACCTGGCTATTGATCATTCTATTTTACTGCACAGGCTAGAAAATGACGCTGGGCTCACAGGCACTGTCCTTGCCTGGTTTAGCTCTTATTTATTAAATCGATTCCAGTATATACAGAAATGTGCTGACAGTACTCCATCATTATACACAAAACAGATACTGTATGGTGTCCCACAAGGCTTCATTTTACATGCTTTCACTGGCATCTATCATTAGAATTTTAATTTTCACTCCTTCACAGATGACACCCAGTTATACCTTTCGTTTAGACCAGAAGAAGTTTCTTCAATGTTGTCTTTAATTAGTTGTGTTAGTGAATTAAAGGGGAAGATGGATGAGAACTACTTGTCTTTAAACAGCGACAAGTCCACTATGAGTCTTAAAACATTCTCATATGGAGTACTTTCAACTATCAGACTTCCCATTGTATATAATTTATATCATTGTATATCATTTAAAACAATCACATATACATAATGAAAAATTAGACCTAGGGGTCACAATCATTCAAGATAAAAGTGTCTTGATATACTTTACATATTAAATATGTCATTCATCTTAAAGAAATAGGAAAAGGGGTTAATGAATGTCAGAAACCTGTTCAGGCATATCAGGAAACCAGATAAAGGTCAAATGAACAACAGAGACAACGATGTAACAAACAAATTGTACTGAAAGATGACTAAGAAATCAGCAAATGTCCTAAAAACAACCAGAATGGACAGTTGTAACATACACAGAAATTTCAAGGGTGGTGACACAACCCAAAGGGTATAAACCAAAAAAGGTCCGGACATATAGTAAAACAGACATTTTAGTGTAAACCAATCAACCAACCAGAGAGTTATTAAAAAAAAATGTATGCACTGATACTGTATGTAAATTCAATAGTTAATAAAATTAACCTCTACCCTTGGTTTCTCAAGCCATTCTCATCATACTGTAACAAACTGCTGTGAAAGATGCTTGGCATGGTTTTGACAAAATACAATCCAAATTAAACTTGATGTTACTTCTCAGACTGAAACGAGATTATATTTGAAAATAACTGCATTCACATTTTTCTTGATTTCTCACCTTCAACAACTGCTAAACGTGCCGCATTTTATAGCATTAAACAACGCTTACACAAAGCTGAAATCAGATACAGCCTATTGTATCCTGCTAAACTGAAGTTCTACAAGTTCTACATTAGTAATTCTCCGGATAAAGCAGAAAAAATAGTAAGAAAATTGATCCAGTCACTTTTTGAAATACGATTTGAAATCCTGGCAAGGCAAAGAAGAGTTTACCTACAATTTGGTCCATTCGTAACGAGACCTTTGCTGTAGTTATACATTTTAATTTTCTGCTCGGCTATTTTTACGTTTTAATTACAATTTTTTTTTCCTCCCCAAGGGAACTGTTTAACATCAAACCCTTAGTTTATTAGGATTATGCTATCATATGTTATCTTCTTCTTAATGGGTACTGTTTAACATCATTCCCTGGGTTTATTCTTTCGGAAATGTTTTAAGATTAAATTCTAGGTTTATAGTATTTGGACTGTATTGCCAATAGATACCTCTACGTTAATCCTTCTGCACCGCTTCTGGGGGACTTGTTTTGTTTTTGGATGTGCTCTGTCTCTAGGTATGTCAGAAGACAGGGACTTCACGAAGTGTGATCTAGCCTTACATGGGGAGGCAGAATGGGGGGGATCCTGGGAAGAAAGAGCAAGTGAATTCTAATCTATCCTATTTACCCCCACAACTGTAAGAGCCAACAATAATAATAGACTTAAGATCAAAAACTACTGCCAAATTTGTAAATAAAGGTTAAAAAGCTACCTAACAATTTAAAACTACAAAATGTCAAAAAAGTTAAGAAGCAATCTTTCTATGACCAAACAGTGAACTTTGTGAGCTGGAATGTCAAAGGTTTCAATCATGAATTAAAGAAAATGTCTCACTTAACATCTCTAAATGCCAAGATAGTAATTGTTTACAGGAGACACACCTATTAACACTAGAATTACCAAAGCCTACGAAAAAACTCGTAGATCCGGCCCACCTTAAATCCCATCGCACCTCTCCATCTCATGTCATAAATGTAGGAAGGACGGTCCTTGCGTGTGTGTGAACTGTTAACATATGAATTTGATGATTGCATATAGCACTGAACTGACCTCTCTGTACTATTCTTTCCTCTGCATGTCCTGGAGTACAAAAGAAACAGCACCATACAGCAACATGTGGGGACTGGCAAGATCGGGGGGATGGGGCGGGTATAACACATGGTCACTGATTACAAGTGCAAGATGTTATGTGAATGAATATGAATAATATGAATAATGTTGCATCCGTGCCACAATGTTTTCCGAAATGTACTATACAGGTCATAAAATGAGTTATTCCAAATACCTATGTCTGTTTTTTTTTTTTTTTTGACATCATAGACAATAAGGTGCATACTTCAGCGTGAGTAGGAACACTCAATAAAACTGAATAAAAAAAAAAACTTCAAGTGACGGTGAGATACGAAGAAGGTAGATTCACCAGCGTTTGTGTGTCACCTTTTATCCCTCCAGATCAGAGAATGTCCAGTTCCATCCTCAAAACACCACTCACATCTACAGTTATTCCCAGTTTCACATAAAAAGAAACATCGTCAAATCCCTGGGTAGGGGGTGATAGTATGGATCGTGATTGTGACTGAGAATAAAAGTGGAAATAAAAAAAAAAAAAAAAAAAAAAAGGTAACTTTTACAAGTACTATAAATGTACACTGGATATTACAGATGCAAACCAAATGTATGTGTACTGTATAATATTAACAATAAGAGCAACTCACTACTGAAAACAGTAAATATAGGAGGCAGTCGGGATCGAACCAGGGACTCTTGATTACAAGTCAGCAAATCTTACCTCTATGCCATGGAAGCGGTTGTCTTATCCTTGAACCTTTGAACCTCTTGTGAAAGTGTTTATTTGATCTTTGGACTTCAAGCCTCACATATTACAGACAGTCCCCGGGTGACATACGAGATAGGAACTGTAGGTTTATACTTAAGTTGAATTTGTATGTAAGTCGGAACAGGTACATTATTTTAACAAATGCTATTGTTGACCGACTGTAACCAAGCGGTCTGCCAATGAATGGAGTTTCACCTCTTTCTGACCCTTTTATTATTTCTACATTATATTCCATGGTGATGGTTTTTCTCTTCTTTACTGTATCACCAGCACTTACATCAGATTTGTGTTTCAGAGACATTGTTGAAGGGTGAAGACAAAAGGTTAAGATGAGCTCTACTGTACAGTTATCACAGCAGGAAGGCACCAGTCGTCAACACGTCTGATGTATAGGGTGATCCAGATCTAATTGTGCAATTTTCATTACACTATAACTTTTTCAGTTTATTACATAGAAAAATCACCCGAAAAATCCCGGACCATCGAGAAGTGTGAGAACTGATGACATGAAGAATCGTCTTCGTGCAGAACAGGAATCGTCCCTGCATAAATTAAAGTCATCCAGACGATCTGGATCTGCATAATTAGATCTGGACCACCCTGTACTGACAAGAGACAACTTCCTGCTATGTTTGTTTTAACAATGTGGTTACACAGATTATTGTAGAAACGGAACACACATGAAATGCATGTGTTCCAAATAACGATCTATTATTTCCACTCAAACTCTTCACTCCCAGATAATCAAGGCATGAGCTGGGAGAAGGTGCGAAGGGATTTAAGGTGGGCCGGATCTACAAATTTTTTCGTAGGCTCTGGTAATTCTAGTGTTAAGGCAAGGATCAGTTTCGGTTGCAAAGAGACTGGATTGGCCAAATGTTCCACTCCAGCTATACAAAGAAAATTAGATGTGGGAGGTTTTATACATACAACAATTTCATTTGTAGTACCAGATGTAGTATCCGATTCTGAAGGGAGATATGTGATCATCATGGGTAATTTAACTATGGAGGGATTTCATTAAATATCTATCCACCCAATGTGGATGGTAAGACACTTCATCCAAAACATATTTGCATCAAATGTAAACACTCATAAAATTATAATAGCTAGAGAATTTAACTGTTGTAAATTCAGACCTGGATAGGTCTTCAGCAACAGGGGTGATAACATCTAACACTGTAAAAACAATTACACAGATTGTAATTGATAACTTACCAGACCCTTGGAGATTTCTAAATCCAAACTCAAGAGCATATTCTTTCTTCTTACCAGTACATCACTGTTACTCAAGAATTGATTACTTCTTTACAGATCATTTTTTGGCCCATGATCAAATCTTGCAAGTATGATGCTATAGTTCTCTCTGAACACACCCCTTTGATCATGGAGCGCAAATCATTATGCCCCAAATACTCATTTGACAGCTGGTGTCTTAACTCCCTGTTATTAGCCGATGAGAACTGTGCACAATTTACATCCAAGCAAATTGATATATTTTTTTTTCTTTTCAGAGACACATACATCCTCAGGGGTCTCTGCAGGAATACTCTGGGAAACTGATGGCATTTTTAAGAGGACAGATATTTCATATCTCTCCCGCAAACATAAATCAGAAACAAAGAAGGCATCAGAGTTAATCAGTATATTTACCAGAACAGATCAAGAACATGCCAGGTTCCCAAATGAGGCACTTTATAGGAAAAGACAGGCTTTGCAACCAGAAATACTATACAGAGACTACTATAAGTCTTTATATTCTACTCAGTTTAAAGACGAGACAGAATCTTGTGCGTTTTTCGATGCATTACAAATACCACAACTAGACACTCTCAGTGCAGACCACCTGGATAAACCTCTGGCACTCTCAGAATTACTAGACACTATAAAAATGTCACTTTAGAGTGGGAAAATATCAGACCCTGATGGCTACCCTGCCAAATTTTATAAAAAATTTAAATTAAGTTAGCACCCCTTTCATTAGCACATTTTTAGAAGCAAAAGACAAGTACCTCAAACATTTTCGCCAAGCATTAATTACCATCTTTCCTAAGTAAAATAAGGACTTATTACAATGTGCATCATATAGACAAATCTCACTTCTGAATAATTTTAATATACTCTCCAAAGTTCTAGCTAGAAGGATTGAGAAAGTGCTTCCTTCGGTAATAACACAAGACCAAACTTGATTTATTAAACGCAGACACTTAGTTGCATTAAACAAGCATCGAAAATTGGAAGCTAATTCACCCACAAATTCTAACACCTCTGAGATCTTCTTATATCTGGATGCAGAGATTGTCCCATTCCACCATATCGATTCACTACATTCCACAAATACGGGTTTGGCCTGGACATATGTGTATGGATCAAAGCATTGCCAGTCCAGAAGCTTCAGTTTGTATTAACAACATTTCAGACTACTTCAAACTAGAACATGGCATTAGACAAAGATGCCCCCTGTCACCAATGCTATTTGCAATCGCCACTGAGCCATTGGCTGTTCACTTAACGAAATACTTCTGAGAAACAGGGGATTACCAGAGAAGGACTTGAACAGAAAATATCACTATACGCAGATGATATGGTACTATATATATCAGATCCACAAAATCCTGTGCCTGCAGTCCTAACAGTACCAGCAGAATTTCAAAAGTTATCTAGCCTCAAAATTAATTTGAATAAAAGTGTGCCTTTTCTAGTGAACTATCACACAACAGATTGGAAACCTTCCCTTTTATCATTGCAGATCAGTTTAAATATCTACGGATAAACATCATAAGCAAACAAAGCTGTTTTTCAACAAAATTTTGCTGTCTGCATGGAAAAAATTAAACAAGACATGCATAGATGGTCTACTTTCCAATTTACTTTACAGGAAGTATTAACACTGTCAAGATGAACAACCTTCCTAAGCTTCATTTTCAATTTCAAAGCATTCCCATATACACTAACAAATCATTTTTAAAGAAATTAGATTCAATTATAAACCTAATTTATTTGGAATTCAAAACATCCACTCATTCAAAGGGCGACCCAATAATGACCTAAACCAGAAAGTGGCAGGGTATTTCCTATCTTTCTATTACTGGGTGGCAAATATACAGGCTATAAAAACCTGGACATTGACAAAAATAAATGAACACATACAGGCTTGGTCTGCAATAGAAATGAACTCCTGCAGTACTTCTTTATATTCCTAGCTTTGTATAAATACAAGTAAATACAAGATATCGTCAATATACTAACAACCCAATTGTCCTTTACTCACTCAGAACATGAAACCAATACAGGAAGCACTTCAAGATAGAGGATCTGTGGCATCTCTACACAATAACCACCTTTTTCCACTCTCTCAAAACTTAGTTTTTAATGTTTGGAAAACATATAGGATTAAATCACTTAAGAGATTTAAACATACAGTTAGGTCCATAAATATTTGGACAGAGAGAACTTTTTTCTAATTTTGGTTCTGTATATTACCACAATGGAATTTTAAATGAAACCACTCAGATGCAGTTGAAGTGCAGACTTTCAGCTTTAATTCAGTGGGGTGAACAAAACGATTGCATAAAAATGTGAGGCGACTAAAGTGTTTTTTTTTTTTTTTTTTAGAAAAAAGTTGTCTGTCCAAATATTTATGGACCTAAATAATAATAATGTAGTAATAATAATAAATAATGTAGATAATGTCTTTGCAGCTGAACAACTACACTACAAAATTTGCGAAATATATAGATGTGCAGGTCAGATGTTTCAGATTAACTAGACACAAGAGGTATGAATAAAGAATAAACCGATAAATGGTCTAGAGTGCAAACAGATACCACACTTCAGCACAACCTACCTGTTGTCATTAAGTATTGTGTACCGAGGCTGAGGATCAGAATCTTTATCATTTACATCATAACTAGCTTCAGGATCCTGAAAGACACAGATATGAATAAGGAAATGATGAAAACAGAGTTAGCAAAATGGTTAGATGTATATAGGAAATCCATAAATACTAGCTTTAAATGTAAATACTGCTGGGGATATCGTTGATAAGCATCAGTGCAAGCATCAGACCTCGTATGCAGCCCTCCTCTTGTGAGGACCTACTTGTGTAAAGACCACGAGTCTACCTGTCTAAGTCAACTTAACAGTGACACGGGACAAGAAAACTGACACCCCTACTTGACCTAGGTACTGTGTTCTGCTTTCCTTTTAAATGTTGCCTTCAGCATGTGTCATCAATACATTCCTATTATTAACACAAGAGGTTTCTCTTGCCCCAGACAACCTTCGTCTGCTGTATAAAGCCATTTCAGACACTCTTTTCTCTTTCGACTTAAGGAACTGCCAGCCTGTGGTCAACAAAGACTTTATTCCAGCTTTTGCCACCCAAAGGAGTCTCCAAGTGGTGGCTCTGACAGAGACATGGATTTGACCAGAATACACAGTAACACCAACAGCACTTTCCTCTGCCTTTAACTTTTCCCACTCCTGCTGGCTATTACTGTCTCTTTTCCAATTAACATGATCATTGTTGTTTATCGCCCTCCAGGTTTGCTTAGGATCATCCTTGACAAGCTGGATGGACTTCTCTCTTCCTCCAATATGACGACAGCCCACTTCTAATTCTAAGGGACCTGAACATTGACAGAGGAAAGAGTGAGAAAGTCGGCAGCAATCTGTATGACCTTGTTCTCTAATGTAACTTCACTCCCACAAAAACAACTATCACTAATTAACACAAGTATGACCACTTTTTCATTCATTTCTCTCTACTGCTCCCCTCTACTCACTCTCCTCCCTGTCCCTACCGAATCCTTCTGCTGACACCTCTGCTCCCTCTCTCCCACCCATTTCTTTTTCCCAACACACCCTATGCTCCACTCTGTCCCCCTGTCTAGACAATATTTGTCCATTCTTTTCCAGGCCTGCATGCGAAAGGCCCTAATGTTCTTGGCTTTCCAAAGCACTCAGCAATCAACATACAAACCATAGAAAGGCCAAAAGGAAATGGAGGAAGTCAATGGCTCAGGCAGACTTGGGTAAGTATCAATCCCTTCTTGCATCCTTTTCTTCTGCCACTATTTATGCTAAGGTAACATACTGTCAAACTAGAAATAACAGCACCACCAACACACACTATGTTCTCTGCTTTCACTTCCATTCTTAACCCTCCTCTACCTCCTCCCCCAACCTCCTTGTCTGCTGATCATATTGGAGGAAAGAGAGAAGTCCATCCAGCTTGTCAAGGATGATCCTAACCACATCTCACCACATCTTCTCAGGATAGGGTGGCTGTCATGAGCAGTCAGTTCTCCCTCTCACTGCCACCCATTATTCATCCTACCAAGAATCGCCCAGTATTCTCCACAATCTCTTCACTCTCTGCCACTGATGTTTCCGACAACTTCTCCAATCACACTATTACCTGTCCACTTCACATGGGAAAAACATGCAGTCACTCACTGATTACAACCGCAAGATGTTATGCGAATGAATGAATATGAATAATGTTGCATCCGTGACAATGTTTTCTGAAATGTACTATACAGGTCATAAAATGAATAATTCCAAATATCATAAACCTTTGTGTCTTTTTTTTTTTTGGCAGTGTGGCTTTGACATCATGGACCATAAGGTGTATACTAATTCAGCATGAGCAGGAACACTCAAAACTGAATAAAAAAAAAAAAAAAAATCAAGTGACTGTGAGATATGACGGCGGCAGATTCACCAGCGTTTGCGTGTCAGCTTTTATACCTCCAGATCAGAGAATGTCCAGTTCCAAAGCTTCATAACACCACTCACATCTACAGTTATTCTCAGCTTTAGATAAAAAGTAACAGCGTCAGATCCCTTGGGGGGGGGGGGGGGGGGGGGTTTGTAGTATGTATTGTGATCGTGACTGAAAGAATAAAAGTGAAAGAAAAAAAAAAAACGTTACTTTTATCTATACTAATAAAAGGCATAGCCCTCACTGACTCACTCACTCACTACTAATTGTCCAACTTCCCATGTAGGTGGAAGGCTGAAATTGTGTATCACGTCATCACGCCTCCCACGTAATCACGTGAACTGACTGTGAATGCAGTACGTAGAAAACAAGGAAGAGCCCCAAAGAGCGCTGAAGAAAACATTCATTACACAATTGAGAAGGCAGCGAAACAATAAGAAGCGAGCGAGTGACGCACACAAGCATATTCATAAGTGCAGCTACTGCGGAAACAAAAGCACGGTGTAAACCGTAAGTTTAAATTAAGTTTATAGAAACGCTCCCGCTGCCGTTTGCAATACCATATTCGCGACATACAAGTTTAATGAGAAGACACGAGGTATAAACGAGGCATTGGATCACTTTGTAACGGAGTTAAAATTGCTGTAGCGAGAAACTTTTAAGTGCCGGGTCTTAGCTAACATTAAATAAAGCCGTGGACATCGCAACATCACACAAGAGAGCGGCTCACGTGAACTGACTGAACGCAGCACGAGTGATCACTTTGATGAATCAAATCTGTTCAAAAAACACATTACACAATTGATAATGTAGGAAAAGAATATGAAGCGACTGACGCATACAGACATTTTCAT
This sequence comes from Erpetoichthys calabaricus, assembly GCF_900747795.2. Lineage (NCBI taxonomy): Eukaryota > Metazoa > Chordata > Cladistia > Polypteriformes > Polypteridae > Erpetoichthys > Erpetoichthys calabaricus. Next base: position 42,070,428 of record NC_041410.2, read on the forward strand.
GAGTGCAGGTACTTCGGAAACAAAGCACCGTGTAAACCTAAAGTTTAAATTAAGTTCATAGACCTACAAAAGGTTGCCATTGATTTGAGGCAAGATTGCTTTTCTCCTGTACAACTATACGTTGCATTCTCAACAGTAAGCTTGCACGGCTTGGTCATATTACAACCAGAGTGCTGAACTGACAACGTGGTATACAGAGATCTATAACAATCGTAATAAACGAACAATAAAACAGCAGAGAACCCGTGGATTAAATAAAAAGGCTGCTTTCTTGGCGAAGCAAGGAAAAAGGATGACCTTATATGGCGTTCGTTTATAAAACAGCGGAGATGCTGTGTAAAGACTGCTTCACAAAAAAACAGCACAGCGCCTTATATGAGCAGGCAGTCAGCTAAAGAAGGGAATCAATCAATCAATAACTATAATCGTAATAAACGAACAAAAAATAGCAGAGAATCCGCGGATTACATAATGGAAATGGGTACCTGAACAGAAAAGTGAGTCTCAAATAGCTACACAATAACTATAACAATCGTAATAAACGAACAATAAAAAAACACAGAACCGCTAAGCAAGGAGAAAGGATGGCCTTATATGGCGTTCGTTTATAAAACAGCGGAGAGGCTGTGTAAAGGCAGCTTCACAAAAAAACAGATCCTTAACAAATCGTAATTGGTATATTTTCCCTCAATTTAAAAAGGTTTTCTTTTCTTCTTAATAAAAATTTAAATTTAGAAGTGAGGGGATTTGCCTATATATATATATGTATTATATGGTTGAAATAGTTTACTGTCAAATAAATGCAAAGAGTACGCGACACGTGTTTCGCCCTCATTCTGGGCTCATCAGGCGTACACACTCCACTGCACTGATGAGCCCAGAATGAGGGCGAAACACGTGTCGCGTACTCTTTGCATTTATTTGACAGTAAACTATTTCAACCATTCTATGATCTGCTCCTCACAAACTGAGGGCACCGTGGCGGATGTTAGCAGATTGCTGGCCAACCACAAGCGTTACCTGGAAGGTAACCACCCATACAATCAGACTGTGACACAGACTACGAATGCCGTGAATATAAATATATATATATATATATATATATATATATATATATATATATGTATATATAGTGGTGTGTGGCCAGCTAAATATTCCAGCCCTCACCCCCAGGCCGCCAGATGGAGTTCTCCCAACAGTGTGGACATTACCTGAATTCCAGCAGGGCCTCATGGACTTTGTAGTTTATATGCACAGCCCTGCTGGATACCTTGGGGACCACCAGGAGTCGCTGTGGGGAGACTGCCGGACTCTTACTTGCCCTATAACCCGGAGGTGCGTCATGATCATGTGACAAGAGGAAACGATGTGCTTCCGGGTTGAAGGAAGGAGCTTTTTTATCCGACCCAGAAGTGTTCATGATCACATGGACAGAAGGGAGAAACACTTCTGGGTCAGGGTGTACAAAGGACTCATGGGAAAGCCCAGACACTGAGCTGAGCTGGGAGGTAGGGTGGCAAAGTGTCTGGGCGAGGAGGATTGTATTGTGAGAGAGAATTGTTGTGATTTATGAGTGTGGAGTGGAGGGTGCCTTGTGCACGTGAAGACAACAAAATAAAGAAGTCTTGTGCTTTTACCTCGTGTTCAGAGTGGTACCTGAGGGTGTTAGAGGTGGCTCCACGCATCTACTGCGACAATATATATATATGTGTAGATATGTGTATATGTAGATACAGTGGTGTGAAAAACTATTTGCCCCCTTCCTGATTTCTTATTCTTTTGCATGTTTGTCACACAAAATGTTTCTGATCATCAAACACATTTAACCATTAGTCAAATATAACACAAGTAAACACAAAATGCAGTTTGTAAATGATGGTTTTTATTATTTAGGGAGAAAAAAAATCCAAACCTACATGGCCCTGTGTGAAAAAGTAATTGCCCCCTTGTTAAAAAATAACCTAACTGTGGTGTATCACACCTGAGTTCAATTTCCGTAGCCACCCCCAGGCCTGATTACTGCCACACCTGTTTCAATCAAGAAATCACTTAAATAGGAGCTGCCTGACACAGAGAAGTGGACCAAAAGCACCTCAAAAGCTAGACATCATGCCAAGATCCAAAGAAATTCAGGAACAAATGAGAACAGAAGTAATTGAGATCTATCAGTCTGGTAAAGGTTATAAAGCCATTTCTAAAGCTTTGGGACTCCAGCGAACCACAGTGAGAGCCATTATCCACAAATGGCAAAAACATGGAACAGTGGTGAACCTTCCCAGAAGTGGCCGGCCGACCAAAATTACCCCAAGAGCGCAGAGACGACTCATTTGAGAGGTCACAAAAGACCCCAGGACAACGTCTAAAGAACTGCAGGCCTCACTTGCCTCAATTAAGGTCAGTGTTCACGACTCCACCATAAGAAAGAGACTGGGCAAAAACGGCCTGCATGGCAGATTTCCAAGACGTAAACCACTGTTAAGCAAAAAGAACATTAGGGCTCGTCTCAATTTTGCTAAGAAACATCTCAATGATTGCCAAGACTTTTGGGAAAATACCTTGTGGACTGATGAGACAAAAGTTGAACTTTTTGGAAGGCAAATGTCCCGTTACATCTGGCGTAAAAGGAACACAGCATTTCAGAAAAAGAACATCATACCAACAGTAAAATATGGTGGTGGTAGTGTGATGGTCTGGGGTTATTTTGCTGCTTCAGGACCTGGAAGGCTTGCTGTGATAGATGGAACTATGAATTCTACTGTCTACCAAAAAATCCTGAAGGAGAATGTCCGGCCATCTGTTCGTCAACTCAAGCTGAAGCGATCTTGGGTGCTGCAACAGGACAATGACCCAAAACACACCAGCAAATCCACCTCTGAATGGCTGAAGAAAAACAAAATGAAGACTTTGGAGTGGCCTAGTCAAAGTCCTGACCTGAATCCAATTGAAATGCTATGGCATGACCTTAAAAAGGCGGTTCATGTTAGAAAACCCTCAAATAAAGCTGAATTACAACAATTTTGCAAAGATGAGTGGGCCAAAATTCCTCCAGAGCGCTGTAAAAGACTCATTGCAAGTTATCGCAAACGCTTGATTGCAGTTATTGCTGCTAAGGGTGGCCCAACCAGTTATTAGGTTCAGGGGGCAATTACTTTTTCACACAGGGCCATGTAGGTTTGGATTTTTTTTTCTCCCTAAATAATAAAAACCACCATTTACAAACTGCATTTTGTGTTTACTTGTGTTATATTTGACTAATGGTTAAATGTGTTTGATGATCAGAAACATTTTGTGTGACAAACATGCAAAAGAATAAGAAATCAGGAAGGGGGCAAATAGTTTTTCACACCAATGTATGTGTATATGTAGATATGTGTATGTATATATATGTGTACATAACCTCTTTAACACACTACTTCTCCGCTGCGAAGCGCGGGTATTTTGCTGGTAAGTACTATAAATGTACATCGGCCTTTACAGACGCAAACCAAATGTATATGTTTATTGTATAATATTAACAGTAACAGCAACTCACTACTCAAAACGGTAAACATAGGAGGCAGTCGGGATTGAACCGGGGACTCTTGATTCCAAGTCAGCAAATCTTACTGCTACGTCATGGAAGCTGTTGTATTGTCCTTGAACCTTTTGTGATAGTGTTTATTTGATCTTAAGGCTTCACACATATAGTTTATGCCTACATTTTGTCATTTATTACTGAAATATGAAAAACGTTTGTTTTAAAAATGTGTTTACACAGATTATTGTAGAAACGGAACACATAACGTGTTCCAAATAATATACATTATTTCCATTCTAAAACTCAACCACTTCACTCCTAGATAATCAGGGCATGAACTGGGAGAACTTTGTGCACATTCTGTGGCGGTGGGAGGGATAGAATAGCAGGTTGCTTGTTGCTTGTCTTGGTGGGGGGATGGAATAGCAGGCTGCTTGCTGCTCGTCTTTATCGGCACATTTACAGGACAAAAGATGCTGACAGAGAAGTGCAAAGGGATTTAAGGTGGGCTGGATTTACAAGTTTTTTCGTAGGCTTTGGTAATTCTAGTGTTAAATAGAAATTAGTAATGAGCTGATTAAGTTTGCAGATGGTACCAAGACAGGTGGATTAGCAGACAATTTGGAATCCACTATATCATTACAGAAGGACTTGGATAGCATACAGGCTTGGGCAGATTTGTGGCAGATGAAATTTAATGTCAGTAAATGTAAAGTATTACACATATGAAGTAAAAATGTTAGGTTTGAATACACAATGGGCGGTTGGAAAAATCGAGAGTACACCTTATGAGAAGAATTTTGGAGTCATAGTGGACTCTAAGCTATCAACTTCCCGAAAGTGTTCAGAAGCCATCAAGAAGGCAAACAGAATGTTAGGTTATATAACATGATGTATGGAGTACAAATCCAAGGTGGTTATGCTCAAGCTTTATAATGCACTGGTGAGGCTTTATCTGGAGTACTATGTGCAGTTTTCATCTCCAGGCTACAAAAAGGACATAGCAGCACTAGAAAAGGTCCAGAGAAGAGCAACTAGGCTGATTCCAGGGCTACAGGGGTTGAATTATGAGGAAAGATTAAAAGAGCTGGGCCTATACAGTTTAAGCAGAAGATGATTTAAGTGTTTAAAATTATGAAGAGAACTAGTACAGTGGATCGAGACTTATAAACTTGTTAAGGGTAAATTTCACACAAACATTAGGAAGTTTTTTCTTTACACAAAAAACAAGCTAACAAAGTAGTGTGGTAGACAGGAAGACTTTAGGGATTTTCAAAACTCTACTTGATGTTTTATTTTAAAGAAATAAGTGGATAGGACTGGCGAGCTTTGTTGGGCTGAATGGTTTGTTCTCATCTAGATCATTCTAATATTCTATCGACATTCTTCTTGCCACCTTCTCTGACCCTGGCATCATTGGGACTGCTCTCTGATGGCTTGAGTCTTACATCTTGGACAAAGAGTATGTCCTAGCGAGGAGAGTTGTCAAGGGCGCAGCAGACATGCACAGGTGTTTCTCCAAGGATCAGTGCTGGGTCCTCTACTTTTCTCTCCATACACCACCTCAATGGGTTCCATCACCAGATTGCATGGTTTCTCTTATCAGTGCTATGCAGATGATACACAGCTGTACATGTCGTTTCCTCCAGGACAATACAGTATCAGCTAAAGTCCCTGAATGTCTTACTGATTCTCAACCTGGATGAAGGACCACTATCTACACAGTTCAACCTGGCAAAAACCGAGCTTCTTCTGATCCCCGCCAGCCAGTCTGCTCAACTCCCCATTCTCTGTACAGCTTGGCTCACTGTGACTAGAACCTGCCAAGCCTGTACCTTGGGGTTGTGACTGATCTTCACCTATCTTTTTCTGACCACATTTCTACTGTTTCCTGTTCATGCAGGTTTACGCTGTACAACATCTGCACAATCAGACCTTATCTGTCAGAGTATGTAGCAGAACTTTTGGTCAAGGCTTTAATTTTGTCAAGTCTGGACTACTGCAACTTGCTTCTAAAGTACTCACAGTTGCTGTCAACCAACTGCAGATGGTCCAGAATGCAGTAAGCCATCTTGTATTTAACAAGTCGAGATGGGCACATATCACTCCTCTCTTCAGGTTGCTACATTGCCTTCCTGTAGCGACACGCATTAAGTTCAAATCCCCGATGTTTGTCTACAGAGTAGTCAATGGGTCAACACCTGAGTATATGGAAACAATGACGAAGCCCTATACTCCTTTTTGCCCACTCACTTCTGCCAGTAAACAGCGTCTGGTAATGCCACCTCTGCGCAGTATGAAGTCTCAATCCAGACTCTTTTCCTGTGTAGCTCCTAGTTGGAGGAATAAATTACCCACCCCCATTCATATTGCTTTCTCCCTCAATGCATTCAAGAAGCAATAGAAAACCCATCTGTTCTGTGAATAACTGATTGGCGGAAAGAAAAAAAACTTTGCTCTGATATTTTATATTGTTGGTTAATTTGTTTGATTAAGTTTAATTGTTTTAATCGATTATAATCTAGGATTGTAAATGTATTAGTCATTACATGTTTTCACTTTTCAACTTTTGTTACCAGTCCTGCTACACTTGCTGAACAAAGAGGCCCAAGCCTAAAGTTACTCTATTAAGTTTACTTCTTTTGTAAGTCACTTTGGATTAAAGCATCTAGAAAGCAAATAACTATAAATGTAATTACATTTCATTGTCATAATTGAGTAAATGAAGTACTACTCTTCATCTATACAGTGAAAAAAGAAAAACCTATTACTGTTTCTCCAAGTGCTTTAACTACTTCCAAATATCTGTTTTAACACTGGAATTACCAGAGTCTACGAAAATACTCGTAGATCCGGCCCACCTTAAAACCGTTCTCACCTCTCTTTTGTCTTCTAAATGTGCCGATTAAGACGAGCAGCAAGTAGCCGGCTATGCCATCCGCCACTGTCGCAGAACGTTCACTAAGTTTTCCCAGCTGATGCCTTGTTTGATTATCTGGGAGTGACTGAACTGCTGGAGTTTTAGAATGGAAATAATATGTCATTATTTGGAATACACGCATTTCATGCGTCTTCCGTTTCTACAGTAATCTGTGTAAACACACTGCTAAAACAAACTTTTTCATATTTTAGTAATAAATGTTACCAAATGCAGGCAATAAAAACTATACAATGTGTGAAGCCTGAAGTCCAAACATCAAATAAACCCTTTCACAAAAGGTTCAAGGATGCTATAACACATTCTGTAGCTTAACGCTAAGATTTGCTGACTTGGAGCACAGCAACCCTGCCGTACTACAGAGACGCGAGTTCAATTCCCAGCTTTGGAGAAAGTTTTTTTTTTCCCCCTCAAAATGGACATAAAATTTATAAATTGGTATGCGCTGTAAATAGTTTTGTTTAAAATGTCGATCGCGGTTATTTCGGTTGATTAATTCATGCTTCTTACTTAGAGTCAGAACAGGAGCTTGTTCAGCTTATTCAGCTTCTAATCTGACTCAAACAGCACCAGTATAACTTCACACTCAACCCGACGCTGTTCGTTTTCAAATAATATTGCATTACTTCAATGTTTTCTGATTGGTACTATTCGCGTCATAAAATGATTTCTTCAAAACGTCACATATATTTGTCTCTTTTTTTAAAATGTGCATTGTAGCACGCAGCAACTGGCCACCTGCATGTTCTTGCGCACACTGAATAAGACAGCGCTATATGCAATCATCAGATTCAAATGTTAACAGTTATATAGCACGGAATGGAAATCAGCAGTTCTTAGCATTGCACCACGCAAGCTGTCATATCAACCACCTACTGTAACTTGATTTCTTTTTTCTTCGGTTAGAGTCTTAAATAAAAGTGCACTTGTTTTGTTATACTTTTACATCAACATATGTTCCTCTGTTTGAGCTACATGGGCATGCTCAAAAAATACACATATAATGCCACGAAAAGTGCATGCAGAGTAGTTCGCAACCACTGGTACGACAATGCAGTCACAAGTATACTGCAGAGCTATATGTGAATATACGTCTTTATGTGAAAACAGCAGTGTCAGATGGGGGAGTGTCTGATGATTGCATATAGCGATGAAGTTACTACTCTTTACTATGCTTTCCTCTGCATGTCCTGGAGTACAAAAGAAACAGCATACAGCAACATGTGGAGACTGGCAAGTTTGTGGGGAAAAAAACATGTGGTCGTATGTATCGTGATACACTGCAGAGCTATAGCGCGTCTTTATGTGATAACAGCAGTGTCAGGTGCAGGGAGGGGGGTGGTAGGGAAAGATCCTGAACGCGACAGAGAATAAAAAGTGAATAAAAAAAAAAAAAAAAAACAAACAAAAAAAAAAAAAAAAAATAAAGCTATCCTTTGCAAATATCATAAATTACACCGGCTGTTACAGACTGAAATCAAATGTATTTTTTTATTCTAAAATAGTAAAAATAAGAACACTTCTCAAAAGGGAGTCATGCAGGATCGAACTCGTGACCTTCTGATTGCCAGTCAGCAACTGATACTGTTGCGCCACAGCTGAAGTCATAGTAAATTAGTGTCAATGTCGCACACTAAGGTGTTTTTTTTTTTTGGCGGCGGCTTTTTTTTGTACCTTTTGTGAAAGTGTTTCTTTGATATTTGGACTTCAGGCTTCATACATTATATAGTTTATGCCTACATTTTGTCATTTGTTACTAGAATATAAAAAACGTTTCTGTTTTAAAAATGTTTACACAGATTACTGTAGATAGCAACACACATGAAATGCGTGTGTTCCAAATAACGATTTATTATTTCCACTCTAAAACTCCACTTCACTCCCAGATAATCAATCAAGGCATGAGCTGGGAGAAGTTCGTGTACGTTCTAAGTCGGTGTGTGGGGGGGGGGGGGGGGGGGGGGCGGTTGGAATAGCCGGTTGCTTGCAGCATGTCTTCAGTACATTTAGATGACAAAAGACGCTGGCAGAGAGGTGAGAATGGTTTTAAGAAGCGATTTAAGGCGGGCCGGATCTACGAGTTTTTTCGTAGACTCTGGTAATTCTAGTGTTAACTGGTTCTGTTTCACAAATTACATAAAAGGAGAGGTTTAAATTTCAAAATCCTGTAACCATTGATAGTGACAAAGTGAAGAACTTTCCTTAATTATGAATATATAAAAGTTAATTATTAAGAAACAGTAGTGAAGGTTTATTGAATTACTTACATAATTCTGTGCAAGATCTGGATGATCTTTTTCAATTCCATCATCTAGGATTGACACAACTATACCACTTCCAGTGAAACCCTGCTCCCAGGCCCCTCGAGCATTCAGGTCATGCTGATTAACATTGCTCTAGGAAGAAAGAAAGAAAGAAGTTAGGGAAAATCTGTAAAATGTTTGAGTCCTGGAGACAAACTCAAGATGCACAAAATAATTAAGATGAATCAAAACAAGGCAATGCTGCAGCTTTACAATACACATTTTAAAAGAATGTTTTAAGTCCTAATAAAAAAATATATGCAAAACTTTCATGGGGCACAGTGCCTTACATCCTTTATGTAACATTCACTGTATGTTAAATGCTCTGCACAGATGTACAAGACATAATTTAAATAATATTTTATGGATGTTTAAGTTCTTGCAGTAAGGAATGCATTTACAAAATTAACCAACATATTGTAGTGAAACTCAAGCCTACAGTGATATGAACAACTGTGTGAAAGGTAAAATTTTACCATAAATATTCAAGAAAGTGCACATTAAAAAAAATTAAATTATAATCTATACTAATAAAAGGCAAAGCCCTCACTGACTCACTCATCACTAATTCTCCAACTTCCCATGTAGGTAGAAGGCTGAAATTTGGCAGGCTCATTCTTTACAGCTTACTTACAAAAGTTAAGCAGGTTTCATTTTGAAATTCTACGCATAATGGTCGACAACTTCCGCCATGTTAAACTTTCTTATTTATGGCCCCATCTTCACGAAATTTGGTAGGCGGCTTCCCTACGCTAACCGAAACCGATGTATGTACTTATTTCGGTGGTATGACGCCACTGTTGGCCGCCATATTGAACTTTCCAATGGTCTTTGTTAGTTATGGGCCCATCTTCAAGAAATTTGGTTCCCAACGCTAACTGAATCCTACTTACGTACATATATACATCCATAGCCTGCAGCTCGGTCGCCATGTGAGGCAGCATTGGGTCCCGCACGCCTCCCACGTAGTTGGCTGCCTGCCTATATAAGGCCGTCCGTCACTCCGGTCTCTTCATTCCCATCCTTGCTTCGCCACGGTATTCACGTCTCCCTGCTGATAACTGCAGCCTTTTTATTTAATCCACTGCTTCTCCACTGTTTTATTGTTTGTGTATTGCGATTATAGTTATTGTGTAGGTATTTTAGACTTAGTTTACATTGTTCAGGTATCTATTTACTTTATCGTTCCAACCGTACCCCCATTAACATGTCTATCGAGGTGATCACCATCGATCAAACAACTGTCACTTACCGAGTGGTTTCCATGCCCGGAGATGGCGACTGCCTTTTCCATTCCCTGTGTTACATATTGCACGGCCATATCAGGCTCACTCTTGTTATACGGAGGAACATTGGGTCTTATGTATTGAATGACTGGGACAGGTTCAAGGTGTGGACTGATGACGGTACAGGAGATAATTATACTACACAGGAGCACTATAAGAGTGAAATGCTTAAGCCCTTCACCTATGGTTCTGCATGTGAGTTGATGGCTGCTGCTGAATTGTTCGGTTGTCGCTTTCAAGTGTACTGAAATAGCCAAACATTTTACACCTTTGGACAACCGCCAATGCCTCTTAAACATCTTAGATTCAAAGGTGATGATTTGAGTAGTGGACACTTTGATGTTTATGAATGTTTAAACTCTCAAAAGCTGGATGCGAAGTATCGATGAAACCCATTTCAATTCAAACGCCTCCAATTTCCAGTAAGACTCTATTTTGCAATGACAATTAAGTCTCAGGGACAGACCCTACAAAAGGTTGGCATTGATTTGAGGCAAGATTGCTTTTCACATGGCCAACTATACGTTGTATGCTCAAGAGTAAGCTCAGCACACAGCTTGGTCATATTACAACCGGAGGGCCGAACTGACAATGTGGTATACAAAGAGATCCTTAAATAATTATTGGTATATTTTCCCTCCGTTTAAAAAGGTTTACTTTCTTAATAAAAATTTTAAAGCACTACTTCGCCGCTGCGAAACGCGGCTATTTCGCTAGTTTAAATTATAAAAGCTATGTAGGATCAGGACTAGATGCTTAAAATGTAAACTACTGACTGGAAACTTCCAATATAAATAAAATTTATTATTGTTATACAGAGTCTGCTCGACAGTTATTGGCACTCCTGATAAAGATGAGCAAAAAAAGATCTTAAAAAAAAAAAAAAAAAATTAACCTTTTAGTGACTTACCTTAATTTCACGTAACAAAAAAAAAATCCAACCTTCAACTGAAGCAAATTTATTCTGAGAAAAAACAATTCCCCATCAAGAAATAATTTTTAACAAAACCACACAGGCCACAATTACTGGCATCCCTACATTTAATACTTTGTGCAACCTCTTTGCCAATAAAACAGCAGAGTCTTCTCCTATAACATCTTATAAAGGTTGGAGTATATAGACCAGGGAATCTGAGACCATTTTTTTTTTTACAGAAATCATTCCACATTATTCAGGCTCCTAGGTCCTCTTCATCTTATCCCACAAGCTTTTAATTGCGTTTTGGACAGAGGACTGAGATGGCCATGACAGAAGCTTGATTTTGTATTTCCTAAACCATTTTTGTGGTAATATGGACATATATTTCGGACCATTGTCCTACTGAAAGATCCAGCAACAACCCAATTTTAGTTTCTTGGCAGACAGTGCCAGATTTACACTTAAAATATTTTGGCAGTTCCTAACAAGGCTCTCAATGCCTTTGAAGGAAAAATATCCCCACGACATTAAAGAACATCCACAATACTTGACAATGGGGAAAGAGGTTCTTTTCAGCATTGCCATCCTCCTTTTTTGCCAAACCTACCTTGAGCGTTTCCAAAAAACTATTATTGACCATAGAACAATAATAGCATTTAGGAAACTCCAGGAGCTTACCTTAGTGCATGACTGTTGAACTCCAGGCCTGGAGTGCCGCAGTGGCTACAGGTTTTCATTCTAACCCTTTTCCTAATCAGTGACCAGTTTCACTGCTAATTCATTTTTTCCCTTCATTTTAGTAGCTCTGTTAGAAGGATTCAGTCCTCTGAATTGATTCGTTTCCTCATTAAATGACAGCCAAACAGAAATGAGACGTGAACCAAGCCAAAAGATGACCAACTTAACCTGGGGCTTCAAACTCCAACCAGTTTCTTAATGAGAAGCCAATGCTTGATGTTAATTAAATCCGTTATTTAATTATTCATTCTGCCACAGCAGACATTTCTAAAACTGATGATTATGTTTTTTTTTCTAAGAGCACCATCAAGATGTTTTGATGACCTGAGAGATCAGCCTTACTGAGGCCTCCACCTTTCTCTCTTTTCAGATTCTGTGTAATGGGCACAGGTGAGCTGGTCATGTGGCCGCTTGTTTCGTGTCTCATTATTGTTTGGCCGCTAATTAAGAAAAAAGAAACAACTAAGGGGACTGAGTCAAGCTAATGAAAAGAAATAATTAGCAAAAGACTGGTCACTAATTAAGAAGATGGTTAGAATGAAAACCTGCAGCCAATGCAGCCCTCCAGGACTGGAGTTCAACACCATTGCCTTAGTGGTTTTTTTCGGGCATGCCTTAAAAATCATCTGTTGGCATGGAGGTGGCATCTGATGGTAGTCTTTAAAGGCTTGGTGACCTCAAGGTACTACTTCCTGTATTTTCCAACAGTGATCCTAAAGTTTTTTTTTTTTTTTTTTTTATAAAAACACCACACCTCTCAGCTGCTCACTGTGCATGGGGGCAAAATAAACTTGGGCTCTCTTTCAAGTAATTTGGTAACAGCTGATTTTAACTAATTTTTGCCTTAACTATTGATATAGGCATTTTCTGGCAAGTAGCTATTTTTTTATAGCCATACTCTAACTTAAGAAGGTCAACACACCTCTCTCTCATTAGACATGTCTGTTATCTTATCATTCCCATGTTGATGAATGAATAAGGGAATATGGCCTCTGTGCAACTGCATATTTATACCCCAGTGAAACTTCACGTCATGGATTACTGCTTAAAATTTCAACATACACTGTCAGGTTATAAAAAAAGTTTTGAACAGATCCTCTAAGGGAGAATTTTATTTTTTTCAATTTCAAATAGTATACAACATCAGTTACCCACGGACTTAAAAAGAGGATTTTGTTGAAAAACAGCTTTATGTTTACTTATGATGTTTAAAGTATTTAAACTGATCTGAGAGGATAGAAGGGAAGGTTTCCAATCTAATGTGTGCTAGAGAGTTCATTGGAAAGAGCACACTTTTACTCAAATTAATTTTAAGGCCAGATATCTTTTGAAATTCTGCTAGTACATTTAGGGCTGTAGGCACAGAATTTTGTGGGTCTGATATATACAGTACCATATCATCTGTTCACTGGCAAACTTAAGACGGGCCTGTACATGCGCCTTCTTGACCTTGCAGGCACTGCAAGATTTCAATCCATTACAGCATAGTGTGTTACCAATGGTTTTCTTGGTGACTGTGGTTCCCAACTGCCTTCAGATCATTAAGATCCTCCTGTGCAGTTTTGGGCTGATCTCTCACCTTTCTCATGATTGCCGAAGCAAGATCTTGCATGGAGCTCCAGATTGAGGGCGATTGATGGTAATTTTATATTTCTTCCATTTCTGAATAATCGCACCAACAGTTGTCACCTTCTCACTAAGCTTCTTGCTGATGGTCTTGTAGCCCAGTCCAGGTCTTCAATCTTGTCCCTGACATCCTTTGACAGCTCTTTGGTCTTGCCCATGGTGGTGGAGAGTTTGGAATGGAAGAAATGGATTCTGTGGGCAGGTGTGCTTTATACACAATCAGTTGAGATCAGGAGTTAACTGTAATTGATTGATTGATTGTAAATTGTGCGCCACATGGGCACATAGCCTATCTGTGGGAGCCAGAATTCTTGCTGGGTTGTAGAGGATCAAATACTTATTTCTCTCACTGACATGAAAATCAGTTTTATAACTTTAATGTGTTTTTCTGGATTGTTGGTTGATATTCTGTCTCCATTAAAATGAAACTACCATAAAATGAGAGACTGTTCATTTTTTTTTTTGTAAGTGAGCAAACTTACAAATTCAGCAGGGGATCAAATTTTTATTTCCCCACTGTATACTGGTGATGCATTATCATACTTTGGTTGATAATCAATAAACAGGCTTAACTTACATACAGAATGAACTACAGCAATAGTGGCACAGCAATGAAACTAATAAGTTTAACAAAAAGTTGTTGGTGCAACTCCAGAACTTCTCCTGACCCTCACAACTCAATAAGTAAAACTGAAAATATCAGCTATCATGTTTAAAAAAAGACTTCTAAAATGCATCAAGTTCTTGGCTCTAGGCAGTAAGTAAAAAAGCTTGTTTTAGATTGTATTAAGACAAATATTAAAAAAGTTAAACATATCTGAATAACATTTCTCACCAGATACCACTGCTGTGAAAATTTTGGATCAGAAGGCTCAATATATAGATCTCTCTTTTTTCGTTTTTTAATGACCTGCTGCTCCGTCCATCTCACCTAGATGAGAAACAACAACAAAAAAAAAAACAACCTCAAGACCATACATGCCATTAAAATCACATAGTGGTAGATACAGCTGTATGTGATCTCAAACAACGCGACAACATTTTGAATTTTGAAATGGTTAAAAATAAAAACAATTGGTGTTTTTCATGGAGCATCTTTGGAACGGACTGTTTTACTCGCTATGCTGTTTCCCACTGATTTGAGTTATGCTGTGTTATGTTTTGCTTCTTATATACTGTATGTTTAAAAGAAGAAAATGAAATGCTTACAAACACAAAGATAGAATATACATACATACATACATACATACATACACTTGTGATGAGGAAACACCTACAAAGATGGAGGTAATGCAGATATATAAGTATATAACAGGACTAAGGAACTGGCCTTAAAAGTACTACATCTGGGAATGAAGAAAAAAACTTGCAAATAAAAAATAATGCTTGTTACCTTTTTTCTGACTGTGTGCAATTTTAAAGTAAAAAAAAAAAAAAAAAAAGTACCGATTATAACCCAGGTTTTTATAATTTGCCTTTTAAACTAGTTATTTCTAGAATATTTCTGATTTTACTCAGAAATTCATTACAGGCGAGTCTTCATAATGCATATTTAGTTTTAGTGTAGCTTTTATTTGAGAATGACATTTCTATTTTATTTTAATAAATACACTAGGATTCCCACATGAGGGGACGTGGTTTCTGTGGTTTCAGTTATCCACCGTTTATTGTGGCCTGAAAATATTAAATTGAAAATTACAGAAATAAACAATTCTTCAGTATCAAATTGCACACCTTTCTAAGCAAATATTTTCACCACTTTGGATAAACAGCAACATGTCTGCATCACTGCTTTCTGGGCACAGCACGCAGTGAGAAAACAGCATGCCTCGGTGTCAGATGTCACTTTAACACTAACGTGTCAAGCACAATATAAAGGAGCCTTCAGCCTCCAGCATTCTTGTTTTCCAAATTAGTTGTCACATTACAGCAGTGGTCATGCCGGAAGGACTCCTATAGTGAAGTCGAGAGTGATTTTATAGGCTTACCAGTAGGGATGGGCCGATGGTCGATGATATTGTCCATTGCTAATTGGCCAGACACATCGATGTATATAAACATTGTCGCGTGGTTCCAAACATTTGCAGAAATTTCCTCAAAGTTTTTATTTTTTCCTCATGTGCCTCACAAGAAAGCTGTCTGAACATAATTAAGCACAATTTTTTTCTATAGAAAATGGACATGCTGTTTTTAGAATGTGAGAAAAATGTGCATTTGAATAATTAAAAATATAGCATTTTGTCTTTTTGTGCCGGTAGACAATTATTCAAATAAACTGAATACTGAGGAAGACTACTTTTCGGCTTTGATGGTAATGGAGAGTCAAGATTTTTTAGCAATTTATAAGCTTTAAATGAATCAATGTTAGATCACCTTCGTATTAAAGGACCTCACTAACAGCGGTATATGGTAATGTTAAGTGTTCTGCTACAATCTCTAACACAAGAATCACCAAGGACTGTGGATAGCATGTTCAACAAAATATTAGCCATGAGTTAAAAAAAAAAAAAATAAATACTGTATAAAGAAAAGTATGTGCTTATTTACATTTCCCAGGAAAAACATTCATATATAGTGCAAAGTTGACTGTCTTACTCACTTAACAAAAATATTTCTACTTTAGTTAAGCTGAAATTTATTCAGAAAGGTACATCAGTAACCTAAACAAAGCTAGTAACGCTAGGAATTATACAGTCAAAGTAACCAAACCTTGTAATCCACAAACAACAGAAACTGAAGAAAAAAAAAAAAAAATACTCAATAGTACCATAAAACTATAAGCATTTCAATTTTCACTCACCTAATTCAATCTACAATATCTATCTGTAGTAAAAAATTACCAAATGTATTTTTTAAAGCTTTTTTTTTGGTCTGGCTGGGAGATCAAATTCAATACCCTTGAAGAGGACTGACAATTTGAAAGAAGGATATGTTTAAGCACAATTTCCTCTTCAAAGTTGACAGGTTATTTAGGATTGGTAAAGTTATTTAATATATTTATGAATGTGTTTAACTTTGAACAGGACAATTCACCCACCTCGCTTTATCAACTTTTGTTATATAGTTTTATGGTAATCGACTCCTTTAATACATTTCAGACAAAACTTCATTATAAAAAAAAAAAAAAAAATTTCCACTATCACACTCATCTTTCAAAATTAAAACCATGAAATCTCACAATATTCTATTGACATACAGTAATCCCTCGCTATATCGCGCTTCGCCTTTCGCGGCTTCACTCCATCGCGGATTTTATATGTAAGCATATTTAAATATATATCGCGGATTTTTTGCTGGTTCGCGGATTTCTGCGGACAATGGGTCTTTTAATTTCTGGTACATGCTTCCTCAGTTGGTTTGCCCAGTTGATTTCATACAAGGGACGCTATTGGCAGATGGCTGAGAAGCTACCCGGCTTACTTTTCTGTCTCTCTTGCGCGGACTTTCTCTGATCCTGACATAGGGGGATTGAGCAGGGGGGCTGTTCGCACACCTAGACGATAAGGACGCTCGTCTAAAAATGCTGAAAGATTATCTTCACGTTGCTATCTTTTGTGCAGCTGCTTCCTGAAACGACATGCTGCACACTGCTTCGCATACTTAAAAGCTCGAAGGGCACGTATTGATTTTTGATTGAAAAACAAACTGTCTCTCTCTCCCTGCTCCTGACGGAGGGGGTGTGAGCTGCCGCCTTCAACAGCTTTGTGCCGCGGTGCTTACTTAAAAGCAAACAGCCCTATTGATTTGTTTGCTTTCCTCTGTCTTTCTGACAGACTCTGCTCCTGACGCGCACTCCTTTGAAGAGGAAAATATGTTTGCATTCTTTTAATTGTGAGACGGAACTGTCATCTCTGTCTTGTCATGGAGCACAGTTTAAACTTTTGAAAAAGAGACAAATGTTTGTTTGCAGTGTTTGAATAACGTTCCTGTCTCTCTACAACCTCCTGTGTTTCTGCGCAAATCTGTGACCCAAGCATGACAATATAAAAATAACCATATAAACATATGGTTTCTACTTCGCAGATTTTCTTATTTCGCGGGTGGCTCTGGAACGCAACCCCCGCGATGGAGGAGGGATTACTGTATTCGTCATAATTCTCAAAATATTCTCAAAAATACTTCCAAATGTACCAATAATATTGAGCAACTATGAAAATCACACAGCAACACTCAAACCTCATTACAAAAATTGACAAAGTCACCACCTTACCAAATGTCTGAGGGACTTTAAAACCTGAATAAATTTAACAAGCCAAACTGCAATACGCAAGATTATTTTTTTGCCAAATGAGAGAAACTACAAGATCATCCTCAAATACACAGGAAAACAAAATCAAAACACACCTAAAGTGCTTGAACGGTGAATCAACTCCAATTTTATGACAATTTGTTAATAGGTATATGAATGAAACCAAAATAGAAATGTCCATAAGGAATGTTATTTTGAATTAAGGGGGTAGAATGAAAACCAGATCAAGCAGGTTAAGAATTTACCTTGGGCTCAAGCTGTAGTTTAAGGTGCAGAGAACGATGTCCTGAAAGAGATCGCTTTCTTACTGCATTGTGGTGAAAATGATAGTAGTTTCCAAAGATCTAGGGGGAAAAAAAAAAAATAAAAACAGAAAAATATTGTAAACCTCAGGAAAAGCACAGAACAAATTTAAGACAAATCACAATTTCATTTCTGTCCCTATGTAATTATAACAGTTTTGCATCATTACCAATTTTAGTTCTACAGGTCAGTTCAGACCTTTCAGGCTGGGAATCTTGGCCTGCCACCACAGAAACCGTGCTACTATTCAGCTCCTCCTATTACAGCTGTAATGTTGGCAATCATGTACAGTGGAACCTCTGTTCACGACCAAATTCTTTCCAAACCTCTGGTCATAAACCGATTTGGTCGTGAACCGAAGCAATTTCCCCCATAGGATTACATGTAAATACAATTAATCCGTTCCAGACCGTACAAACTGTATGTAAATATATATTTTTTTTAAAGATTTTTTAAGCACAAATATAGTTAATTACACCATAGAATGCACAGTATAATAGTAAAGTAATGTAAAAACATTGAATAACACTGACACAAAAACTCTCTCTCTCATTGCAGCAGTTCGCGCTATAGCCTTACAATCCGATCGTTGTATAAACGCTTTTTTTTTTTTTTTTTTTAATATAAATGAGTTTTAAGCACAGGTGGAAAAAAAAGGAACATTTGAAAAAATCCAAACTTTATTTAAAAGCCAACCAAGACAGTAACATTGCAGGAGTTCAGGCTAATAGCATTACAACCCGATCACTAGGGGTGGGCGGTATGACCAAAATTCTATATCACGGTATTTTTCTAAATTATCCCGGTATTCGACGGTATTTTTTTCCCCATGCATGAGTGGATGTTAGCCAGTAATTCCAGTGGAAAATGTGGTTAAGAATAACCTATTCCACTGTCAAGAGTATTGTACAAAAAAAACATTTTAATGTGCACACAAGTATTAATACAGGTTTGCATTGCCGCATAAAGTGATAGTTTTCAAGGGGGTGACACTAATGGAGAAGGTATCACATTGCATGACAGATGCAGTCAAAATATAGAACCTTTTTATTGAACAAATTTTGCAAAAACTTAAACTATAATTTTGACAACATATTTTCAACCATACAAAGAGGCATTTAGTGCTTGTCAAAAGTTGTATTGCACTGAACATGTCTTAGAAAAGGAATAAATAGTAAATATTTTTTGTAAACAAACTACACTTTGTTAATGTTAACAATCTCTGTCCACTGACACGTTAAAGTGACTTTTTAAACAACTTTATCATCATTAAACTGCATAATATTTAAACTAATAAATAATAACAATAAAATAAATAATAGTATTATTACTGATAGTTGCACTATTATGTTCAGTGTAGAGAACTTTATCGCAGGTGTGACGAGGCTCCAAAAAACTGGATGTATGAATGGGTATCGCACAGGTTTAACTTAAATATTGTATAAATGTTGGGTTTGTGATCTGGTGGTCGGAGACACGAACACAGAATTCAATGCATGTTCTTCTGAGCGGGCTTTTATTGCACGCGTGCTGTCTCTATCTGATGTACTAAAACCCCAGTTCCTATCCGTCCTTTTTCTTTCTCCACATAACCAATCACCACACGATAAACGTCTTTGTGAAATTAAAACTAGTTATAAACTTAGCCCACGGAGTGTTCAGAACTTTAAAAATATCTTCGTTATACATGTTTAATTATGCCATCCATTCAGAGTTGCGCCCATCTCTGAACAAGTCGCCAGCACATCAAAGGATGAATATAAGCAAAACATACACTAGCAAGGTCAATATAGCACAACAAAACCCCACAACCTACATGACTTTGAAAGGAAACTGAAGCGCCGAGTAAACCCACCAGAAAAACATGCAAATGCAAGGCAGGCACGCCGCCGTGCCCCCATATGATTAATGCATGCTTTAATGCATTTCACCATGAAAATTATATTAAGTATTTATTTTAGCATTCTAAATGTTCAGAGAGAAGGAAGATCATGAAGTGAATGTATTCTGTGCGGGGTTCGCTGCCGGCGCCTCCTCTTAGTGCAAGAAGTAGTCCGTTTAAGAATCACTTAACACAAAGCATTTAATGTGCTATATAACTTAAGATGGGGTTTGAAAACATGTCGTCACGCTATTACACAGTACCCAGGTACATTACACTGTATTGAAAACAAATAAAACAAGTACAACTTGGCTTGCAGTATTATCCAGTAGTATAGAAACAGTATTTACACATCTGACCATTTAAAACTAAAGTATCTCCAGGCTCTTTTTTTTTTTTGTCCATTTTCACCACGCAGCATTCCTATGCTACCGCCCACTATTTGGTGGTGTAGCAGTGAAAAAGAGCCCTAGTGCAACAAATCTGTGTTTAGCGGTGTAGCAGTGAAAAAGGTCCCCACTTGAACAGTTTCCCGCTGCGCCACGTTCCGAACGTCGTTTAGGCAATTTAAACCGGTGTTGCGGTATAAGAAAAATCCATATCATAAAAAAAATAAAAACGGTTTTCGGTATGAACCGGTATACCGCCCAGCACTACCGATCACATTAAACATGCTTTTTAATTGAGTTTTAAGCACAGGGGGGGGGGGAAAAAAGGAACATTTGAACAAATCCGAACTTTATTTAAAAGCCAACCAAGACAGTAACATTGCAGGAGTTCAGGCTAATAGCATTACAACCCGATCGCATTAAACACGCTTTTTAAATGAGTTTTAAGCACATGGAAAAAAATAAACATTTGAAAAAAAGAGAAAAGTAACATTGCAACACTTTCTTCTCACCACTCTTCACTTGCTTAGAAGCCATGATTAACTGCAAAAGCACACGAAATACTGTAGAGCACAAAGAGTTCACAGGTAAAGCACGCACGTCTGACTGAGAACAATGAACAGAGAGAGGCTGAACACGTGCTTAAATACAGTAATCGGCGCGTACGAACCGGAAGAGAAATGAAATAGAGCACAAAGACTTCACAGCGAAAGCACACACGCATGTGCAAGCACTCACGTCTGACCGAGAACAATGCAACAGGTGTGGAAATCATCGACGCGCACAAACCGAAAGGGAAACTGGCTTGTTCGTATACCGAGTGTGTGGTTGTGAACCGAGGCAAAAGTTTGGCGAATGTTTTGGTCGTAAACCGAGTTGTACGTGTACCGAGACGTTCGTGAACCAAGGTTCCACTGTACCTAGATAAGATTAAATTATTCCATGTGCTCATGTAATACAGCGACTCATCTTTGGCCAAGTCTCCTGCTGCATCACTTCTGGGATTACCTGCGTATTGATAAAGTTGATGCGGACCTTTGGGGGTGGGGCTGTTTACATGTTTAGCAACTTTGAATATTAAAGCAGTTTAGTAAATTACAAAACTGTTAGCACCCAAGACTCATCCCACCCTTCACAATGCACTTCAGAGATAACATTTTCTGTAAAATTTTTGTCAAATTACAGATTGATACTGTAGATCAATACTAAACAACCAAACGGAGTATTGTTAATAGCAGACCAGGTAAAATGGACTGCAGAACCCTTCATCAGTTCTCATTTTTGCATGAACAATCAGAGCTTCTAAAAATAGAAAGTGTTCATGCACCAGTACCTTTTATAACACTGGTATGAAAGCAAGCATGAGGTTATAGTTGGGCGGTAAGCAAAAAAAAAAAAAAAAAAGCTTAAGATTGGAGTGCATAGTATGGACACACTGATAAATGTCAGAACTTTCTTGGGTTCAGGAAACATTGAGTACCATAAAATGTTTATCTTCACATACAGCAGTTGTTGATATCAGCGGGTTCTTGCTGCTTCAGCAATTATAACCATAGATGGCAAGAGTTCCAGGTGAGCTGCATTTTCTGTTCATAGGTAGAGTGGTGGAGTGTAGAGCATTATGTTGATCTCCACCACTTCTTAGAGAGTGAGACTTTTTGAAATGCTGCATCTAAAAGCAATGCAAATGTTCTTATGGGTTTCTCTCTTTCTTTGTTCCTAGAAAGGCTGCAACAGGGACACACTTCTTTGACTTAAGTGTCCAGAAGCTTAGGACTGCTGTTTGAATTTAGTACTTCAGACATCATTTATACAGAGATGTGAATCTACACGTAATGTGACTTAATTCACAGCAAATGCAATCTTCCATAATAAAAAGACATGCTGATGTATTTCAAGAAGTGAATTAGGTAAAGTATATTAAGCGACATGTCTTGACGAATGGTTTCCCTTGCTTACTATGGTTTTTGTTTTATTAATAAATAACCATATTTTGCATCTAGGGATTAGCTTTGGAATTCTAAATATTTGTTAAAGGTAGCACTCTTACACAGGTTGCTACCTTCTTAGCCTTAACTCTAATGGGAGATAAGCAAACACATGTAAACTAAAAGTGGTGTACTCTGCATTGCGTAATTAAATCTTATCTAGTTTAAAAACTTTTACCTGAATCTGCCATTCAAATTCCTTTACTTATTTCCTTTTATCAAGCCGATAGGAGGCTGAGGGGCTTAAAATTGAACAAATCTTCAGAACTCAAAAAGCAAATTACAAGCTACACGTTTCATCTTTGCTGTACTGCTGCCTGCAGTCACAGAGACAGAGGAAGTTGCAACAAAGAAAAAAGGCATCCTAATAATAAACTGGAGTATGCATGCTGCACATTTGAAATCCCACCTCCCAGCATTTAGAACATCAACAAGATACATGTGTAAAGAACTATTTGATACTTCTAGTATTCAGCATAATCACAAAAACATGCTGAAAATGAAACCAGAATGTTTCAAGCTTCTGCAATTGAACATTCAAATTCAAAAATCTGTGCAAACATTTACAAGTTTCCGATTCTTATATAACGTTTGCCAAATTTCTTGAATTTTAGCATTCCTAACGGACAAGCACAAATTCTCTAATGCAGCCCTACTATTATTAATGTATTAATAATAAATATATATTAATATATATAATAATAATAATATGTATTCATTTCCCATCCCTGGGTGTTGTATCAAAAGGAGAAGCATTCTCAGAACCCCAAGAAGGAAATGGTACTATGCTATTGCAACAGACAAATTTAAGCATTTAACTACATGATTAAGCTGGCAATATGGTTCGACTTCATATGTTTTAAATTTTCTCTGTCAGCTATAGTATAGAAAGATGAGTACATTTTTTATCATTTGCTTTTGAAATGTCTGTTAGAGATCTTGGATGTCAGGAAACCATGTGTTATATTTGCTAATCTTAACACGGCTACATTATATTTGACATACTTCGTTGAGACAATCTCATTAGAGAATTTACTTGCAGTATGTGCAAACAGGTTGAAGATCAAAATTAACACTTTCTGAAAAGTGTTATTTTCTCAACACCCTTTTAACAATGTTTACCATCAGCTTCCAACTAAAGTGCAAGAGTTTTAAAACACTACAGAATTATAATCCAAAAAAAACTAGTAGTTGCTGAAAAATATGCTGCAAATATAGGGAAATACACTTTAAAAATCAACGTTTTTGATAAATACTGAGGCAAAGGTAAACCCACAATACTTATGATGATGATGTGTATACCTCTAAATAGAGCCATTAGATTAAAACTGATACAGCGATTTTAACCTGTCTTTTCACATACATTTTTTTTTTAATCTGTGCATCGTAAATCTATTTTCAGGAACCTAAAATAATGATAAATCTCCTAGTTCATTTAGCATGTTTAATGACCTTCTCACTAAAAGAACTATGAAAACAACAGTGTTGGGGTAATGCGTCAAAAGCAATGAGCTACATTGTCAGACCACTGAGAAAATGGCATATTTTATTGAATTTATATATATAAAAAAAAAAAAATCCATGCTTTACTACCGAAACTTATTTCTGATACTTGCTCTACTTGCAAAAGTACTGCATTTATTCACTAGCTCTTGTACATATGGCACAGTCCATCAGGTATTAGATAGATAGGGAGGGGGGGTTAAGCACATGCATGACATAGCCAAGCAGAAATGAGTGTGTTGCGTGCATTCCAGTAAAAGAAACCTAACAAAAATCGAGCCACTAGCTGTTGATATTAAGGATACACAGTATACCAGTACTGAAAAACTATCAAAGTACTAGCATTTTGTTAATTCTTAATACCATAAGTAAGTGGGAGTACCCAAGCACCTCATGCTCAGTCTTGTTAGCATGTTTGCAACTGCCAAAACATCCCCCACTAAAGAAATACACCAAGTTTGACTTATGAAGGGGAAAACCCCAATGCACTTTTTTAAAGTATATAATACAAAAGCACTGTAGGCTCCAAGGGTGAATGCCCCAACCCCACTGTATTGATTTATGGAGTGAGGCAAGGAAGAAAAGTGCATGCTTGTGCAGTGGCGCAGATAGGCTACTGTGAGAAATGGGTGCTGGGTAAGGAATTCTGTTATTTGCATCAGTATGGTTTTTTTTACCGACTTCTGAAAGCTAGTATCAATACTGAAGTCAAACATTTTACTACCAATCCAACATTAATAGATATTTTGAATTGATGAAGTCTGGTGGCACAGTGCTCAGTACTCATAACATGTTGGGAATGGATGTTTACTTCACAAAAAAGATAAAGGACAAAAAACAAACACACACAAAAACAATCAAATTTGGCTGTTTTTCTGGTCAGTTTTTGCTCATATGGGTTTAGAAATTAAATGAAACAATCAAATTTGGCTGTTTTTCTGGTCAGTTTTTGCTCATATGGGTTTAGAAATTAACAAAAGCTCAGTTAAGTATGCAGCTTTTTATACAAAAGAGAAAGTAATACAAAAGTAACACGTGGTTTGTAATGCACCACATTTTATATTAGGAAAGCAAAACCATATTTATCATAAGCTACCACCTCATGGTGAGCATGATGAACCTAACTAACAAGCAGTTCTGTTCTGTGGGATGGAGTATTACTTTAACATGAGCTGATAACTTTTAGTGATACTTTGCTAACTGAGCATCAGCTGATTTGTTCCTGTACTAATTCTTTAACATCAAATCAGCCGTATACTTTAGAAATAGCTTAAGATTTCCTGATACTTACTAGAGGACACCATTGTTATAGATCATAAATATACATTGCTTGAACTAAATTCATTTAGTAGAATCATGTCATCTACAAGTGATTTAGCACTGGGTTCCCCAGAAACATGCGGTGCAGTAGAGGAAGAGGGACTGGTTGCTCTTGAATAGTCCTCCACGCCAGTTCATCCTCCAAGTGTAAACCTCTGGCTTTCCCAGACCCACTGAAACTCTGATTTGCTGTTGTATTGCCACATTTAGGAGGGATTCTGACTTAATCCCACAGATGACAGCCTCACACAACTGACTCCTCAGCCAAGCTCATACAACATATGTCTAAACCTGCGGTTCCTTTCATACCGAGCAGGATTGCTATTGTGACACCACATCATCAGTAAGGTAAAAACTAACCTGTCTCATGACCGTCTAAGTTATACAGTAGGGGTAAAGACAAGGTCACTGCCAATATTTCCTTGGCCCAAAGTACAGCATTTACCACAGATAGTAAAACAAGCTGCATAACCGAGTTACAGTTAGGTCCATAAATATTTGGACAACTTTTTTCCAATTTTGGTTCTGTACATTACCACAATGAATTTTAAATGAAACAACTCAGATGCAATTGAAGTGCAGACTTTCAGCTTTAATTCAGTGGGGTGAAAAAAACAATTGTAGAAAAATTTGAGGCAAGTAAAGCATTTTTTTTTTTTAACACAATCCCTTCATTTCAGGGGCTCAAAAGTAATTGAACAAATTAAATAACTGGAAATAAAATGTTCATTTCTAATACTTGGTTGAAAACCCTTTGCTGGCAATGACAGCCTGACGTCTTGAACTCATGGACATCGCCAGATGCTGGGTTTCCTCCTTTTTAATGCTCTGCCAGGCCTTTACTGCAGCGGCTTTCAGTTGCTGTTTGTGGGCCTTTTTGTCTGAAGTTTAGTCTTCAACAAGTGAAATGCATGCTCAGTTGGGTTAAGATCAGGTGACTGACTTGGCCATTCAAGAATTTTCCACTTCTTTGCTTTAATAAACTCCACGGTTGCTTTGGCTGTATGTTTTGGGTCATTGTCCATCTGTATCATGAAACGCCGCCCAATCAATCTGACTGCATTTAGCTGGATTTGAGCAGACAGTATGTCTCTGAACACCTCAGAATTCATTCGGCTGCTTCTGTCCTGTGTCACATCATCAATAAACACTAGTGTCCCAGTGCCACTGGCAGCCATGCACGCCCAAGCCATCACACTGCCTCCACCGTGTTTTACAGATGATGTAGTTATGCTTTGGATAATGAGCTGTTCCACGCCTTCTCTATACTTTTTTCTTGCCATCATTCTGGTAGAGGTTGATCTTGGTTTCATCTGTCCAAAGAATATTTTTCCAGAACTGTGCTGGCTTTTTTAGATGTTCTTTAGCAAAGTCCAATCTAGCCTTTCTATTCTTGAGGCTTATGAGTGGCTTGCACCTTGCAGTGCACCCTCTGTATTTACTTTCATGCAGTCTTCTCTTTATGGTAGACTTGGATATCAATACGCCTACCATCTTGAGAGTGTTGCTCACTTGGTTGGCTGTTGTGAAGGGGTTTCTCTTCACCATGAAAATGATTTTGCGATCATCCACCACCGTTGTCTTCCGTGGACGTCCAGGTTTTTTTGCGTTGCTGAGTTCACCAGTGCTTTCATTCTTTCTCAGGATGTACCACACTGTAGATTTTGCCACTCTTTAACATTGTAGCAATTTCTCGGATGGGGTTTTTCCATTTTCGCAGCTTAAGGATGGCTTCTTTCACCTGCATGGAGAGCTCCTTTGACCACATGTTGTCTGTTCACAGCAAAATCTTCCACATGCAAGCACCACACCTCAAATCAACTCCAGGCCTTTTATCTGCTTAACGGATAATGACATAACGACGGACTTGCCCACACCTGCACATGAAATAGCCTTTGAGTCAATTGTCCAATTACTTTTGAGCCCCTGAAATGAAGGGATTGTGTTAAAAAATGCTTTAGTTGCCTCACATTTTTATGCAATCATTTTGTTCACCCCACTGAATTAAAGCTGAAACTCTGCACTTCAACTGCATCTGAGTTGTTTCATTTAAAATTCATTGTGGTAACGTACAGAACCAAAATTAGAAAAAAGTTGTCTCTGTCCAAATATTTATGGACCTAACTGTGTGTAACTATTACTTATCGCGTTACTAGCACTAACTGAGAGCTAATGTTAAACTCCACTTGTTTTAGATCAATTTTAATTTTTCTCCAAAACAGACGTCACAAGAGCCAATATTTTGGTACTAATTTAACACCAAAGTTCCAAGAATGTAACAGTACCATCTTTTTTTACAGTATTGGTAATACCAAGAACGTCAACACTGTGCTCGAGTGGGACTGCAAGTAGACAAATACTCCAGAAGTCACAATGATACAGGATACAATTGTGAGTAAAAACTACATATAAAAAGGACTCAGTATTGAGGTTACAGCACAGCATCGACACATTTCGAAAATAAAAACAGCCTTAAGTCACATCGGGAAATCCTTTGTGTTTACTTAGGAGAATTTCAGCTAGCCAAGTGCAGGAATCATACCTGTCTCTCTATTATAAAAGAAAATCCTGTGGGATGGGATGACTAGGAGACAATACGTGATCATCACGGAAGACAAATAAAAGACCTGCGAGACGAAAGAGAATGTTCACGGAGCGTCTCGCGGGGATATAGAACATGAGATTCTTGCAAAACACGACTCAGCGTTATACGTCCTGCAAGAAAGAGATTTAACCATGCCCGGGGCCGGAAATAAAGGACAATTATTGTTTTGACAACGTCACGTGAGATAAGGCAGTGAGCCATCATTTAAAACAAGTCCACAGACATCTAACCAAGCAGTTATTGGATTGCTTTTGGCAGACACACATCATGTGCTGCCAGCTCTTAAAACAACGACATGCGACAACCATAACAGGCAGCTCGCCAGTAGCAGAAAGACAGCTGATGATCCGATGGCATATCCTTAGCGTGCGTTCAGCTGACGCCGCCCCCCCCCCCCCCCACCACCCAACGTGAGCAGCGTTATACGTCTTGCGAGAAAGAGATGTCCTTTATTTCCGGCCCCGTGCATGGTTACAAGTACAGTAATCCCTCGCTATATCGCGCTTCACATTTCGCGGCTTCACTCCATCGCGGATTTTATATGTAAGCATATTTAAATATATATCGCGGATTTTTCAATGCTTCGCGGGTTTCTGTGGACAATGGGTCTTTTAATTTCTGGTACATGCTTCCTCAGTTGGTTTGCCCAGTTGATTTCATACAAGGGACGCTATTGGCAGATGGCTGAGAAGCTACCCAGCTTACTTTTCTCTGTCTCTCTTGCGTTGACTTTCTCTGATCCTGACGTAGGGGGATTGAGCAGGGGGGCTGTTCGCACACCTAGAAGATACGGACGCTCGTCTAAAAATGCTGAAAGATTATCTTCATGTTGCTATCTTTTGTGCAGCTGCTTCCTGAAACGACATGCTGCACGGTGCTTCGCATACTTAAAAGCTCGAAGGGCACGTATTGATTTTTGCTTGCTTGTTTTTCTCTGTCTCTCTCTCTGTGCTCTTGACGGAGGGGGTGTGAGCTGCCGCCTTCAACAGCTTTGTGCCGCGGTGCTTCGCATACTTAAAAGCCAAACAGCCCTATTGATTTTCCTCTGCCTTTATGACAGTCTCTGCTCCTGACTCCTTTGAAGAGGAAGATATGTTTGCATACTTTTAATTGTGAGACGGAACTGTCATCTCTGTCTTGTCATGGAGCACAGTTTAAACTTTTGAAAAAGAGACAAATGTTTGTTTGCAGTGTTTGAATAACGTTCCTGTCTCTCTACAACCTCTTGTGTTTCTGCGCAAATCTGTGACCCAAGCATGACAATATAAAAATAACCATATACACATATGGTTTCTACTTCGCGGATTTTCTTATTTCGTGGGTGGCTCTGGAACGCAACCCCCGCAATGGAGGAGGGATTACTGTATTGTTTTTACAAAAGTTTTAACGTAAAAGTGAAAATAATGCATCATATGTAACAATTCCCATGAAAATAATCTCTTTAAATTGTAAATCCGTAGCAGGCACAGATCATGTGCTCTCAGCACATACAGGGTACGCACAAAGTCCGTATACCCCTATCTTTGGGAGGATTTTGAAAGCTAAAGGTTACCTCTTAGGAATCCAAAACATCTGTATGGGTCCCTCCATGATCTCTGCGTAGCCGAATGCGCCGCCAGGTTCTCCTGCTCATGTTCTGCAACATTTGCAGGGTGAATTTCTGGAACGCTGCGCGAAACCGCATGTTTCAGTTCATCGTTCGATGAATAACGGCGCTTCCGCACGTCTTCTTTGATAAACCCCCAGAGTGCATTATCTGGAGTTGTGAGATCAGGGCTTTTCGGAGGACACGGAAGAGGAGCGGGATTGTTGTTTGATCCTCGTCCGATCCAATGATTCCCAAAAACATCGTTGAGTCGATCACGCACGGTGATTGCGAAATGGGCATGTGCCCTGTCTTGTTGAAACCAAACACTGTCAAGGATGCCCTGGTTTCTCAGTTGCGGGATGAGCCAGCCATTCAATATTTCCAGATAACTGATTTGGTTTAACAGAACCATCAAAAAAATAAGGGCCAAACAAATGCTGTGCTGTCATTCCGGCTCATCACGTGTGGTGGGCTATGCTCAATTTCTTCAAAGAAATATGGATTTTCTTTTCCTCAGAAAAACATGTTTCAATTGCGGGAGCTGCGATAAATTGCACACTCGTCAGAGAACATAACCTGTTCCTTCTCAGCATTTGTTGGAAATTGGTGCAACATCAGATCACAAGCTTCCTGATGTCTGTCCAAGTCGGCATCTGATAACTCGTTAACGGACAATAGACGGCAACATTTCATTTGCAAGTCCTGTTTGATGTGTTTTCGCATTGTCGATTCCGCTATTCCCAACTCAGCAGCACGCTTACGAGTGGATTTCATTGGGGATCGTTGGACAGATTCTGCCACATCTGCACACGTTTCATGCCTTGTGGATGGTCTTCCACTTCGCGGCGCATCTCGGATGCTGCCCATTGCAAAAGCCTTCTTCTCCCACTGCAACAATATCCTCTTTGTCAGCGATGCCTTCCCAAAGCGCACAACAAAGTCATCCATGACATTTTTGATCGATTTCCCAGTAACAGGCCGCTCACGAACCCACACAGTGGCCACCAAACGCTCGTCGATCGTGAAAATACTTGTGTCACCCATCGCTTCGTCTTGGAACAACCGCCACGTTGTTGCGATTTCTTGAGCAGCAGCACCAGACGGGATGTCGGAAACACACCTCGAAATACCGGGAAGACTTGGGCTGATGTCCACAGGAACCAAATTGTCATGGTTATTCCTGTAAATGCTCCTAAAGATAGGGGTATATGGACTTTTTGCGCACCCTGTATAAAGCATACAAGAACAATATGTTCTAGATAACGCAAAGAAAAAAGAGCAGCAAGGAGAAAAGAGACCTAAAAGCGAAGAGAAAAAAGGCAGATAAGAGATTATGAAAGCAGTGGAATCTGAAAGGCTCAAACAAACGATGGAGCGATACACATGAAAGGTACAGAATATGAAAACAGTACAATTCGAAAGTATTGTAGCGTCCCAGCCAGGTTGAAGCCTTTTTTTCTTTAAGTGACTGATAGCGGGGTACTGATTGATGCGGTAAGGGGAGGCAAGACCCGGAGGAGGAGGGGTTGGAGAGGGTGCTAGACAGTTGTGTTTGGGGTAACGAAGTCGGTAATTGTTCAAGTAAAACTTTTGTGACACTTTATTACGTCAATCGCTACATTATCAAAAAAAAGATAGTAAAGATCGCATTAGCGCAAACAAAAGGTAATTAATCATCAGAGCCAGGTGCAATTGAAAAATTAGCAGGACAAAGCAACATCAGAAATAAAAGGCGAAGAGTAGAATACAAAGTCTTTTTGCCTTCGCATCATTCAATGCACAAAATGTGGATTTACACAATAATGGACCATACGCTATGAGAAACTGTGGTCCCACAACAGTTAAAGCAATGACAAGTTTAATTTCAAAGAATACACAATTCGGTCAGGTGTATATTTATGATGACGGAGAAGAGATGCAAATTTTAACAGGTGACAAGAAAGGTGATGTATATATTCTGCGAACAACATTAGACACCAAAGGAGATCGTGATATGCCATTCATATTAAAATGTTTACAGTTTACCGTGAGCATAGCTTTTGCTATGACAATTAACAAATCACAGGGACAACCATTAGAAAAAGTCAGATTATTAGAGAAACCGAAACAATATTCACTCACGGGCGATTATACGTTGCGTTTGTCACAATGTGTTTCCAAAAACAGATTCAAAATTCTATACGATCTTGAAGAAAAGGTAATTCCGAATATTTTTTTTAATAAACCTTTAAAGTAAAAGTGCAACTAATGAAATTGAAACAATTCCAAAGAAAAAAAAGTGTTTAAAATTGTATATCCGATTAACCAAACAGCGGCACGGTGGCGCAGTGGGTAGAGCTGCTGCCTCGCAGTTAGGAGACCTGGGTTCGCTTCCCAGGTCCTCCCTGTGTGGAGTTTGCATGTTCTCCCTGTGTCTGTGTGGCTTTCTTCCGGGTGCTTCTTCCCACAGTCCAAAGACATGCAGGTTGGGTGGATTGGTGATTCTAAATTGTCCCTAGTGTGTGTGTGTGTGTGAGCCCTACCCGGGGCTTGTTTCCTGCCTTGCGTCCTGTGTTGGCTGGGATTGGCTCCAGCAGACTACCCATGACCCTGTAGTTAGGATATAGTGGGTTGGATAATGGATGGATTCACCAAACAAAGGGGTTGGCGAGTGAAGCGAGCAGGGGGCGGAGCCCCCTAGTTATTTAAAAAAGCAACAACATACTGTAGGCTTGTGTTATTGCACTCTACTTCACTCTAAAAGCCATATCTGTATCAGAGAATTCATAGTGGGATAATGTTACTGATCAAATGAAACAATTGTTTAACTTGTACTGTCATGCATTTGTAAAAGGAGATAAATAGATAATGAGATTAATCTCAAGTAGTGTCTTACATAGTCATAATTATTAAAGGCATCATAGTTATTCTCTGACTGCAATGAGCACTTCTACATACGTCCATCAGGTGAAACATACATTAATTTTTCTAAACAGTGTACAATACACCCCCAAAATTCACGGGGGTTACGTTCCTAGAGCACCTGCGAATTGTGAAAAACCATGAATGATTGTGGTTTAAAAAAATGCCTATTTTTATAGTTTAAACCCTAAATATGCCCCCAAAACACTTTAATTTCAAACTCGGCTTAATACATTACCTAAAAATAAAGAATGTAAAGGTAAACCTGTATACTGTACTGCTATGTCTCCCGCAGTGCTAAAATGTAAAATAAAGATGATACCACTATATGTAATGCAATTCATGCAAGTGCACTTTCATTGCTAGAAGCCTTAGAAGGTGCAGGGCGTTTCGGCAGCATCTTGGGGCTTTAACACTCAAACTACCACATACTAGGGGTTAATGAATCCTTGGACGCCAAATACTTTTTTGCTGCACTTTTTAAGTAAATGTTACAATTCACAAAGAAAAAGTGAAATTTTAATGGAACACGTTTTATTTCATGCAAAGAGCATCACAATTACTGCAACACTAATCATTTTACACACTGCTAATGAACTGTAAAAACTATTTAAAAAACTACTGGAACAATATGTACAAGGTGCAACGGACGCCGTGGATAAAATTCAGTAAATCACTGAGCCAACTGCGCTTGAACTGGCTGCACGCAAGCACACAGAGGTAAGCACTGATGCTGGCATGCTAGTCTAGTGCAGCGGCTCAATTCCAGAGACAGTGAAGCTGCAGTGTGTCACGTTTGGGTCACAAAATTGCAGAGAAACACTGATAGTAGATACAGGAACTTTAGTCAAACACTTCAAACAAACATGTCTCTTTCAAAAGTAAAACAAGCTCAGTATGCAGTTAGTTCTTGATTAAAGAATAGACAAACATCATAGGGAAGCACAATGGGAGCAGGACCCCCAACAGGAGCAGAGGATGTCTGGGGGAGAAGAGAGAAATAAAGCAATCAGCCAAAAAGCACAGGTGCTGTTCTGGCTTTTAAGCGTAGCGTCGTGTGAGAAGCATATCACGTGACAGAGCAGCCACATGTAAGCCAAGCAAGTAAGGGAGCAATGTGAAGGTAGTCTATCAGTGTTTAAGAGGGGTTTTTTTGAGGAGTTTTTTCTAGGGGTGCATTCAGACTCCCTGCTCACAAGGGGCTGGCAGTGGTCATGAGCTGGCTGCTCAACAAATGTACAGCACTGACTGATCAGCTCCTGCGTGCTCGCAAATGGCACTGGGAAATGACTATAGCCGGTTGTGGCGGTTTAAGGGGAACAAAAAGGAAAACAAAAGAACACTGAGCTGGAGATGCATCTCAGTCAATCAAAGCAGCAAGGAGAAATGAATAACGCTGTAGCAGTCCAGTGCCTCTAAGATTCACACCGTCAAGAAGAAGGCGATTTGTTTATTTTTATGGTGGAGATTTCAGGGATACACCCAGCCTTGGCCCAACCTGCACGCACTCACAAACAGAGACAAAAACAAAGCAAACCGGTAATCAAACAGCAAATAAAGAATGTAATGAAAACAACGATACCACCCCTGTTCCCCTTACAGCGATTATATATTAAATACAACAAAGCACAAATAAAACACACACAGTAAATCATGAAAAAACACTCATGAAAAACGTCAACAGATGAAATGTAATGATGAAAATAGATAGTCCTGCTGCTAGTTCCGCAGACGGCAGACAATCCAGAGGCCAACCACGAAGTGATCCAGGACAAAATCAATAAGTACAGGTAACCCAACTGAAGGCAGAGAGACAGGAACTTGAAACAAAATTACAAATTTTTTTTTTTTTTTTTGCTTTTGGTCACCGGCCCCCTTTTTAAAAGCCACGCTGACATCCTTTGACCCCAACAGCCCCAACATCATCAGCAGACGACCAATCAGAGCCACTGCAGGGAATGCCGGGAGTTGCAGTTTCAAATTCTATTGGCTACTTTCACCATCCCAAGCTGCATTTTCCTCTACAGTTGCTTCCTGTTCTCTCTACAGTGCAGTATTGCCACGAAAAAAGCCATAAAAATTATGGAGGATATTTGCAGTTTCCGCTAACAATAAATAGATAGTTATTTGCGGATTTTTCCTTAGAACCTGAGGCCGCTAACTCTGAAACGCGACAGTCTACTGTATACAGTCCAGGGTTACAGGAAGGACTCGAACTGTGGGATGTGGGAGAACTGGCAATACTAATCGAGGCAAGATTCAAATAAAGTGCTATTTGGTGTGTCTGCATTAGCAATGATACAAGTTGCTCCATTTTTTTTTATATAAATACCAAGGTAAAATTTATTCTTTCAATACTTCAAAGAACAAGGTGCATCCATACAACACGTACTGTGTTAACAGGGACACGAAACATGCAGTTATTAGGACAAGTAAAACAGCTTACTTCATTGCCAAGTACAAACTGGCAAATGCAGAATGTGTCTCATTAGTGTCCCTTCAAAATCCAAACAAATACTCCATCTCATCTTCCCATCCACTTTTCCTGGCAAGGGTTAGAGTGGAAAGCAGGTTACTTTTACTGACATCACTTTCAAGACTACTGACTGCAAGGTTCAATACGCTGCAGAAGAACTGGAATTCTTAGAGATGCAGACTCTACAGCTCCTTGCCAGACTACAGCATTTCTATTATAAGAAAGCTCACCTCTTACAGACTTTGATGGCTGGGGCTGATTCGGCTACCTCTATACCACGTTGTGCCACTTGCACCTGGGGCTGAGTCAGCTTTACACTGGCTCCTGCTCCAAACGATGACAGAACCTGGGAACATTAACAAAGGAAGCAGGGGCCCAAGCCCAGGTCATCTCCACTTCCTCAATCTAACAGCATCACACACAACCACTTCAACCATCTCTGCTCACCTGCCATTCCTACACACAGTGGTGACATGGTCATTACAGGAGACTCAATTGTGCACCACCTGATCTTACGATTATCTGACCGTAAAACATTTGTCATTTTTCCTGTGCGCATGAGTTAAAAGATGCAGAAAGTAGAGTCCCAGCAGTCCTTTAGAAGCACAAGGGAAGTACTATTGGGACAATTGTAATACATGCTGGTATCAACAAAGATTTGATCAACAGTCTGAACCTCTGAAGATGGACTTGACATTCCTCATGCCACGAAGGAGAGGACCCTGGGTGCGAAAATCATATCAGGTCCTCTTCCAAGACTCCGTAGATCAGATTAAATTTACAGTGGACTCCTGGCCCTAAACACATGGATGAGATGCTTCTGCGAAAGGCGAAATATTGGCTTTGTTGACAACTGGGACCTCTTCTGGGACAGACCACTTCTCCACACACATGATGGCTTACATCCAAACAGATTCAGTGTCAGGGTCCTATCCGCCAATATCTCAAAGGTAATCTGTCTTTCTTGACTAAATACATTTACTACAATGCCATGTGATGCGATTATTCTGTAGGCAGTTCACCTACAGATGTGCACAGTATTACTAACTGAAAAAATGGAACAAAGCAGTATAAATGCAAATGACTTAATTACCATTTCACCAATAGATGTTGTCTTCTAGTATAGTGCACATTATAGATCAGAGGTAAGCAAAGTCGATCCTGGAGAGCCGCAGTGGCTGCAGGTTTTTGTTCCAACCCAGTTTCTTAATGAGAAGTCAAATATTACTTATGAAGCACATATTGCTCAAGTGACATTTTTCTGCTTCATTTTAGTTGTCTCCCTTGTTAAGGTTCCCCACGCTTCATTGCTTATTTCAGTCTTAAACAGCTGCATTCACTGTTTTAATGGCTTCTTATTAGCAATAAAATGCAAATGACAACAGAGCCAGCAGTTATCCATCTAACTTGTTTCCATATACACCTGTGTGGATTCATCATGCACTATTTGGTTTAATAAAACACTTAAGAGTAAAATGTGACAGATTGAAAATAATCTGTTTTAGACTTCAAATCATAAATGATCCGTTGTCATTTGCATTGGTGTATTAGTTCATATCTATTACATCGATTTCAGCATGTATAGAAAAGCAGACAGTGCTCCATTAATATATTTATACTCCAAAATTATATGTGGTGTTCCACAGGACCAAGTATGTTTAATAATTATAGACCCATGTTTTTTACTAGTTCTCTCTAAAATACTTGAAACAGTAGATGCTACTCAGCTTCAGTCTCACCTTACACATCACATTCTGGGAAATTCCACTCTGGCTTCTGCACCAGTCATAGTACAGCAACAGCACTAAACCATGTTGTAAACAATATTGTGATATCCTCCGACCTAGGAATTTTCACAGTAATTATGTTACATTTAAGTGCAGCATTTCTTACCATTGACCATTCTATTTTACTCCACAGGCTGGAAAATTATTTGGCTTGCATTCACAGTAGAACAATGCATATGGCAAAAATAAATAAATCTGTATATTACTTGGCATCTGCACATTTCTACACATCCAAACCTTTGTAAATCACAATGACCTTATAAATGTACATTAGTGAACGCGACTTGTTAAAAAGCAGCTTTATGCTCTCAAGATGCCCATATAGTGATACGATTTCAGTAAATTGATGTGGTTGTATTAGGCGAATGGGACATGCTAAAAAATGCCACTTTATGTTGGCCAAAATGTTGTTTTAAATATGTACACCCATGCCATACAAATGCTGGATATAGCACCTCTTCAGTCGACTAATGACAACTTTCAGCACAGAAGGCAAGATGGAGTGAATCTCGGCTGAGGTTTTCCTGCCCTGTTGGCCAGTTCCCAGAGGAGGGACAACAGGAAGATAATTAACATCACCAAGCCATTATTGTAATATAATTATAATGCACATGAGTTGTCATGTTGCTGGTTTGGCTGCATTTACATACTTTATTAACTCTTTTAGGGCGGATGTCGACTTTTGTCGACAGGAGGGGTTGAAGGCGAATGTCGACAAAAGTCGACATCCAGGGATAGGGGGCAACAATCAGCTGTTAATGGCGACAAATCTCACGGTCACGTCACAGGCATTCCCTCTGTGCTTGGAGGAATGCTAGACTCGTTGACTCGGCAACTAAACCTTGCGTGTGCGTGAGTTGCGAAATGTAAACAACGGCAAGATGGCATCGACATGTGAAAGGGAGCAAAGGAAGTGCAGAAAAGAAAACACTCGGCAGACGATGTTTTGCGCATTATCGCGGAGTCGGACTCCTGATTTTTCAGAATCGGATTTTATTGGCAGTGATCAGGAGATCGAGCAAGAGAGTGAGAAGCAGGCATCAGCTGATCAGACACCAGCCGATGCCGCGCCAGCGGATCTGCTGCCAGTTGAGTGCCTTCGCGCAGCCGATGCATCTACGGCAAGGTTCGCATGGGATAAATGCACAGACATTGATCCATTGAGAGCCGATCTGGCTACCGGAGTTTACAAGACGGCATGGCTTGCTGTTAGACACGACAGATCACCAGCTGCTGTACTTCAGGCTGCTCTCTCCTGATGCTGCTTTTCAGCTACTGTCAGACGAGACAAACAGGTAGGCAGAGATTTTTTTTGAATCGCGGGCTGCGTTTGCATCGCATTCTCGTTTTTCAAAGTGGAAACCCACAACGAAAGACGAGATGAAGCGCGATGTGGCATTACAAAAAGAGATGGGACAGAACTGGTGATATAACTTCAGGGAGCATTGGTCCAAACGTGTTCTGTCCCCTGGTGGCTTAGGTACGTGCTGCTGCAAAGTTTTATTCACTTCTGTAATAAACAGAAGCAAATCCCATGGGGTGAGCCAGGCTATAATGCCATACATAAAGTTCATAAAGTTTCAGAAGATGAAAAGAGGTGACAATACGGTTTTCATGCAGGCAGAAAACTTGGTGGCAGTGGCATGGCACGATGGCAAATGGGTGACTTGTCTCTCTACAGTACACACTAACAATATATGTGAGAAAGTGCAGCAACAGACAATTGAAAAATAGGCACCAAAGCAACACATATTGTAAGCAGTGCAATGTGGCAATGACTGAAATTGGCTGCTTTGAGCGAGATCAGACTTTGCTGTGTAAAATGTATGTGATATGTATGTGAAATCATAGAGTATGCAGGCTCATACAACATGCAAGACAGTAACATTTGTCAAAAGTAAATATTTTTTGTTGATTTGATATGTTAAACAATTGCTTTGTGTTCTTTTTTAAAAAAATGTTAGTTTTTGGAAAAATATTCAGCCCTGGGAGAAAAGAAACAAAACAAAAATTAGCCCTAAAAGAGTTAAAGGAATCATTTCACAGTTTCTCCGAAATGTTGTGTTTAAATGGATCAGAGATCTGTAAATATACGCGCATTCCCCCATCAAGTTTTCTTTTATAAATCCCGATGATCACAAGGAAACTTATGTACACACATTTTGAGCCTTTTTTTACATTGCATATTCAAGATTTATAAATGCGGCCCAGGGACAGACTTCAACCGAAGTTTCTGCATACTGTTATGGCCCTGGGGGGCTGTTGAAGCAAATGCACCCGTTAACACTGTTTCATTGAAAGAAAAAACCCACACCACATTAAAGGAAACAGTGAAACCAAACTTTTTAGGAAATTATACCATTAATATAGACCAGGGATTCCCAAACTCGGTCCTGGGGACCCACTGTGGCTGCAGGATTTTGTTCCAACCAGCTTCTGTTTTTAATTGGACTACTGAGCTAATTAAGTGATGTTATTTCCCAGATTCTTTGTTTTGGGAACAATACAGAAATTAGAAAACTAAGCTTGGTAAACAAAAAAAAAATATTAAAAATGTATTAAGCGGTTATATGGGGAAAAATTTATTTTTCTGTCTTTTTAACATTTTCATTCTACTTTTCCAGGTGTTCCAACACTGTTTAATTCATTCATTCATTCTTTACTAATTAGTGGGGCTGACACTAAAGTAGTTGCAGCCTTTCACGATTCAGTGTTTGACTGGGTGTCTGCTCTGCTCATTTTTAACTGACATTATTAAGATACAATGAAGGGAGCAAACTGCACAGAGAAAGGGCGAAATACAGTATAATGAAATCAACAAAACAGTTAAGCATTCAAATCTATAGTAAAAATAGAAATATTTCTAAATGTCTCTTGTAAATGTAAAAATCATGCTGTGGTGCTTTTCTGAATGTAGAATAAAAAGAGGAAAAAAAAAAAACAGCTAATTAAATTTGATCAATTTTATCAGTTGTTGTTACTAATTATGAATCTGGTTGGTGGGGGAAAAAAAAAAAAGAAAAAAGAAAAAAAAAAACCTGCAGCCACAGTGGGTCCCCAGGACCAAGTTTGGGAATCCCTAATATAGACTATCCCCTTCTTAATGCTTAAAATCATTTCAAGGAAACAATTTCAAAACATGCCTTTTCTATAAATTAATCCATAATCATAACTTGGTCATATTGGTTGGACTTACAAGGCAGCCATCTCAATAATAAAGGAAAAAATCCTAAGCCTTTCTCTGCCTTCTAAAATCATTAAACTGGTGATTTAGAGATGCCAATCAATCTTCTCAATGTGGGGAGCTGCTGTAACATTTTGAATACAAAAATTCTTCACCGAGGATATTTGCATCAGATAAGTGACTCTGGTGAGCAAGATGCAGAAGACAGCAATACTACCTGTAAAGCCGCCACTAAAGCACAACAAAAAAATCAAACACAGAAGCTATTCACTTTCCTTATGTACAAAATATTCTGCCAACTACACACTGGTAGTTTTCCACCATACTAAACAAACCAGCCAGTGTTTTATATCTTAACAGAAATCCCATACAGAAGGACTCTATACTTCCAGGGAGGAAAAATATGTACATATTTATACAGAATACATACACATGCTGAGATTTTATGGTCAGTAAACTGCTTAAAAACTGAAGCGAAGACATCAAAAGACTCAATTTTATATTTGAGGTAAGTGCTCTAATTCACTGTGGAAAGTAATGCGGACCAAAAAAACAGAAATGAGGTTATCTATACTTGAAAGTGACCATTTCCTATACTTTAAAGAATAAAGGTCCACATACATATTGGCCAAAACTATACTGAAAGTCAAAAGGTAATATCTTAAATCAAATACGCAAAAAAAAAAAAAAATGTAAAAATTGTTAAAG
The DNA here is from genome assembly GCF_900747795.2 of Erpetoichthys calabaricus. Lineage (NCBI taxonomy): Eukaryota > Metazoa > Chordata > Cladistia > Polypteriformes > Polypteridae > Erpetoichthys > Erpetoichthys calabaricus. The sequence goes on from NC_041410.2 coordinate 42,110,638, forward strand.
ATATGGTAATGGTAAAATAGACAAAACAAAAATCAGTCCTAAAAGTTAATTACCTTACATCTGTATTACTTCAATGAAAACAAATCATAAACCAAAAGTTGCACATAGGAGTGCTACCAGCCTGTTCAAGTCACAAATTCAACTCTAACATCTCAAAAGAAACAGCCATTAGAAAATAAAGATGTAATAAAAATATTAATCAAAGTTTGTCTTTACAACATTGCACCTTGTATGTTCACCACACATGTTCAAGCAAAACTCCAAAATGTAACCCTGTACTAGTAATACTACAGCATGTTATTCACTAATTCTAAAATAAATCTCAAGTTTCAATATATTGATTTTAATACAGCAAAAGCTACTAATTCTATATTACAGCACATAAATATTTTGCACCTTGAGAAAACTAAATATCTTAAGCAATCAGCCTCTGACAAAGTTAACACTCAGATAGGTGTTCCGTTGTTGATAACCATTTCAAAACTGAATGCATAGTAGGTTCAGAAACAAAATATTTCAAAAAGGTCTAAAGAAATGCAAAATGGATGGAAAAGGGCATCAATAAAAATTAAGACTGAAAGCTTAAAGATCAATCTGCAAGAACATTAAAACAGTCTAAACCTTCAGAGACAGAGGAAAAATAAGACCTAAATACCAAATGAACTAAATATTTTCTCTATCTGTAGAAGATGAAAGTATATATCCACAAAGACGATAAAAACAAGCTCTGATTAGATTTTTGAAATACTATAAAAGAGTCTAGTGCAACTGAAACCCCTTGATGTACTTGAAGCTAGTAAAACCTCTATAGGCTCAACAAAAGTTTGCTTTAAGAAACAGAAAAATTAAAAGTCATTATTATACATTTATTAAACATACTACCAAATGTGACTGCAATTACCAAGAATTGATTCTAAAAATTACAAACCAAAAAGCTTTCCTTTTATGGACACTAACCAGAAATAAATTAGAAGACTACCCATATAAAAATAAACTGAACAGCAGCCATCATAGGATAAGAGTAAAATCCTGCTAAATCCATTTTAAAAAACTTACTCTTAAACAGGAAACTATTGTAATAGATAAAAGGAAAGCATACAAAAGTTTATACATTCCAAATGCCATTGACAGACATAACTTATAAAACTGTTTTTAAAATTGGTTAACTGGCACAAGAATTAGTATAGTGAAGAGGAGAATGCTCCACATGAGGAGTTCATTGGTTTACCTCAGAAGTTGGGCCTTCAACTGCTCTTTTTTCAAGTTTATATTAAAATGGAACTTGGTATAGCTTCTAAGCTTAAGACTACAAGAATAGACACTAATGAGGCAGAAAGAAGATTCCAAAATTCCTGAACAATCTTTATAACCGAGTATAGACAAGTGGTACTTGACCTTCGAGAGGCTGGTCCTGGATTATAACAGTTCTTTAATGGTAGACCACCTAGAATCACTACAATTAGGTAAATGAAGGAATCGACCGTTTGACAATCTACTCAAGGCTTATTCTCAACTGGACAAAGATGTCAGCACTGTAAGGGTTATGTTTGAATTCTCCATTGCCTTCAATACCACTCAGATATCCCTAATAAGGTGTAAACTCCGATATATGCAGGTGAATGAGCCTATACTGTCCTGGATAAAAGGACTACTTGTATGGCAGACAGTTTGTGAGGCTCAAGGACTGTGCCTCCGATATGGATGCAAGCATAATTGGAGCATCACAAGGAGCAATCCTGCCTCCTTGTTTCTTTACACCTCAGGCTATCAATATAACACCAGGTCATATCACTTACGGAAATTCTTAGACAATTCTGCACTTATGGGGTGTATTGATAAAGAGGATGAGACCGAGTATAGGAGTCAGATGGAGAACTTAGTTGCAAACAGTTCTTTCTGCACCATGCAACAAAACATCAGTGAATCCAAGGAACTGGGGCCTCGTGTATAAACGGTGCGTAGGCACAGAAATGTTGCGTACGAACCTTTCCACGCTCAAATCGCGATGTATAAAACCTAAACTTGGCGTAAAGCCACGCACATTTCCACGGTAACTCATACCTTGGCGTACGCAATTTCTCCGCTCGGTTTTGCAGACTGGCGGCACCCAGTGTCAAAGCAGTGCTACTGTTCCTGTGTGATCACCCTTTCTTTCTTAGATCCACATTCCTGACGCGTCTTTATAAATACACTGAAACTAACTGCATATTGTTTATTAGTGTAATGCATCTGACTGTAATTAACCTGCAGCAATATAATGGTCCAGAAAATAGCCATAGTATTCCAAATACCATAACTGCTTTAGCGTTATAACTCTCACTGCATCATCTTCTTCTTTCAGCTTCTCCCGTTAGGTGTTGCCACAGCAGATCATCTTTTTCCATATTACTCTCACTGCACCACTCGGAGTATTTATATCACTGTATCTTAGTGGGGACTCACAGCAGCAGCTGATTGGAAAGAGAATTATCGGTATACAGCATGAAGTAGACGCTGCCTGAGCCACAGCAAAACGCTTCAGAGACTTCCCTGTACGGACTTCGCGGTTCAGAAACAGTTTCATCCCAAGAACTATAAACGCACTCAATCAGTCTATCAAGTGCTCCTTGTAGAACTGTTTGTACTTAGAAGTACAATTACCTCACTGTAAACTTGCACTATAGTTATAATATTGCACAACCTGCGCCACTTTATGAAGCGTGTATTTACATATGATGATATCATTTTTAAGATGAAATGCAGCAAAATATGTTGATTATATTATACAGCTAAAACTTTAACTTCATTTAAATAATCTGTATTGTTAATAATTAAACATGTGAGGACACGGTGCCGCAGCGCTAGCTAGTTCAGGGATTGTTCCTGCATTGCGTTGTGTTCTTGCGCTGACACGACACTGGAATGATAGACGGATAGAATAATTAAACATGTACTACGAAGATATTTCAATGTTCCTTAAAAGTTTTGAAGAATCGGTGTTCTAAGCTTACAGATGGCTTAACGTCTATTACAGAGCTGATTGTGTGGCGATTGGGTATTTGGAGAAATAAAAGTTAGGACAGGAATTGGAGGTTAGTACGTTTGAAAGAGACAGTACTTCTGTAATAAATTATTTCATCGAAGGTCGCACATGGCGCAGCAAGACTCTTGCGTGAGACATGAACAATCACTGCGCCACCGTGTTCCCATGTTTAATAACATGCTTTCATTCCTATCATCATGAAAATGATATCACGTATACATCTCAGTATTTCAATTATTCAGAGAGCTGTAATATCACGAATGTAATGGATTCTGTGTCCTGTCGGAGAAAGAGAAAGAACGGAAGCACGTAGTGATTCACACACATAGAGCACATAGAAGATCAAATACAGAACAAAGCATTTAATGTGCTACTTGAAAAACTAGTAAAATAAACGATTTTAAGATGAAGTTTATGATGTTCTACTTTAATGGCAAAATAAACTACGTGATTAAAGTGGAAATTTCGAGATTAAAGTTGACATTTCGTGCTTTTTTCCCAACTGTGTGCCTATTTGTTCTGTCTGTACCCTAATAAGCTTTCATATGACACTCAGACGGTGGGCTACGACTCGCCTTTCACGGCGACTTTGATATGCGATTTCTTTTTTATTTCGGACACTGTGCGACTTTGTGAACTTGGATCTTTTGAGTTTCTCCGACACTCTGTCACTCGATCAACTTTCTTTTGTTGATTATACCACTGTTTAAACCAACAAATAGTACGTTTTCCTTTGCCTCCACTTGGTATTCGCTGAAATTCTTTTATTTTCCCCTGTGCTTTTCCCATTGTCTTTTCACAGAAGGCTATTTATATTGATTTGCATATTCAAAGAGGCGTAATTCTGGGAGGAGTTGGGGCGGGACAGAAGGCGCGTGCACGTGCGTTACTTTTCACGCTGATCGGGATTTATGTAGTGAAAGAACGTGAAAGTCTGCGTGCACACAGATTCCTGCATCTGGATTTTTCTGTGCGTACGCACAATCCCGCTTTTGTGCTTACGCCATGTTATAATATGAGTTCTATGCACGGCGTTATACATGAGGCCCCTGGTGACTGGCTTTTGCAAATGTTGCTATAAAGTGTGCTACCATAGTACATTTCTTTTTATAATATGCAATTGTAAAATTTCTTCACATTTACTATATAATTTAAGGTGCTATTACTTTTCAGTACTCAATTGCAATAAACAATGGCGCGACTCCTCCATGTGCTCATAAACTTCCAGCTTTTCAGTGCATGAACTTTATGCATCAGGGCTCACTTGCAACCCAACAAAAGCACACCCCATGTAATGCCACTTTGACATGATAGTCTTTCTTTGGGGGGGGGGGGGACAAAAACAAAACAAAAAAAAAAAAAAAAAACAAAAAAAAAACTTGGAGCTTACCAAGACATCACATAAAAAAAAAAAAAAAAAAAAACAGCCAACACAGAGTGACTGAAATGTATGCCAATGCTATTAAATGCAAGTTCTGTACTTTAATAACTAATAATTGTAATTTCAAGCTGTGTAGAGAGCACGCTAAACCAAAGATAAATGGGTATTTGTACCAAACATTACAGAGAGCAATTATGTCTTTTGGCCTTGGAACCTTGATTGTTTTTTTTTCCCTCCCTTCAGCATCACCTCCTTATATTTATTTTCAGTCCCACCCAGCAATTTGACCATAGTATTCCAGACCTGACTTAAATCTACATATAAGCGCTGTATTTTTTTTTTGCTTGCATATTTGTTAAGTGAATATTGATCATCATCTACCGTTATCATAGTGTCATGTATTCATTTTTGTCTTTTTTGAATTTTTGTTTTGTTTTTCTTGCAACATCTTGTTTAAAGCACTTTAAGCTACCTTCTTTGGATGTATATATTAAAATATAAATAATGTTGCTGTTTTAAGGTCGATCATGATCCTGCTGCCAGGTTAGCCTTATATCCTCATAACCCAAACAGAAAATAAACAATTTGATAACTAATGCATGAACAGATATATTAAAATAAATAAATAAATAAATAAAATTTTCAGCCAGCCGGAAGTTTTAGAATGTGTATAATATGTATAGAATGTGTTTAGTATGTGATAAGGCTGTTCTGCTTTGCTGCTCTTATACCAAATGAAGGTCAGATTTGCTGTTACAGTTGTCATAATACTAAATTCCCTTACACTCGATAACATTCTTTGCAAGGTAATAATATTCAAAACCATTTTCAATACAAGGATGAACAAAATTTAAGATAATTTTTTTAAAATATATCAACCATACAAAACTAGATTCTTACTGAGGGACTTCAAAAACATTTGTGATTGTCAGACAATAAGAAGGCAAAGAATGCCAAAATAAATACGGCCTATAGTTCAGTCTCCTGTAAACATTATCAATAGTTTAAAAAGTTTACATGAATAAAAATATTGTTATTGAGCAGGGTTGGGTCTCATGAACCGGTTTCAAATTAGAAAAAGGGAATTGAAAAAGACATTTGAATTACGGTTCCACTTATCAATTCCTACATACGGATTTTCAATCAACTACTGTATATAACTAATGCCATGGGCTCACACCACGAAGCATCTCAGCTCAAAGATTTGCTCTCTGGTAATCGTCTGTGATTAGTTGCAAACCCCTGGCTTGGAAGCAGCGGTCTATAGCTTTTGCTAAATTTGAAACTCGTCCAGAGTCAGCTGCTCACGAACGCTTTGTGGCCAGTGTGAGGTGAGTGGAGCTTGCTCGCACTCTCTCTCTCTCTCAGGTCCCCACCTTCTCTATGTAAATCCACACTACATCATACATCAACAGCATGTTGATTTGTTTTACTCGGCACATGAACTATGGACCACAGCAAACGCTCAAAACGTGTGGCTATATTTCAAAACAGAAAACAGCAACACCAAAAAATGCTGCAGTTGTGGCAAGATAATTTCTTATTAAGTAAGCTGTACAACAAACATGTACAAATATTTACTACAGCACAGTATTAATTTAAAAGAATTTACTGCCTTCAATGTCTTGTGGTCTCCCAGCCCAAGTGGCTCAGCTAACGCTAAAACATCACACTCAGGTAATATTATATAAAGTAACCGGTAATGGTTTAAGAAACTCTTATTTTAAACTGTAAGACAGCAAATTAGCTTGCATTTAATAAAAGATATTGGTCTTAGATGATTGTTAGCGGAGCTGTAGTTCCACCAACTCTTCACCTCCAGTGCAGGCAAGGATCCCAAGCTGCGACACAAGGCAAAGATGACTACAGAGAGAACTGAAGAGTGTCACAGATCAGTCACAGCATTTCTGGTAAAAGGGCTACACTCTTTCAGTTGTTGAATCGCTGTCATTTAGGTAGGTATGAAAAATAAGTAATAAAAAGTATAATAAAACTATAATTTGACGATTGTACTTGTAGCCAATTTTAGCATTATTTTGAATTTGTATTTGCAGGGAGGTAAAGTATACTCACCCTACTAGACATTCTGTCTAACTATTTGATGCCTGCTTGGTACAAGGCAGAGAAGTCAAAACTAAAAGGAGACCTCCGTGATGTTAGCAAAGTAGCTATAACCAGTGACAGCTGAACAACTATTTCTCAAGATAATTATATCACAGTGACAGCACATTACATCACAGTAGGCAAAATGAGATAAAGCTCTTAAAACAAAAGCAGTTTATTAAGCACAAACAGGACCAGTTGTGGTTGAAGCAATCAGTGATATTCTGCAGGATTTTGGCATCTTTAATAAAGAATATGCTGTCACTGTAGATAATGCAGATGTGGCAATAATAAACCTACAGTTTAGTCCCTAAAACTAGGCATAGTACCAGAAAAATATGATATGCCGATTTTTCTTAAGAAATATTGACTTATTGCTGCACGCATGAACACCCTTTTTACTGTGTATTTGTGATATTTAGGTTGAAGAAATGTTATTTATTTTGAAAAACCCTGTTTCTGACTGTTTCAAGTGAGCTTTGTTGTAAAACTAACTCTTTAAAGAGAATAAAAACAGGTTTTTTGTAATTGAATTTTTTTCTTCTTTTTTAACCATATTAGAATCAGAACCAAGAATCAATAAGAACTGGAATTAAGCAGAATTGGAATCAATAAAACCTAAACAATACCCAATCCTATTCTTGAGGTAGTTAACTTCTTAAACGCCTTTAAATTGTCATTGTATTAATATTACAGTAACCTAAAGCAGCGTTTTCAAAACTTTCTAGGCTTTCCACGAAGTTTCAAAATTCTGCTTACTCCTTAATTCTCACAATTAAATAATCAAAACAACATACAAAAGCTCCCTCCAAACTTAAGCAACCTCTTAAAATTGTCAGTTACTAGGTCAGGAAAATGTGTGCATTTACAGAATAGATGAAGCGTTTACTAAGGCATAAGATCAAGACCTAATTACAAAACACCACAACCACAACCTTTAGTTAAATTTCAACGGAAGCCAGAACACAGTAAAATGCATTACCAGGTTTTTCTTATAAGAAATGAGTCAACTGATTAAAACAAGTAGTTTACCTTAAAAGTACGGATTCAGACTGCATTTAAACTTCTTAAAAATAAGTCCAGAGAATAACTAAGAAAAAAAAGTGGAGGTTGGGAGGAAATATAAGAAAATGGAAAATGATAAAAGCACATTTATAACATATATAGCTCTGTTACCTGGCTTCGCCCAGGAAATTTCATAAAACAATGGACATTAGTCAATCGGGAGTATCAGAAGTACCAAAGTGCTTCTCCTGTCAACAATATTGGAAGGATTTTATCTATCTATATATATATATATATATATACAGTGGTGTGAAAAACTATTTGCCCCCTTCCTGATTTCTTATTCTTTTGCATGTTTGTCACACAAAATGTTTCTGATCATCAAACACATTTAACCATTAGTCAAATATAACACAAGTAAACACAAAATGCAGTTTGTAAATGGTGGTTTTTATTATTTAGGGAGAAAAAAAAATCCAAACCTACATGGCCCTGTGTGAAAAAGTAATTGCCCCCTGAACCTAATAACTGGTTGGGCCACCCTTAGCAGCAATAACTGCAATCAAGCGTTAGCGATAACTTGCAATGAGTCTTTTACAGCGCTCTGGAGGAATTTTGGCCCACTCATCTTTGCAAAATTGTTGTAATTCAGCTTTATTTGAGGGTTTTCTAGCATGAACCGCCTTTTTAAGGTCATGCCATAGCATCTCAATTGGATTCAGGTCAGGACTTTGACTAGGCCACTCCAAAGTCTTCATTTTGTTTTTCTTCAGCCATTCAGAGGTGGATTTGCTGGTGTGTTTTGGGTCATTGTCCTGTTGCAGCACCCAAGATCGCTTCAGCTTGAGTTGACGAACAGATGGCCGGACATTCTCCTTCAGGATTTTTTTGGTAGACAGTAGAATTCATGGTTCCATCTATCACAGCAAGCCTTCCAGGTCCTGAAGCAGCAAAACAAACCCAGACCATCACACTACCACCACCATATTTTACTGTTGGTATTATGTTCTTTTTCTGAAATGCTGTGTTCCTTTTACGCCAGATGTAACGGGACATTTGCCTTCCAAAAAGTTCAACTTTTGACTCATCAGTCCACAAGGTATTTTCCCAAAAGTCTTGGCAATCATTGAGATGTTTCTTAGCAAAATTGAGACGAGCCCTAATATTCTATTTGCTTAACAGTGGTTTGCGTCTTGGAAATCTGCCATGCAGGCCGTTTTTGCCCAGTCTCTTTCTTATGGTGGAGTTGTGAACACTGACCTTAATTGAGGCAAGTGAGGCCTGCAGTTCTTTAGACGTTGTCCTGGGGTCTTTTGTGACCTCTCGGATAAGTCGTCTCTGCGCTCTTGGGGTAATTTTGGTCGGCCGGCCACTCCTGGGAAGGTTCACCACTGTTCCATGTTTTTGCCATTTGTGGATAATGGCTCTCACTGTGGTTCGCTGGAGTCCCAAAGCTTTAGAAATGGCTTTATAACCTTTACCAGACTGATAGATCTCAATTACTTCTGTTCTCATTTGTTCCTGAATTTCTTTGGATCTTGGCATGATGTCTAGCTTTTGAGGTGCTTTTGGTCTACTTCTCTGTGTCAGGCAGCTCCTATTTAAGTGATTTCTTGATTGAAACAGGTGTGGCAGTAATCAGGCCTGGGGGTGGCTACGGAAATTGAACTCAGGTGTGATACACCACAGTTAGGTTATTTTTTAACAAGGGGGCAATTACTTTTTCACACAGGGCCATGTAGGTTTGGATTTTTTTTCTCCCTAAATAATAAAAACCATCATTTAAAAACTGCATTTTGTGTTTACTTGTGTTATATTTGACTAATGGTTAAATGTGTTTGATGATCAGAAACATTTTGTGTGACAAACATGCAAAAGAATAAGAAATCAGGAAGGGGGCAAATAGTTTTTCACACCACTGTATATATATATATATATATATATATATATATATATATATATAAAACCAAGGCTAATATTATTGGCAGGCAGTGTGTTGTGGTTAAGGCTTTGGACCTAGGACTTCATTCTCTGAGGTTTTGGGTTCAAATCTTGCTATTGACTCCGAGTGACCATGAAAGGAGGAGAAGATAAATTATATATATATAAAAAAATCTAGGTTTCAAAAAAAAAAAAAAAAAAAAAAGGTTCCTATTTTTAAATACACTACTTTGAGCAAGGACACACTTCCCAAACACCATAAAAAATTACATGCTGCACAAGGGAAGGCACGGTTTACAGTCACACAATGTCTAACTAGAGGACCATAGATGTATGCAATTTAAAGGAACCTTTTCATATTTGCTACTGACAGGGGGTTACAAATTACATCATCCCTCAGAGTAAACAGGCTTATGTTCCTTACTTTCATTGTCATGTACTAGGTTGTTTGTGTTGGGATGTTGATGCAGATACTTACAAAATGACATAGGTTGAATGAGCTGGGGTTCTGTAGCACTTTGGCAACTGCCCTTTGCATTGCTTTGCCTGTCTAACTCAAGACGATGCCACATTACACAGTTTCCAGTCATGCAGTATGTCCGATTTGCTGACCACAATTGCAGATCTAGTTGCCAGACCATGTCAATTTAAACAAATGAAAAAAATAACAGCCCACGTCACATTTACTGAGTGCTGAGCTTCCAGCAAAATAGCGCTCACTGCTTTATATGACAGCAATAGCATGCGGGTAACAGAGCTGGTTCTGTACTAAGGGTTATCAGTGACAATGCCCACCCCTCCCTCCATTCTATCATTGTACACAAAAAAGACATCAGACAGAAAAGCTTCTTTTTTGTGAATGAGCTCCAAAACACCCACATTCCTTATCCCTTGTTTTATTACATGCATTTTACTTCTGGACTAGGGGGCTCCGCCCCCTGCTCGCTTCGCTCACCAACCCCTGGTGTTGGGTAACCCGAAATACATTGATGTATGTATGAGATATATTGGAGTGTAAAGGTGTAGATGACGAACAAAGGAAGTAAAGAACCCATAGTATGGCACATTAGAAAGATTTATTGGAATATTTCTTTATACACAACATTTGTAGTAGAGATGGTGTGTTGTCCTTGAATGAGTTTTCCTTGGTATGGAGTATCTATAACTTTAACGTCAGATGAACACCGAACTCTTGAGAAGGCTACATAAAGCTGTCCATGTCCAAATACAGGCTCAGAGAGGTATATGCCAACTCTGTCCATGGTTTGTCCTTGGGATTTGTTGATTGTCGTGGCAAATGCAGGTTTAATGCGAAATTGGCGTCGTTTAAGTGTAAAAGGTAATTCCAGGTCAGAACTTGTAAGGTCAACTCTAGGAATCAAAACAGTATTGTTAGAATGTGATCCTGTAAGTACTTTTGCTTCAATAACTCATTCGTTGATAGATTGCGTCATCTGGATCTAACACGTAGATCTGTGCATATTTGCGTTCGTGATTTGGCTCAGGGTGCACTGTTCCAATCCGATGTAATATTTGTCCACATATGTGAAAACAGTATGGGCCATTGCCAGCTGGTGGCCTGATATTTACCCCGGTAGATGCAAAAGCAAATGAACTATTGTAGGATCTAATGCAGTCCATAAAGTTTTTACTTTCGAGTACATTGTTAGTTAGAAGCTTCCGTAGATATTCAGGATATTCATCTAAAGGAGGCAGTCAAACCTGACCCTTTTGACAACAACGTGTAAACTCATTAGTTGTATTGCCAGTTGTTTCTTCAGGGAAGTTAAGTGAATGACAATGACAGCAAATGATATTCATTAATCCTAATGAATGTTCATTAATAGTGGACTCATTACAGAATGTGATGTCAGCTAATTGGCGGAATTGTTTAGCGGACGTTTGTCGTTCCTTTCTTTGCCGTTTATCTATTGCCTCTGCTGTTTGAGAGGCATGTTGTAGGCGTCTGCGTTCATTAATTGTATTCAGGCGGGCTCGTTTCTGTATGTCCGTTAGTTGAGATGTTTCGTTTTGGAGCCGTGACTCTTTTGGTTGCGTTTTTTGAGAAGCGCGTTGTAGGCGCCTGCGTGCATTGTTTTTATCCAGGCGGGCTCTTTTTTGTAGTCCCGTCAGTCGAGCTCTTTCTTTTTGGAGCCGTGCCTGCTTTGCTTGCGGCATTTCAGACGCGCGTTGTAGGTGCCTGCGTTCATTGATTTTATCCAGGCGGGCTTGTTTTTGTATCTCCGTCAGTTGTGGTCTTTCGTTTTGAACCTGTGCCTGCTTTGCTTCCGCAGTTTCAGATGCGCGTTGTAGGCGTTTATGTTCAATGTTATTTGTCCATGAGGGCTCGTTTTTGTAGCTCCGTTAGTTGAGCTGGATCGTTTTGGAGCCGTGACCGTGACTCCATTAGTTATCCGTTGTCTACCGTTAGTAATATGGATAATTGCACTTACTGTTAATACGGAGCGTTTTCTGTGGTTGTACTGTTAAGAATGCATCACTGTAATGTGATTCACATCTACGCTATATGGTTTGGACTTGTGAGGATGCGTTTAATATGGAGAGTTCGTTTATTCTTATTACCCGGACCATGCTGTGTAGTGTGGATGTTTAGTTCACAAGCGCGTTGTAGGCGCCTGCGCCTTTCGTACTCTTTGTGGACCTTTGCGGACTCCGTAGTGTCTTCCGTTTGACTCTGGGGTGCAGTGCAGAATCCTCTTTTCTGTGTGGCTGTGTCGTTAGTCGTTAGCTATGGGCACGTTGTTGCTTCATGGCTTATTTACGTTAGTTGAGCTCTTTCGTTTTTGAGTCGTGACTCCTTCGTTTGTGGTGGATCAGACCTCGCTTGTGGTTTATGAGATGCGTGCTGTAGGCGCCTGCGCACTATGTCTCCTGGGTCCATCGCGTGAGATGCGCGCTGTAGGCGCCTGCGCACTATGTCTCCTGGGTCCATCGCCGTGTACCTGCATCCGTGCCTTCCGGTTTACCATTCTCGGATAGTAATATGGATAAGCATACATAGATTGTTAGCTCTTATGCACACAGACCCTGCCTCTACAACTAAAGACAAACATCAAACCAGGTTGATTTATTTCGAGTCGCAGGCTAGTTGGAGGGAGTCATTGAGTATGTCCCATTATGTGATGGTGGCACGCTCCTGTGAAGACAAACTGCCTCAGACTCATTAAGATTATGTAAATGAAAGAGATGACTGAAAACACATGGGAAAAGTTATATAATATGACATAATTAAACTAATAAATTAAACCTACCCCAACTTTAAAAACAAAAATGCCACTTATAGGCTAATCTTTTATGGATAAGTCTGTCCTGACATTGTTTCACAAAAGGCATTATTTTTTCTTCAGAAAACTAAGCATTCCAGTTTTTCATTTGTCAGCCAACCATATACAATATCATATGCCACACATGATGCACCACCATATTTTAACACTAAAATCCCTGATGCCTATGAAAAAACTCGCAATCCCAGGCCACCTTAAATTCTTTCGCACCTCTCGTCAGTCTTTTGTTTTGTAAATATGTATTTAGCACAAGCAGCCTGCTATCCCATCGTTCCCCACTGGCTCAACTCAACTCAGGCAAAATCTTCTCCCAGCTCAAGGCTCTTTATCTGCATGTGAGGTGCCTGGAGTTGTATAGGGTAAATAATATATTGTTATTTAGAATATATACATTTCATGTGTGTTCCGTGTCTACAATGATCTGTGTAAATGTAGGATGACAAATCGAGGCAAGAAATGCTGAACACATCTAAAACTAACTTTTTCCATGTGATTGCTTTATTGATCTGAATCGCCCCATGACGTTTGCAGAGAATATAGTGCCTTAAAATAAGCCAACCAATTCATACAGACTTTTTTTGGTCATAAGCAGAATGCCTTCGCTTAGAAGCTCTACTCTGCTGATTTTCTTTGACAGCACAGAGACTTGCAGATGCTTTGTTTATAACTTTATTCTGTTTTACAATTGTATGCATTTTTCTGATTCAAAGCAATAAAAAAAAAAGTGTTTAACACATGTATAAACTGAGAAGCTGCTTACCACATTAGTTTGTTATGTTACATAGCAGTGTGTCTTAGTAGAACTAGAGTGTCTTGCCTCAATACAGTTAGACAATGGATTCTGCATAGAGCCAGGCTACTTGGAAAGGAATCATTTTTCAGACAAACGTCAATTGGATCTTGCTAGATACTAAGCCTGTTTAGTCACATGGCCCCCATCCTTCATGAAGTACTTGTTAAGGACTGAATGTACCATCCAACTCGTATTTTTGACAATGAGCCAATATCAGCTTCAGTTTTATCAGATTCCATGCATTTTGCCCTACATAACACATATCAGCCATTTATTCAAAACTATTTTATTTCTTGCCTATATACAACCCCATCTGCCAGAAAAGATGAATATTCACCATAACTCCTGAAAAAGCTCAAGAATCAACATCTACGGAATGTTTAACATTGCCAGTTACTTTTTAAGCCACAAGTACAGTATGTTGAACTCAGGATTTGCTGTTTGGCACTATCCAAGAAAACATCTGGGTGTGCAGAGTATTGTTCAAAATGACATTGCTTTAATAGCACAGTGACGATTTCCCTTTTTAAATAAGCCACAAAATATTTAGTGGACATTTATGTACCACTAAATATTACTGTATAAATTTCACCAATAACAAATACCAGTAAATAAGCGAGAAGTCATCTATTTTATATATATACTAGCTGATTACCCAGTGGCTTCGCTCACTGAGTGCAAGGGAAAAAAATAAAATGTAGTCTATAAGTTATTAAACAGTAACACATTAACATTTTAAGGAGTAAATATACATTGAGCACTACTGGAGTGGGTTCAGGTAAACTACATTTTAAAGGCGGTATATAACACAACAGGTAAGTAGTACTAACAGCAGCTAAAATGTATTTGGATCATCTCTCAGTAGTAGATCCCTTTTGAAAGGCGCTACACGACGGCTGTGTTATAGAAATTACATTTTCTATGTGAACGTCCAAATTTCTGCCTCTGGTAATGTGCCTTACTGGTATTACCAGCAATTAAGGAAAATTAGTTTTGTGTCCTCTGCAGTGTTAAGAGAAAGGCTTTGGTTTGGGATAAAAGGAAAAAGGGTATAAAGAAAGGAAATTTGCCTATTTCTTTAATATAGTGTAGAGAGACATCTTCGCTGACGATATGAGCGCCTTTTGGGGAGCGTCGCGGCGGGTCTTGTGTAGACTGGAGAGACGGCCCTGCCATTAACCGGCCGGGATGGCACTGTCGGTCCTTCACTCCTGTGCATGCCTCCTGCAACCTCAATACCCTATACGTGCAAAAGAAAGTGTGAAGCGCCTTAATATTCGTTTGCCGCAGTCTAAAAAATGGATCCCGTGTTTGCAGTTGCCTGGGCTATAGCTCAGGGGAAGGAGGAAAAAAAATTAAAAGTGCTTACTTTCACTTAAGGCAGAAGCGCAGTCACCATCTCAAACGGCGGCAGAGCTATGAACGCGCGCCGGCTGATCGACTTTTATAGTATTTTTGCAGGGCAGGAGATGCCACTTTTTGCAGACACGTTCACATCATCGCATGCCTATGGAGGGATGACGTGGAACAGGTTAATTGGTTGGCGCGAGGGCACCGAATACAAAAAGGAATTACAGCGCCTGACAACCTTGCACTGTGCGCCTGTGATTCAGTAGAAAAATAATTCTGATAAATGTGGACGCTGCCCTTCCATGCTTAACGAGCAGAAGGTCCAAACAATTCCCAAGTCCAACACTTTACATGAAGAAGTCTGTACATCTTCTTAGATGTAAACTCTCCATCTTCTAAAATAATTAATTACAAAAGCAACCTTGAATGTTGTGCGGTTTTAGTGACCCGAACTCACCTTAAGGGACAGTAAGTAGTCGTGCAGGGCAATTTACAAACAGAGTCCTGCTTCGATGGCGCCGATTACACTCATTCGCAAAGATTTCCACTCTCCCAGGAGCCGACGGGGCACTTGAAGTGTCACAAACAGTGCAAGGAGAGGACGCTGCCCGAAACTGAAGCTCTCAACCTGGCAGAGCAGCCCGACATTCCGTGCCTCCCAGTATCCACTTTGTTCTCAACGTAATTTCCATATCGCGTGGTCATATGTAATTTCCGTTTCAAACGCAAAAAGAATTTTTAATAATATATATATAAATGCATTTACATAAAGTCATATGAAAATGTTTGGATTTTTGTTCATCATTGGCTGAGCTTTCAAAGTAGCAACTTCCTTTTAATATATGACATGCCTTATGGAAACAGTAGTATTTCAGCAATGACATTAAGTTTATTGGATTAACAAAATATGCAATATGCACCATAACAAAATTAGACAGGTGCATAAATTTAGGTACCCCAACAGAGATATTACATCAATACTTAGTTGAGCCTCCTTTTGCAAATATAATAGCCTCTAGTCACCTACTATAGCCTTTGATGACTGTCTGAATTCTGGATGGAGGTATATTTGACCATTCTTCCATACAAAATCTCTCCAGTTCAGTTAAATTTGATGGCTACCAAGCATGGACAGCCTGCTTCAAATCATCCCATAGATTTTTGATGATATTCAAGTCAGGGGACTGAGATGGCCATTCCAGAATATTGCACTTCTTCAGCATGGATGCCTTTGCAGGTTTCAAACTGTGTTTTGGGTCATTGTCTTGTTGGAATATCTAACCCCTGCGTAACTTCAACTTTGTGACTGATGCTTGAACATTATCCTGAAGAATTTGTTGATATTGGCTTGAATTCCTCTGACCCTCGACTTTAACGAGGGCCCCAGTCCTGAACTAGCCATACAGCCCCACAGCATGATGGAACCTCTGACAAATTTGACAGTAGGTAGCAGGTGTTTTTCTTGGAATGCGATGGTGTTCTTCTGCCATGTAAAGCACTTTTTGTTGAGACAAAAATTGAGTTATTTGGTCATATCAGTCCAAAGCACTTTGTTCCAAAATTAATCTGGTTTGTATAAATGAGCATTTGCATACAACAAGTGACCGTTTGTGGCGTGAATGCAGAAAGGGCTTTTTTTCTCATCACCCTGCCATATAGATGTTCTCTGTGCAAATTGCACTGAATTGTAGAATGATGTACAGATATACCATATGCAGCAAGATGTTCTTGCAGGTCTTTGGAAGTGATCTGTGGGTTGTCTGTAACCATTCTCACAATCCTGCACATATGCCACTCCTGTATTTTTCTTGGCCTGCCAGACCTGGGTTTAACAGAAACTGTACCTGTGGCCTTCAATTTCCTGATTACATTCCTTACAGTTGAAATTGACAATTTAAACCTCTGAGATAGCATTTTGTAGCCTTCCCCTAAACCATGATACTGAACAATCTTTGTTTTCAGATCTTTTGAGAGTTGCTTTGAGGATCCCATGCTGTCACTCTTCAGATGAGAGTCAAAGGGAAGCACAATTTGCAATTGACCGCCTTAAATAAATTTTCTCATGATTGGACACACCCATGACGTTCAAGGCTTAACGAGCTAATCCAACCAATTTGGTGTTGCAAGTAATCAGTATTGAGCAGTTACATGCATTCAAATCAGCAAAATTACAAGGGACCCAGATTTTTGCACAGCCAGTTTTTCACATTTGATTTAATTTCATACAACAAATACTGCTTCACTAAAAATCTTTGTTCAGAAAACACCCCAGTACTCAGATGTTCCTAGGAAATGAGACATACCACTGTTGTTTTTTTTGTTGAAAGTAGAGTAAATTATGCAGGCTGAGAGGGGTTCCCAAACTTTTTCATATCACTGTATATTATATCTATATAGAGCAAAGGAATTTAAAAAAACAAAAAAAAGTGGGATGATCAAGTTGTAGTAGCCATGAGAAAAAATTTGCCAAATCCAACTTCATGATACAAAATACTATCAAAACAAAATGTGACTTTGTATTATGTATTGTATAATATTACAAATGAAACCAAAGCCACACAAAAACATCCTTTGTTGAAAGAGTGGATTTTAAAAATCTAATACATAAACTATTCTTATAACATGCCACATTAATTTCACTTGTGTAGAACATTTTTTTCACCTTCTGTATAATGGTGAGAAAGTAAAAAATTTTGTTAAAAAACAGACATGACAGTATATGAAAGTAGGCTGTGACCACAGGTTAACTGTTTGGCATACATATTTTAACTTAGTCACATCCTCAGATCACCACAGTGAATAGTAACATTGTTTCATAGATGCACCACTGCATCCACAGGCATATTTTCAAATCAAATGGGACCAAACCAAAGCACAAACTTATGAAACTGGAACAGTTGTGATGATATACTCAAATGCTACTGTGAGGAGCAAGCTGCAGATAATATTGAGCCATATACATGAGAAAGTGTTTAAGACATCTATACACTTTTCACTGATACCGATTCATAAATAGATTACAGCCAGGACTAATTATATAGCAGCATATCATGCAACAGTAGCTCTCTAGCATGATGGAGAGAGAGGAAGAGAGAGAAAACAGACAAATTGCCACTGTATACTTTTCTGATCAAATCATACATGTCCCTACCACACAGTGAGTGAGTGTTTCTACTGCATAGGATATGGTCACAGTAGAGAGATCTTGGCTTCATGCAAAGTGCGGACATTCTCATTTTTTCTCAAAAAGAAATGTACTAGTTAAGAGATCCAGTCAGGACCCACAATTAACAGGTCAGTAAGACATTTAAGCATATAATAAAGGGTAGCAAGTGTTAGAGCAATGTTTGAGGTTAACTCAAATAGCAAAATGATACATTTAAATTTGGATTTTTTTACACTGCAAAGTATAGTGAAATTCATACTTGCATCTGCTTATCAACATGCATAACGTTTTATTTTACAGCACTTTAAATATTTTGTTAATATTTAAAATTTTAAGAAAAAGGTTACATAAAAGCATGGTCAAATTTGTAAACAGATTTTAATTTAAGTTGCATTGTTTGGATTAATGAAAGTCTAATAAGTAACTTTAAACAAAGCACAATTTTTAAATGATAATTTCATAAGATGGGAACATTGTCCCATGAATTCTGAATCACAATAATACTTGTGCTGTGGGCTATGTACTGTCCCATGTAATCTATGGAATTGTATTTATCATTTTACAGACAAACAAATGCAAACACTATAGTGTATAGAAATATCGGAATGACTAAAAAGGAAGAAAATCAAAAAATAAAAACTGCTGACTTGGCAGTCACAACGAGGTATTATGTAGACGTATTTCCATTGGTATAAAGGATCACCAGTAGCATTTCTCAGCACACTTCCACTGAATGATACTTTGGCTGGTGTATGACAGACAGAATGTGCTGCATTGATGATAATGGCACTGTGATTTAATTCCCTTCTTTGCTACTACCTACAGGGGGTCCAGAGTGGGTCCCATAATGAGCCTGCCCTTTTAACTAGCTTGTTCCATAAACAAGTTGATGCATAAGCAAAATATGCAAGGATCTGCAAGTTCCTGTAAGTGGCCCTAGTTAAAGAAAAAAAGAAAGACTGATAATGAAGGGGATCACTGAAATTACTAGAACAGCTCAGATTTACTGGAACGAATATAACTAGTACCATCAAATAAGAAAACGTTGTATTAGTATCCTTAGAACAAAATGTCCCTAACATTGACAAATTAGTTTGCTTAATGAGTTAACATAAAAATTGACACCAAAACAATAGCAACACACTTAAGTGTCAGTCTTATATTTTGAAATAAGCTAAATACTGTCAAGGCTTTTCTATGCTACAAAAAAGTACCTAGTCAGGCAACAGGTGCACTGTTTTCCCCCTTCCTCCAGTAAATTTCCATTTAAATGCTCTAATTTCTATATGATTACACAACATGTACATAAAAATCCCCTTTAATAAAACATGAGAATGTGGATTTAAATCTCACAAATTATTTAAGAACAAATTTAAAACTATGGCACAAATCAAGTACAAATGTGTGTCTCAAAACATTACAGAAGAACATACACATACAGTATACTGTATATTACACATATGTATATACACACAAACTGTGTCCTTATGATTCATATAATTCAAAGAGCTTGACAAAATCATTCGACACATGGGAATCATCAAGTAGCGTAGCAGAATATAGATAATTTCGTTTCAACTACTTAGCAAATCTTTACTCTTACTTTCAGTCAGAACAAACAGTAAAATAACATCTCCCTGTTATTCACCATTTTAAAATCTCGGATTTTTATCTCCTTAATTTATACTTTATTATCCCTTATTAATCCCTGCTCAAAAAGTAATATGGTGGTATGTTTTGACTTCAAACAATCAAGATTCAGAAATCACTAGGAAAGCATATTTACAAATGTTAATTCAGAATGAATATGGTAAATGTTAAAATGTATATTATTGTAATAAGATGGCTCAATTCACCTGCCAAACACAAATACAAAGAATGAAAATAAATGGCTGTTAATGCCGTTTGTCCCATACATGATCACTAAATGGCTTTTATTTCTACTTGTAGCATTTCAGTACAGAGTGGAGATGGTGTGACATGGATGGATGGGGCTTACTTGTGTAGAGATGCTACTTATGGTGTGATAGAAATGTTTTGATATTTCTAAGGCGCAGGTCAAGTAGGCAGAAGTGTGTTCTGCAATATGGTAAGTCACTGCAGCTGTTGCCTGCTCCCACCTGCTGCTTTTCTGTTCATACACTGTGGCATGCCAAATCAACAAGCCAATTAAAATGGCAGACTTAGTTATGGGATGCACTCTGGACACCTTGGAGATTGCAGTAATTGCAACAACTAATCATCATGATTGATAATGATTATTAAAAATATTGGGTAATGATCACGTTGATCGATTTTGTTGATTACATCATTAGCCTGAGTAGGTTGTGTTGTGCCATTGTGTCACTACTTCATTCAGTTGTGAACACATTTGAAAAAAGCCAGATGGTATGCAAGTGCCAGAAAAGACTGACCTAAGATTTCCAGAGTTTGGGAGCACTTCATTCTGAATGCAGAAAAGGTTGCAAGTTGCAAAGTGTTTAGGTTTTACTTATACAGTGATCCTTCGCTATATCGCGCTTCGCCTTTCGCGGCTTCACTCTATCGCGGATTTTATATGTAAGCATATTTAAATATATAATGCGGATTTTTTGCTGGTTCGCGGATTTCTGCGGACAATGGGTCTTTTAATTTCTGGTACATGCTTCCTCAGTTGGTTTGCCCAGTTGATTTCATACAAGGGACGCTATTGGCAGATGGCTGAGAAGCTAGATTGCTTACTCTTCTCTCACTCTTGCGCTGACTTTCTCTGATCCTGACGTATGGGAATTGAGCAGGGGGGCTGTTCGCACACCTAGACGATACGGACGCTCGTCTAAAAATGCTGAAAGATTATCTTCACGTTGTTATCTTTTGTGCAGCTGCTTCCTGAAACGACATGCTGCACGGTGCTTTGCATACTTAAAAGCTCGAAGGGCACGTATTGATTTTTGACTGAAAAACAAACTCTGTCTCTCTCTATCTCTCTCTCCCTGCTCCTGACGGAGGGGGTGTGAGCTGCCGCCTTCAACAGCTTTCGAATACTTAAAAGCCAAACAGCCCTATTGATTTGTTTGCTAGAGATTGTTTTCTCTATCTATGTGGCATTCTGTGCTCCTGACACGCACTCCTTTGAAGAGGAAGATATGTTTGCATTCTTTTAATTGTGAGACAGAACTGTCATCTCTGTCTTGTCATGGAGCACAGTTTAAACTTTTGAAAAAGAGACAAATGTTTGTTTGCAGTGTTTCAATAACGTTCCTGTCTCTCTACAACCTCCTGTGTTTCTGCGCAAATCTGTGACCCAAGCATGACAATATAAAAATAACCATATAAACATATGGTTTCTACTTCGCGGATTTTCTTATTTCGCGGGCGGCTCTGTAATGCAACCCCCGCGATGGCGGAGGGATTACTGTATACATACATACAAACACACACATATTATAATATATATATATATATATATATATATATATATATATATACACACACACACACACACACACACTAATCCCTCGCTATATCACGCTTCGACTTTCGCAGATTTTATATGCAAGCATATTTAAATATATATCGCGGATTTTTTGCTGGTTCGTGGGTTTCAGTGGACAATGGGTCTTTTAATTTCTGGCACATGCTTCCTCAGTTGGTTTGCCCAGTTGATTTCATACAAGGGACGCTATTGGCAGATGGCTGAGAAGCTACCCAACCAGAGCGTGTATTACGTATTAAATAAAACTCCTCAAATATATTGCGAGCACGGGGGCTCCTCAAAAGACGCTGAAAGACTATCTTCACATTACTCCCTTCCTTGCTGGGCTTACCTGTGGCTGCTTTGTCAAGCCATATGCTTCCCGCACAGTGCTTCGCATACTTAAAAGCTCGAAGGGCACGTATTGACTTTTGATTGTTTGCTCTTCTCCGTCTCTCTCACTCTCTCTGACATTCTCTGCTCCTGACGGAGGGGGTGTGAGCAGAGGGGCTGTTCGTACACTGGCCTAGAGGATACGGACACTCCTCTAAAAAAAATGCTGAAAGGACTACCTTCACATTGCTCCCTTCCTTGCAGCTGCTTTTTCCAGCGGTGCTTCACATACTTAAAAGCCCAAACAGCCCTATTAATTTTTTGAATGTTTGCTTTTTTCTCTCTCTGACATTCTCTGCTCCTGATGCACACTCCTTTGAAGAGGAAGATATGTTTGCATTCTTTTAATTGTGAGACGGAACTGTCATCTCTGTCTTGTCATTGAGCACGTTTAAACTTTTGAAAAAGAGACAAATGTTTGTTTTGCAGTGTTTGAATAAAGTTCCTGTCTCTCTACAACCTCCTGTGTTTCTGTGCAAATCTGTGACCCAAGCATGACAATATAAAAATAATCATATAAACGGTTGGTTTCTACTTCACGGATTTTCACCTTTCGCGGGGGGTTCTGGAATGCAACCCCCGCGATCGAGGAGGGATTACTGTATATTATTATTATATAAAATCTGTTCAAGCCCAATGAAAATTCAAACCACCTTTGCAAAGTGGTTATAATGTATTCTTTTATTAAAAAATTAAAATTCTTAAAGAGAGTGTTATGAGTTTTACATATACAAAGTAACATCTCAGTTATTCACAGAGAAAAGTCCGTATCTGGTTATTTAAAAGTGTGTTAGAAAGTGTTAAACCACATAGGCACTTTCCTTTGTTACATGAGGTCCCTTTACAATAAACAGCTTAATTTATGCCAAACTGTGAAACCACTAGCCAACCAAAAGGGGTTTTCAAGACACCAATCTAGCAGAAAATGCTGCTCTTTAGATTTAAAACACACACACACACACACACACTTTCAGAAAGAAGCTTTACCTAGTAAAGAAAAAAATGGCCACTTCTAGGAACTTGTGTATCCGCAATTTACATGTACCACACAATTAAGCAAACCTCTTAAAAGGGATGGGGTGGTGCACTAATTATGTAAATTATACAACAGAAAACTCACATTTTTAAGAGAATCTTTCCAAGAGTAGTCAGTTTTAATCAAGGACAGACTACAAACTAACTTTAAAAATCACAAGGTCTGAGAACTCAGAATATCACTCCTTTAAAATATATTTTTACATATCTTTAAGCAGTAATTTTGTAAATTACCACCTTTACATGTTTAAATGATTGATGCCATTTCTGTCCACAACACAGAACAAATAAAACGTTAAGAAACCAAAAAGAAAGTACACTCCAACAATGCAGACTCATTGAAAAAACACTAAATTATGTATGATTTAGGATGAGCTGGGTAATAATGATACAGGTAATTTATATTTTAAACTCCCTTAATAATATGGTGGGTCATTTTCCAGAGTGTTTTGGTAGTCTTTGGTCTAGAGAACTGCATGGGACAGGTGCCACCAGTTTACCCCAATACAGTAAAAAAATGAATGTCGTCTACAGCAACGAAATTTGACTGTGACATGAAATATTAAGCTAGGTCCCATAAAAATGAGTATTTGAGTCCCAATCAAATATTACATACATTCAGTATTCCTTTTGTCAGAAACCACTGGTTGAATACTAAAACAGAATTCACATAATTGTATTTTAAGCCACTTGTGTTCATACTTCACGGTGGTTTGTGGATTAGGTGTCTGACTTATAATTTATTGTATGCTAAAACTAATAAAAATATAGGTGCTAATAAACTGAATAATTAAAAATTGCTGATGCCATATGACTAATTTTCCACTGTTATTTTAACAAAACCGAGAATCTACTTCTGGATAGGAGCACGTTTATCAACTTTAGCTGTTTTAACAATACGCAACCTCACATATTGTAGCTGCAACTTTTGGTACATTCATCTACGTAGTGTCACTTCCCGATTTGCTGACACACACTGTAATACACCAAATTGTACCTTAGAACGAGGATTAAAATTTATGCATAAATAAATGTCACAGCAGTGACATTTATTCTCATTAAAGCTTGGGATACAAGTCAAACTGCGCCAGAATGCCTCTAGTTCAGTCCACATGTGTGGACTGCTTGACCTCACGGACCAAATTACTCTTTAGTCAGTCATTGTGGAAACCTTGTCATAACCTACTAAACATACGTTGTACATATTTTTAACAAATAAAAAAAAAAAAAACTAGCATTCTAACACATGGGGGTTGGAATGGAGAACTGTATAAACTTTTTTTTTTTTTTTTTTTTTTAAATTGCTGAAAATTTCTTACCAAGGTTTACCACAAAGCACGCAAGCTGCTTACAGGAAATGTTAGGTTAAGTAACACTAAAGTTAAGCCGATAAATGCTGTAACACCTTTCCCCTTTACTTTTTCATTTTTTTTTTTTTTTGCTAAAATAAAATTCAAGCCTTGATAAAATGTGCTGACTGTATATTTCTCTGCACAGTTTATTCATGGGAAGTCTATCTAGCAGTAATAAAAAAAAAACAGCTACACTTTTGGACAATTCACTCACCTTCTTTAACAATGTTTGTTGAGAGATGTACTGTATTAAAAACAACTGGTACGATTCTAAATTCTCATTAAAAAACGCAAACAGAGCATTAGAACATTTGAATTCTATACATCTACCACTTGGGGCTTCTTGGAACTGCAGCTGCCTCACACACATATCCAGAGTGCTCAGTTGAAATCCCTGAACAGGAAACACCAGTACAAAGTTTTTGTTGAAAAACACATTTATTGTATTTTGTACAATAAAACAAATTATGTTTTTGCCACATGGCAGCTATAGTTGGCTGGGTGTGAATCATGTGCCTGATTATCGTGTGAATGGATTTTGCATCTTCTCCTTATGTCTAAGAGGCTTTCCTTCCAGTTACTCCTTTTTTTGTTTGCACATCCTATAGATGTGCCACTTTGCCACTACCTATCACCAGATGTTGCAGGGATTAACACAAAAATAGACTCCATTGCATTATTACTGCTTTGCATTTAACTCACTTAACCTACCCAGTAACACTATCATTTATACTTTGAGTCTGTCATGTTATTGGATAGGATAAAAACTATTAATCCCATGATGAAACTGAAGTGCATACAGCAGCACAAACATACAAATCAAGAACATAGAGCAACAGGGCAGATAATACAGCCAGCCAGTCAATCTATCAACCAAACTTAACAAGTACATTGTGTGGAAGCATTAAATTGTACAATAGCAGTGAGCAGAAAGAGCCCGCAAGATATTTCTTAGCACACGGTGGTGGAATGAGTCTGTGGCTAAAAAGTCGCCAAGAGAGAATCTCCTGGAGGGGATTGAAAAAATTTTTTCATGATGGCATCCAATTTTGCACAACAGCTTTGAGTGTGCCCACGGTTAGCCCTGTGATAGAGAAACCTTTCCTAAAAATATGTCTAGGCATTGTGCTTCTTTTGAGCTCAAGCTGCTTTGCCAAAAGACTGCAGCATAGAACACCACACTGACTACTAGAGCTGGGTGTTGGCACTGGTGTTCCAATTCGATTTGATTCGATTCTGATTCACAATGCCCCAATATCAATTTTATTTTGACTGAATTAGCATACATGGATATATTTTTTAAAGAAAGTACTTAACCATGCATAGAGATAAATATGACAAATTTCAGTAACACTTTATTTGGAGAGTGTCTGTCTACATAATGACTTAATAGAACATGCATAAGCATTGAATGACATTTAAGAAAAAATACTTGATTAGTAGTAAATAGTTAACAGCAGTATTTGGAAGATATTGAATGGAACAAATTACTACTGCGCTTAAAAAAAAAAAAAAAAAAAAAAAAAAAAAAAATTCACAGTACTGCACTCATTCAAAATGCACCATAATTTGACTAACATGTACTGCCACATCAGAGTCCATACATATTATCGGGGGATCCTTACTTTAATACAATGCAATGGTATCTACTTAATAAAACATTTAGATCATCTTACAAATAATGAAAATAGTCAAATATTGTTTCTTAAATAATAAGTATGTTATTCAACAACCTATTTGTGTGTTATGAATCTCCATGTAGACACCCTTCAACTAAAATGTTAGACAAATTTATTCCTCTATTGGACATTTAAAATAATCTTGCATTAGTCAAAATTAAAGATACAGCAAAGACTCTTGTCTTTCTACAATTCTACAAGTTACCCACATTTTCAGGTGCTCATGTGCAACAGACACATTAATCAGTCTCGAAAATGACTATTAGGACACACCAGACAAGCAGGGGGCATTTTAAAATGAGGATCTAGAGCCGAGGCTTGTTGATAGATGAACATAAGAAAAAGAACCAGCCATTGCGACTGATAATGCCACTTTAATTGAGCTACTTCAAGTTGGCTACTTTGAACACATGCCCTCTTTTGCATCACAGGCTGCTCTGAAAATTCCAAAAATTACCCACTTGCTTTACCAGGTGTAGCGCATTCTAGGATCTCTTATCTTTACGCATAAAAATTGCTATAGTTCTGGTATTTTTTTGGGCATGAGGCAAACTAAACAGAAGCTTGGAGATTCCCGCCATTTCTAGATTGTTTAGGCTCTACTTGTCTAGATGTCAACTAGGTTTATGGGTGGGTGACGTTTACATAAAGGAGTTCTCAAATTTGTTGTGTTACAGCAAAACTTCTGAGCTGCACAGTTTATATATGGCTTTGCATTTATCCAGTTATTTACCAATGCACCGTCTGAATCTGTAGAAAGACCACACATCTGATTTTAACACTAGAATTACCTGAGCCTACAAAAAAAAAATTCGGCCCACCTTAAATCCCTTTGCACCTCTCCGTCAGCATCTTTTGTCTTCTAAATGTGTCGATAAGCCCAAGCATAAAGCAGCCGGCTATACCATACCACTCCCCCCCCAACCTTAGAACTGGCAAAAAGTTCTCCCAGTGTCTGCCTTGATTGATTATTTGGGAGTGAGCTACCCAGAAATGTAAGGGGAAATAATTTGATGTGTGTTTTGTGTCTACAACAATCTATGCAAACACATCGTTAAAACAAACGTTTTTCATGTTTTAGTAATAACAAAATGTAAGACATGAACTGTATAATGTGTGAAGGCCGATGGCCAAATATCAAATAAACACTGTCACAAAAGGTGCAAGTACAATACGACAGCTTTCGTGGTGGTGTGGTTAGAACTGGTGACTTATAATCCAGAGGTCGTGAGTTCGAAACCAGCTCCCCGGCAAATTTACCGCTTTGAGTAATGAGCTGCACTTGTTAATATTATACAATAAAACACACATTTGACTTGTAACAGCCGGTGTAACTTTATAGTACAGTGGAACCTCCGTTCACGACCATAATTCGTTCCAAACCTCTGGTCGTAAACCGAATTGGTTGTGAACCGAAGCAATTTCCCCCATAGGATTGTATGTAAATACAATTAATCCGTTCCAGACCGTACGAACTGTATGTAAATATATTTTTTAAAATATTTTTAAGCACAAATATAGTTAATTACACCACAGAATGCACAGTGTAATAGTAAACTAATGTAAAAACATTGAACAACACTGACAAACACCCAGGCTCCCTGCTCAGCTGCACGTACAGGCTCGCTCTCAGCTGCACGTGCTCTCTCTCTCTCTCTTTAGCACGAAAGCGAGCCTGCCTGCTCTCCCCTCTCTCTCTCTCTCTCCAGCACGCGAGCCTGCCTGCTCTCTCTCTCTCATCAGCACACGAGCCTGCCTGCGCTCTCTCTCTCTCTCTCCCATTGCAGCAGTTCACGTCAGACCGAGAACAATGCAACACGTGCGGAAATCATCAGCGCACACAAACCGAAAGGGAAACTGGCTTGTTCGTATACCGAGTGTGTGGTCGTGAACCGAGGCAAAAGTCTGGCGAACTTTTTTGGTTGTAAACCGAGTTGTACGTGTACCGAGGCGTTCGTGAACCGAGGTTCCACTGTACTTGTAAAAGTTAGCGTTTTTTTTTATTTTTTCTACTTTTATTGTCTCAGTCATGATCACAATACAATTATTACAGGAATTAAGAGGGTACATAGCAGCCAGGTGCCGCTAATAAAATACACTTGTTTAATTGATCATAAAGTGTGACCACCTTATAAAAACAAAACGTCTAGCATTCCGGTGTGTGTATAAACACAATGTCAAGTAGGAAAGACATCAGCAATGATCTCAGAGAAACAATTGTTGCTGACAGTCAATCTGTGAAGAGTTATAAGCCATTTCCAAACAATTTGAAGTCTATCTTTCTACAGTGAGAAAAATTATTCAAAAGTGGAAAACATTCAAGACAGTTGCCAATCTTACCAGGAGTGGATGTCCCAGCAAATTCACTCCAAGGTCAGACTATGCAATGCAAGAGCTACATCTCAACAGTCTACAGGCTTCATTTAGTATGTTAAATGTTAAACGTTCAGTCTTTTTCTAATTGCACTGTCCTGAATAAGTATGGCTTGTTTGGAATAGGGTAGACAGGAGAAAGCCTCTTCTCTCTAAAATTAACAGAGGCAACTTAGGTTTGCAAAGTTGCATCTGAACAAACCACAAGACTTCTGGAACAATGTTTTTTGGACAGACAATATCAAAGTGGGGATGACTGGCAATAATGCACAGCGTCACATTTGGCAAAAATCAAACACAGCATATGAGTAAAAACACCTCATACCAACTGTCGAGTACAGTGGTGGAGGGATGATTTGGGCTTGTTTTGTAGCCACAGGACCCGGGCACCTTGCAGTCATTGAGTCACCCATGAATTCCACTGTATACAAAAGTATGCTAGACTCAAATGTGAGGCCATCTTTCTGACAGATAAAGCTTAGGCAAAACTGGGTCATGTAACAGGACAATGAACCCTAGAACAGCAGCAAATCTACACCAGAATGGCTAAAAAAAGAATCACGGTGTTGCAATGGCCCAGTTAATGTCCAGAAATCAACTTGATTGAAATGCTATGTCGGGACCTTAAGAGCGCTGTGCATAGCATAAATGAATGCATGCAAACCTCAATGAACTGAAGCAATTCCTCCACAACGATGTGCGAGACAGATAAAGTAATAAGAAAATTATTTCAAGATATTGCTGCTAAAGGTGGTTCTACAAGCTATTGCAATCATGGGGTGTACTTAGCTTTTCCATACATGGCTTCTCCATTTTGGCATCCTTTTTTGTTAAATAATGACATGGTGGAACCTGTTGTGTGCTGTTTTACACCCGGGGTTAGATTTAAATAATTTTAGGACCAGATGTTTACGTCCCGATTTGAAACCATAGACCTGCAAGAGGGTATACTCTTTCACATGACTATACATGTGAAAGAATACAGCTTCTGTTGAGAAGACATGCTATTTTGAAAATGTATACCTGTTGAAAAGCATACTGCAGTGGTGCATCTTACCACTGGTGCTGGTTTTAACACCTAATCCAGTTTTTTTCAGAATAAGAAAACCATAAGCAAGCCAGTGTCCTTAGTGCTCTGCAGGAGACATACAAAGCCAGTCAAGGTAAAAGACGCAGTACAAGTTCTGCCCCTGGTTCTTCAAGCATAAGCTATTGCAGCAATAGCTTGGCTAACAAAAATGACCAAAAAGTCATTTATGATGCATCCTTTGTTCATGATAAATTGCTTAATTAAAATCACACTACTACTACTACGTCAAATGCTTCAAAATGTTTTCCAGAATATGAAGTGTTTTGGCAATATTAAGTTAACATACTTTCTAGAAAGCTATGTTTTATACTTTCCCTGAATGCTTGCATTGTTATTCCAGTGGGAAAACGGATTTTCAGAAACCTCTCAATAGCAAGTACAAAACAGAACTGCCGACCTAAAGATATGAATATCTATAATGATTTAATGATGCACTGGGTTATTAATTATTCTAAACTGGAAAGACTGACACACAGATAAGCAGCTTTTTAGTAGTCCTTGAAGCGATCATTTATTTTCCCTATTAGAAATAACCCCGATAATCCTACTGCCATCTGATTCTGTTATTATAAGAATGCATTTGCTGCAATACAGGTGTTTAAATAAATTCAAATCACTGAAACAAACTATCAGCTTTAAGAAATGTAGACTACACGCTACTTAATTATATGTGAACATTCAAATTAATTTAAGTATTTATATTTTGGTACGATTTCTTCCTACTGCCCAAGGACAGTGGGCAAACATGCAGTAAAATTGAAGAGCACTTCTTTGGTTTTTTCATAGAGTAAGAAAGTTCTTATTACATGAATTTATTAAACTGCCCACTTGATTTAAATAATTGCTTTCATAATCCTCAGATGTGTCCTATCAGCAAAGTATCATTAGCATGTTTGGTAATGGAACAATTAGTCATTGTTCTCACTCGGGTCATTTGTGCACAGTGTAAATCATACAGACAAAACATATCCTTGAGAAGCAAATACATCTGAATGAAGGAGCTTCAAAAAACGTTATGTACTTTGACTTTCCATGAACAATTTAAAAGTCTAGAATTAATACTGCAACAAATGGGTAAACATTTATACTGTTTAGTTTCTCAATAAGTATGTGAGGTTGGATGCTACTGAACACTGGAGAAAAGTCCAGACCTACAAACCAGGCTAATCGAGAAATGCAGCTTTGATGTAAGATAACCACCTCAGCAGCTTCTACATTTCAATTTGCACAGTACCAAGTGTTCAAAGCATTTCATTAGAATGGAGGGTAATATAACAGGGCTGTAGTCACAGACTGTTTGGTTTGTAGATCCTAGGCTAAGAACTAGGGTAATGATTGACTGTATTTAAAGCTCAGGTACAACACCACCACTCAGAACAGTTAAAATGTAAATGAAAAACAGAGCTGTTTAAGACTTTAGAAAGCAGCCTGATTTACCTATTTGCCCCCAGTGCCCTGTTTGTTTTTAACATTCCACAAAGATTTCTCCACTTCAGTAATACTGAACTCCATCCTAGCAATATTTCTGGTATTTTTACACAGCACCCTTACTTGTACATTGGTTCCAAATCTTGCATAAACGTTAACTGGCTAAAAACCTGTGGTCCTTATCTATTGGAAAGTTCAAATTTTTTTTAAGAATCCATCCAGTGATTGCTTTCAGACCTTTCGAAACCGGCTTTGGTTTATCATCATTAAACCAAATCTTGATCTCAACCCCCAAACGCCACCCACACCCCCATACAACTTCTTAAGATATTTAATTAACTTGTTAATCCTCTCTGCTGTATAACTCACTTTTCTTCCAGTTTATTTTCCCCAAGGATTATGCTGTTTAACCAGAAGTAGTGCTTTACTCTCATTGGTTACTAATGACTTACTATTTGGGTATGCTTTGACAGTTTTCCTTAATAATCTCACTCACAACCTAAAAGGCCTCATCTAGTGCTTGTGAAGATGTCCACACATTCCAGTCTGTAGAGAAGAAGCATTTCTGCAGTTCTTGGACCAGTTTTATGTTTTCCATATAGCAATTTTTTTTCTTGCTTCACTTTCTGCTTGTACTTTGGTAGTAAATGAATAAGGATATGGTCAAATGAACCAAGTGCTGCTTACTGTGATAGGGCATGTAGGCACCAGAGATGCTTCCATAACACTTGTTCAGTGTGTTGTTTCCTGTAGTATTAATATTCACGTACTGAGGATAGCATGGCAACAGATTCCATTTTACATAAACTGAAAACATTTACACTTATTTGGCCAACGCTTTTATAAAAAGAAAACGAAAACAAAATTAACGAATGTAAACCAAGCTAACATTGTTTCAAGTCTTTCAACAGGGGAAGTAATAGTACAACACCATGTTCACAGGAATTTGACTAGACAAAATTAAAAAAAGGATAGCATTAAGAGAAATGTTAAGAGGGACAGTTCAGTGTCTTAAAAAGGTATACACAGGTCTAAAGTCATTGGAGAACACCTTCCACTGGATAGGTCTAGGACTGTTTTGGGAAAGTAAGCAGATTCCTTTTGTTGAACAGAAGCATCTCTGAATGTTCAGCTGTAAGCTTGTGTCTGGTTTCATTAACAATATGACAGTGCACTGAGTAATCTCTCATTCTCTACACTACTGCATGGGGCTGAAAGGTAATTCCTTGACATCCAAGACAAAGGAACAGTTTTTTTTAACTGACCAGTACTTAATTGGTTTGTCTCAACGAGAAACCATGGTCTCTCCAAGTTGTGTTTCCAATTGTATGGCTGCAGGTACTGGAACACAGCTCATTGATGCCGCTCTATGCTCAACTACAATCTCATTAAATATAGTCTCTAAACTACTACTCAGCTGGTCATTCCAGGGACTTTTGGCAAGTGGTGCTGCATAATCCTGTCCAGCTCCTTCTAGGCCACATCCTGCTCAGATGAAATAGCTTTTGCAGTTACCTCCTTTGCGGAAGTATAAAAATACATACACAAAAATACATTTAAAAACAATCATTAACATTTTCACATTTGCTTATTTTTAATGTGTACATTTTTTTTTTTTTTTTAACATAATTTGACAGTTTGGCCGTCTCCTGCCAGATTCAAAGTTGTATACTATAAAAGTTACCCTTTCAGCCTTCTCTCAATTAAGTGGATCTGTATCCTGCCTGTGTTGTGAATACCATCCCACTCATTACCCTGATTCTACCCTAGAGGTAATAATTCTGGACAAAAGCATCAGTTTTTGTAATTCCTGTCCTCAAGGTTCTTTTCCATGTAAATGCAACAAGTTATCTCCTTTGCCAACAGATTTATTGCCTAGGAGATGTGAGTAGACAGCCTTGGATAACTTTCTTCATTCTACAACTAGTAGCATGGAGCTTGTTCTCACTACTCAGTCACTAGTGGAGATGTTTAATCCACTACCAGTCAAACACCACAGACACTGGTTCTCCTTTAGGGCGTTACAAAGCAAAAAAGGTAAACTAAAATTTCATGCTTAAAATTACTTACTTTTCCATGATTAACAAACCCGTGTTTCAAGGCTATATGGTCTGCCTCTTCTGTACCACCTATAATATGGACTGCCCATGTGTTGCCGTATATTTTCTGCCCTGAAATGTGGAAGTCCAAGGAGGTCAAGATGATTGTCAAAATCCCACACAATAGTGGAACAATCTGGAGAGCCATCAGGAAGGGAGAGATTCCCTAGCCTGTGTCTGGCTATCAAAAAAAATCCTTCAGTTCTGGTCCTTTACAAAAAACCACAACTATTCTGGGATCATGAACACTCTGGGGCAGAAATCACCTGCAAGAAACAAAGAATATAGTTAGTTTTAATAACAGATTAAAGTACCATGTTCCCAAGGCAACAATCATTCCAAATTATTCAACCAACCACATATTTATCATTAACACTGGAATGCCTCAAGCTTACAATTTTATTTCATGGTCCTTGACTTCTTTAAATTTTCTTTGCATAAAACAAAATACTGTGACCTGAAATATACATTTCATTTGTGTTCTTGTGTCCACTATGATCTGTGTAAATATAGAATGACAGAGGAAATTAGAGGCAAGAAATGCTGAACACACACCTAAAACTGAAAAATATGTTTCAGTATGTCGACATGAAGTGTAGGATGTGTGAAGCCCACACAAGTTTGAATCTCTTGTCATCCTTGTATTTAGCGCCTTGAGTAGTGAACTGCTATTACTATTATTATTACATAATAAAAACATACATTTGATGCATGTCTGTAACAGCTGGTGTAAATTTATGGTACTTGCAAAAGTACAGCTGAAGAGATAAAAGCAGACATAAAACGCAGCTCAATCATTTCCTCTTGGTGAGCAAATAGGTACTGCAATGTGTATAGTGGATTTTACTTTTCCTCCCACACAGACATTCACATCAACATGACATTTGAACGATTTTTTTTTTAATTCAGTTTTATTCTAGGATTGTTGAATAAAACTGAATTTAAAAAACTGTTCACATTTTAGCAGCTTACTAAAAGCGCTAAATGCAAGGGCGATATGAGATTCAAACCTATTTCCTCGAGGTTGCTAAGCCATAGCTTTTCCACTGTGCCATCTTCATAAATCTGACACAGAACAGTGTTACCACTGTGACAACTGATTGAAAATGAAAAGCTCAGACACACACATATGCGAACGTCTTTTATTTTGTACCAACTGATAGTTGGGCTTCAGCAACATGTCAATTGAACAATTTTTTTCTTCGGTTTTATTCTTAAATAAGCTCATACTTGTTTTGTCAACAGATAAACACTTCAACACAAACTTCAGCTGTGAGAACTGCAGGAGGGTGATGCCTTCATCCGACTGAATGGGGGGGGGGGCTGGGGGGGGTGTTGTTGCAGGCTGCATTCTGCTAACCCACAAATTTGCAAAACAAAAGTGGGCTGTTAGCGTGGCATTTTGTCAGGAAAATTTAAGGAGATGAGGGAAAATGAAAAAAATCGTAAGTTTCCGGGATTCTGGTGTTAAGGGCTAGTGGTGAAAATTGGGTGGCCAAAATAACTTCATACTCATTAACAGGTATCAACAAAGTAAGTAGTTCAATTATGCTTTTTCTACAATTTCAGCCAAGGAATGTTATCAAGAGCCAAGAGGGGAGCTGCCATCTTTCTGTCTTGCATCAGTTTACAAACTCACAGGATAATTTCTTTTTAGACATCCCACTTCTGTGTCTTGGGGTGCTCCCCCAGATATACATTTAACAGGTTTGTGTATATGAAGTATAAAGATTGTATTTTGTACCTGGTATATTATGAAAAATAAATCTGTAAATGCCACTAAAACACATTACAGGAAAAAAAAAAGTTCTAAATAAGGCTAAAGTTGGTACAAGAATAAAGCCACCACATACTCCTTTACAGTTACTTTAGCACACTTACGAGACTGAAGCTTTATACAAGTACTGTTAATATTAAATGGAGCTAAGACACACTCAACTAGCAGCCCTGTAATATATCCATGATCATAACAGAAACACAATTAGATATCAAATAGCACAAAAGACTAATTTATTTCTTCTCACATAAGTTACATCAAATTAAAAACAATATCTATTTCAAACAATGATAAAAATTATGCTCTACCTTTTCACAGTATAAAAAGCAAACAAGGAAAAAAAACCCCAGTCAAAACGAAAAGAAGTCTTGTT
This sequence comes from Erpetoichthys calabaricus, assembly GCF_900747795.2. NCBI lineage: Eukaryota > Metazoa > Chordata > Cladistia > Polypteriformes > Polypteridae > Erpetoichthys > Erpetoichthys calabaricus. The sequence goes on from NC_041410.2 coordinate 42,145,757, forward strand.
TACCTCTCATATTTGCATAAATAACATTTAACGGGCAGAGAGGTGGCTCTGAGGCTAGGGATCGGCACTGGCAATCGGAAGGTTGCCGGTTCAAATCCCATAAATGCCAAAAGGGACTTTGCTCTGTTGGACCCTTGAGCAACGCCCTTAACCTGCAATTGCTGAGCGCTTTGAATAGTGAGAAACAACTGAAAAGGGCTAAGATAAAAGACAAAGGGAAATGCACATTCTTCGATATGTACAACAAAATTTTTGAAGAGAACACAATGCCTCAGGAAACAGCAAAATGGTAACACCAATGAGTAAATGACATGGGAAAAATAGGTACACTGCTATCTAAACAGCATTGTTGCAAGTAACTAAGACTGTGAAATCAAATATCAATACTGTACTCTTAAAAATAATCCTGCAAGGCAAAAACCTTGCACTAATGTTACTTAAGTTGGGTTAGGCAATATGGAAGGATTTTACAGATCTCTTTTTGCATGCAAGTTTTAGGACAAGTCAATACATATTTCTAAATTGTTAATCTGTATTACTAGTCATTAAAAATGGATTTGTTTAGCATGCATGGCCATTTAACTAAAGACTGAGTCACTTTCATCTAGAGATTTAGAAGACTATAGAACTATGCTTCTTTGCCTTAAAACTTTGTTCACTACATGTTAACTTAGTGGTTTCCCCAATAAGCACTTAAAAAAATCTGCAAAATGATCAAGTTGCTTTGAATAATGTGGTGTACTTAATTATAATGCACAGAAAATACTCAGCAACCATGACAAAACAACATTAAAAACATTTGCTTCATTTGTAAAACATGAAAAACTCAATACAGTACAGTTTATGTACAGTAAAAAAAAAAAAAAAAAAAAAAAAAAAAAAAAAAAAAAACACATTCAGGGACTACCCCTGACCTCAAAATAAAAAAAAAGCATAGATGGAAAAAAATTAATGGCTACATTTACTTTATTTGAGCAATCACTGACAATTCTATTTGTAGTTAGAGACAGCGTGACACGAGTCTTATTTATCTTTAAGGGCACTTCTTTTTTGAACAGGAGATGTCACATTCATCAAAGCTGCAGTTTTCAGAGTTTCTCAAGCAATAATGAGTGACTTGTAAGTACTTCAATACTTTGAGGAATAAAAGTAAAAAATATGAGACTACTTTAAAAACCGCACATACAGTACAGATGTGCACTAAAGCACCCAAAGAATACCCTACATTTAGATACTATATACTTATGTACAGGTGCTGGTCATAAAATTAGAATATCATGACAAAGTTGATTTCAGTAATTCCATTCAAAAAGTGAAACTGATCGACTGAACAGACTGATCGACTCCATGCCATGCCGCATTGCTGCACTAATCCAGGCCAAAGGAGCCCCAACTAAATATTGAGTGCTGTACATGCTCATACTTTTCATGTTCATACCTTTCAGTTGGCCAACATTTCTAAAAATCCTTTTTTTGCATTGGTCTTAATTGATATTCTAATTTTCCAAGATACTGAATTTGGGACTTTCATTAGTTGTCAGTTATAATCATCAACATTAAAAGAAATAAACATTTGAAATACATCAGTCTGTGTGTAACGAATGAATCTAATATACAAGTTTCACTTTTTGAATGGAATTACTGAAATAAATCAACTTTGTCATGATATTCTAATTTCATGACCAGCACCTGTATATTCTAACCATTCACAGCCCTAACAGTCTAAATGTCAGGCCAATCTTTTTCATATGAAAGAAGGCTTAGAAAAAATGCTGTATATATATGCATGTTTAATTATTAAATAATTCAGCAGGTGCAGGGTCGTATTTAGCAATGAAGCATGCACTTTTGCTTGTCCTGCAACCTGGCATAAATTACAGTAATTTATGCTTCAAAGCCCTAAATAAATTTTAATATTAACAAATGGAGCAGCTCTTATCATCACTGGTGTTGACGAGCCAAATAAACACTTAAGTCTTAAATTTTAACTTGCACTGCTGCTGTGCAGTATCCTCCCATATCCCATAGTACTATGTGCAAGGCTTCCTCCACAACCCTGTAGACGTGCTCAATGTAATCAAAGAATGACTCCAAAGCCTCTGTTCCTTTATCAGTACTGTGTAAGGCATGGTATTAAAAAGCAAATCTCGCCATCACTACTTCTAGTCTTACAAACTCATTACACGTTAAATGATTACAATTCGCATCTGATCAAGCCTATATGTATGTACTTAAGCTTTTTTTTTTTTCCCCTCGCAAGTCCCACAAACATGCATTGAAACTCATTGCCCTTGGTGTTTTTCCTTTCAGCATGTGTCAAAATGCAGCTGAATCATTGCTGCTGTGAACTATTTTTAAATTGTATTTTTATTCACTTTTTCTCATGTAATTTTGTGCCATGTGGAGTAATTTGTCCACCTGCAGTTACAACACAAGGGTAGTACCAGCTTTAAATCGGAACTACAAATAATGTGAAAAAGGTAATGCTGTTATTTTGTCAGAAATTTAGTGTCAACATGGTACCAATATAATGGTTCTGGTGATAATCCTTGATGTAAATTCATTACGAAAGAAAAGTTTGGCAGAAATTGGAGCCGCAATACCTGACAAACACACATTCGGTTATAATTTTTGGTCACCTGGCACTCATGAAAGTCAACTCCGTGGTGCATCAATGAGGTGCCTAGCTTATGGTTCTCTCTATCCTCTAAGTTTTAAACGGATACTGAAACGCTGAAATGGCAGTTATTACTGCTTATTAGTTGACAAAGAGAGAAAAAAAAAAAAAAAAAAAAAAAAAAAAAAAAAACACCACCTCAGGATAACCTTTTTTCCTTTTAGTTACTTTAATGGAAAGAGATTTCACTTTAAGCAGCCTGGGTATACTATATAGCTTTCAGCATGTTCTGCTGCTTGCATTTTTATTGAATTCTGTGTTGGCACAAACAAAAATGGCATGCTGTAGCTTTACAAAAAAATCTCAAATTTTAGCTTCACATTACTACCATCTGCACCAATAAAATTAGGCCCAGTGCTAGAAAGAATTCAGTTGGTTTACTTGAGATAGCAGGTCTCTAGTTCTATCCAAATGCACACACACAGCCAGACCTAGCTGACAGAGGCATTGAGCAAACCTTGCGATACCCATCTCATAGCAAAATAGTTATTATGGTGTGCATAATTTTGTTAACTATAGCACAGTGAAGGAAAACTACTATAGTGCAATAGCTAATTATCGTACAAGATAACATTTCCTAGCTGGATCTTCAAACCATAAGTGGTTGAAAAAATACTTTTTTTTTTGGATAATTTATAGCTTATTTTCAACAAACTAGCCACTTGCAGATATGTTAGCTAAGAAAACATCAATATTCATATGCATGTAGCATCATTTAACCCATTTCTTGGCTAGGTGGGCGTTGTAGCATCGTCAACTTACACACCCAAAAAAAAAAAAAAAAAAAAGCCCGATTAAAGACCTGCAGGTAATTTTAAGTTTAGCACTTTCATTTGGAATCTGTAGCTGTTGCCATTCAACTTAAGGAACAATGAGGAATCAATGCCAGTAAAGCCTGGTTATCATGAAGGTATTGTGGGGTTATGGGCTAATCCTAGACACAGTACAAACTAAGTTTGCCAACAGTCAACTGGCACATTATTAAAAAGAAAAAAAAAAAAAAAAAACTCTAGTAGACCAAGCAAGACTACTGCAGTGGATGACAAAACACTTTTTTCACTTGTAAAGAATCTATTTCAACTATTGGTCAGCTCAAAAACAAAAACATTCTCCAGGATGTGTCCAAGATAACCATTAAGAGAAGACAGGAAGCTCTGTGCAGTATAGAAAGCTATTCTAAATATCAACAGAATGCATCAAATCTCATTGGATGGTGCATTACATTGTAGCAGGACAATGACTAAAATTATACTGCTTAAGCAGCCAAAGTTGTTCAAGGTCAAAAAGTAGAATGTTCTTGAATGGCCAAATCAATTACCTGATCTAAATTTAATACAACACATAATTTACTTGCTAAAGGCAAGACTAAAATCAAGCCCCAGACACACGTAGGAACTTATCACGACATCACAAAAAACTCCAAGAGCCTTGATTTCAGACTTCAGGCAGTTAATGACGGACTACAATAGATTTGCAAACAAGTTGCAAAATTACTTTTGGTAACTTGGGGGGAAAAAAAGAACTATATATAATAAGTGTTCTAACTCCTAAGACTCATTTAGCTTTTTGTTGTAAATACTCTCGATTAATGCTGAAGGCTGATATTAAAAGCTTAAATCCTTTCGTTTATTGCTTGAGCATAGATAAACAATTGTGTCACAGTGCAAACACATATGGATTGCACTATACTGTATGTCTCCTAAATTACAAATACCAAACACACATGCCTTGAGCATGGGAAAGGCGCTATATAAATAAAATGTATTATTATTATTATTATTATTATAAACATTCACTGGGATTAGAATTCTCAAATGATCTAAAATAAGGGGGGAAAAAATATGCAACTATCTAACAACTCATGACAACTATATATTAAAAGCAATAATACCAATTAAAATACACACACTCAAATGCTTTACTCTTTCAACCCTTGCAAACCTGTGTGGGGATAAGTGATCAGACATGCCAAAACTCACATAAGTTCTGTTTCATCATACTGCACAACCAGCACACAAATTAATTGAAATGCAACGGAATACACACTATATTGAAAGTGCTGCAAAGTTCTGAAGTTGAATAACTTTTTTACATGGTAACAATAACCCCCCCCGAGTATTAAAATGAAAGAAAAATTTAATAATAAGAGACTTGGCCAAAAATAAAATTCAACACTCTAGGATCCTGCCTAGTACAAGACACTAGGAGGACAAAATAAAGTGAGGACATGGAGACGTGTAGGTCTCCTTAACAGGCATCTCTAAATTGGAATGAAATGACAAGGGGAGTGTGTGTGCGCATGCCCTGTGGTGGAGCAGATTTCCTTTCAGGTTTGGGCCCTACTTTGTGCAAATTCTCATTAAACAGGCCCAGGCTCTCAAAGTGAAAATTCTCCTGATGCCTCCAGAAATCTGTTGATACTTTGTAGTCAAACAGACAATGAGTGAAAAATGAGGTGACCAACGGGTAACAATTAACACAAGCATTTGACAAAAAAGGCAGTGATAATTTGAAAGTATTATGAATTTAAGTATTGACTGTACAACTCAAAAGATAGGTCAGTGTGAATCATAAAATTATAGCTAATTTCTAATTAAACAAAACATCTCACTTTAACACTGTAAATCAAACCACACTGCATGGTTACAAAACAATCTAACTCAGAGGCTGGGGATTAAGAGGATGTCCTTACCTCTGAGAAGAATGTAAACAAGAAAGTATTCCAAATATTTCTTGCAGGAAATGAACATTAACAAGAATCAAAGCACATGCTGTATCAGAGCAAAATGCTAGGGAAATTTCATAGCACCTAACAATGAGAAGTTCACACACTAACATAAATTTTGCATTAGGCACCTATACTAGATAAGAGTCGTATAAGCAAATAAATTCACTTTAAAGGTTTCAAGTCAGATTTCTGAATTCAGATTACTAAAAAAAGTTAATAGAAACAAAGTCTTAAACCGGATTAATCCTGTTTAATGTTAGTGTTTGCCCAGACCCTGCCCCAACAATACCAGGTGGCAAATTATTGATCATTCCTGGACAGGGAACAAATTTATTGCTCTGCCCACTCATGCCTTATCCCACATTCAAAAGGTCCAACCTGCAATAAATTTGACCAATTAATCTTTGGTGCCAGGAACACCACTAGTATGAAGTTACAAGCCTACTGATTCCCATTTCTATATTTTTAATTCTAAAGTAACCAAATTAAAAATCCAACACCCACAAACAGTACAAGCATTTGTGTTCATGTATTTTGTTGGTATTTTATTGCTCTTACTATTCTAAGAATAAATTCAACAAAGAATTCAAGTCTATTGTGTACATATGACACACTTGATCTTTTAGTATATACATAAATAGCTCAACCTAAGTTACTGAAAACAGGCCATGTTCCACTCCTGGGAAGGCAGTATAGTCTCATTTACCTTCTCAGGTATTTCAGTAAGAAAGATTCAGTCAATACTGTGTACCAGTTTGGACAGCTAACAGTTTTTCGGGCAGTTTCAAGATCTATAGCTACAGGTGAATCTCAAATTAGAATATCATCAAAAAGTTATTTTAGTAATTCAATTGAAAAAGTGAAACTCATTATATGGATTCATTACACACAGTGATATATTTTCAAGCATTTATTTTTCTTTTCATTTTGCTGATTATGGTTTACAGGTAACGAACACTCAAAATTCAGTACCACAGAAAATTTGAATATTACATAAGACCCCAAAAAAAAAAAAATAGATTTTTAATACAGAAATTTTGGCCTACTGAAAAATATGCTCATGTACGCACTCAATACTTAGTCTGGGCTCCTTTTGCATGAATTACTGCATCAATGCGGCGTGGCAAGGAGACGATCAGTCTGTAGCACTGCTGAGGTGTTATGGAAGCCTAGGATGCTTTGATAGCGGCCTTCAGCTCGTCTGCATTGTTGGGTCTGGTGTCTCTCATCTGGGATGTTCATTTCCAAATGAAATGCAAAATTTACTTTCATCTGAAAAGAGGACTTTGGACCACTGAGCAACTTTCCACTCCTTGTGAATCTCCCCCAAATTCTTGAATAGGCTGTGCTTCATAAACCTCTCAAGGCTTTGGTTATCCCTGTTGCTTGTGCAGTTTTTTTCTGCCACATTTTTTCCTTCCACTTAACATGCTTGGATACAGAACTCTGAACAGCCAGCATCTTTAGCAATGACCTTTTGTGGCTTACCCTCCTTGTGGAGGGTTCCAATGACTGTCTTCTGGACACTTGTCAAGTCAGTAATCTTCCCCATGATTATGTGGCCTACTGAACCAGACTAAGAGACCATTTGAAGGTTCAGGACACTTTTTGCAGGTGTTTTGAGTTAATTAGCTGAGTGGAGTGTGACACCATGTGTCTACAATATTTAACTTTTTCACAAAATTCTAATTTTCTGAGATACTGAATTTTGGGTTTTCATTAGCTATAAGCCATAATCAGCAAAATGAAAAAAAATAAACGCTTGAAATATATCACTGTGCGTAATGAATCCATATGTAATATACAAGTTTCACTTTTTGAATTGAATTACTGAAATAACTTTCGATGATATTCTAATTTATTGAAATGCACCTGTAAGAGAAGAAACAGTCTGATATGTGATAGAGCTGAAATGTTATCACCCAGCATATCCATTAAGCACTACGCACTGGCTGCCATTAAAATGTAACTGGTGCATCACTAATCAGTACAGTGATCCAGCGCTATATCACGCTTCGACTTTTGCGGCTTCACTCTATCGCGATTTTTTCTCATACACGCTTACGTCACTACGCGTGCGCTTTCTGAGAACTTTTATCTAAGCCCCACGATGGCTCCTAAACGTGCGGCTTTTTCTAAGCCTTCTGACAATGAAACGAAGCGCCAGAGGAAGATGCTTACCATCCAGGAGAAGGTGAAACTCTTGGATATGATCAAAGATGGCAATACCCTACAAAAGCCTCCTCACGCCTATGAAAAGACAGCGCCAGCAACTGCCTATCAAGATGTTCTTCAGCCGCGCACCCAGACACCCACTGCTTACTCCTAGTACTCCTTCAGCGGAAGAAGACAACGACGCACCTGCTGAAGATACTGCATCACCTTGTCACGCTTGGGTCACAGATTTGCAGAGAGACACAGGAGGTTGTAGAAAAAAAAGAACTTTATTCAAAGCACTGCAAACAAACATTTGTCTCTTTTCAAAAGTTTAAACGTGCTCCATGACAAGTCAGAGATGACAGTTCCACCAGGAGCAGAGAATGTCTGAGAGAGAGAGAGAGAGAGAGAAACAAAACAACCAATTCCAAAGCTGAGAGGCGCTGCATAATACTTTTAAGTAAGCGGAGAACCGCGTGAAGTTTATCGCGCATTATAGCGCAAGTAAGAAGGGTAACGAGCAATGTGAAGGTAGACTGTCAGCTGTTTCAGGAGTTTTCCCAGGGGCGTCTGTGTCCTCTGAGGGTGCGATCAGCGCTCCAGCTTACAACCTGAAGACTCTCCTACTGAGCTCGTGCCTTCATAGGTTAGTGGATGTGTGTAAGAACTGTGTGTGTGTGTAATTAAATGTACAGTACAATAATAATAATATATTTGTAACGTCTAATATGTCTTATTTTCTCTTATTTTGTCTAATATATTGGGTAATACGAGTGTAATGGTGACTAAAGGGGGTTATTTCATGTCTAGAGGGCTCTAATAATGTTAAAACACGTATTTAGAAGGTCGTAAACAGGTTTTCTATACTATAACTGCGAAAATATTCGATTTATAAATAAAGAATCCTACTTCGCGAAAATTCATTTATTGCGCGAGAGTCTGGAATGGATTAACCGTGATAAACGAGGGTTCACTGTACTTACATTAGTATAAAGTGCATCAATCATCATTAAGATTTTGTTAAATAAACTATATAATAAAAGGTTAACAACAACTTCTTATACTAAGGGCAACCACAAATATTACCAGGTTACAAATCAAAGACAACGTGCCGGTGATGATATTTGTATTTTAAAGACGACACTACAATTCTTGCATTGGTAATGAAACTATTGCAACATAGCCACATTCTAGCTTTTTTAAATTGTGATTATCAAAATAGAAAGAACCTGCATTTCAAGAAAAGACATGCACTCTACGTGAACAGCTCTGAACCTATTCCAAGTTTGCCATTCTTGGGTCGATTTTAACACTAATTGTCATGCATTTGTACAATTACTTTTCAGACATTTACATATACTGGAAACAGTCGAGCAGGATTAAAGACAAGTAAATCCAGCAGTTAATGGTCAAGATTTGAACTTAAGTCATATACAACTAATTTAAATTTGCAATGGGAAATATAAACAGCCACTTATTTAAGATGAGAGTAGTTGGTATTTTTCAAATCAGTTATTTCTTCACAAACATGGTATATAGGCATTTTGACACAAAATTGCTTTCAAGTTAACCATTTCTATTATGTTAAAAAAAAAAAAAAAATACACAATCTGTCCTGTCATTTTTACAACAAACTATGGTGGCATGGGGCTCCAACAAAACAAAAACTCATGATTTAATAAAAGAAAACATGCCTTAAATGTTCCGGTGCATGTTTGTGACAACAAATAGGATCTGGAAATAATCATCATCACATATTCCTGTTACTATTTTTCTCAAGGGGACAAATGTGTTCTCTATTTGTTATTATTTGCTTGTGTGACTTCTCACATAAATACAGAAGTAAATCAAAACAAAACCAACCACGTGGTACAAACCGTGAACTGTTTCTTTGATTTTTGAGTGGAAACACTCTGGGGAAGTGGGGTTGTGTGAACTGTTATAGAAGACGACAAGTGCTGCTGCAGAGAGCACCGTTGGTTTTTTAAAAAGACTAAATCTCAAAATATTGATTTTTTTATTGTTCAGAAATTACATGTAAGCTATTTTACAAAATGCATAATTGCAAGAGATCAATACAAGACTCTTACAGATGTGTCAGTTTTTCAAGATTTTATGCTTTCATTTTCCATCGGTGCCTTTGCACCAGTGTTAATTGTAAAATATTGCAAAATTCATGGAAAATGCTTAACTTCAGAGCACAATTCCATGTTGCAAATGCTCGCAAACAAATGCTTGATAAGCACTAACCTTGATAAGAAATAACAGGGCTACAGGTCACATCACTTTACATCCAGCAGAAATGAAGCATACTGAACATAGTTCTAATTAGTGCCACTTTCCAGTGAAATGTAAAAGTTAAATGCAAATAATGCTGCTCAAACATAAAAGCTATACAACTATATTATATTAATATAAACAAAAAGCAGACCACTTGAAACAAAACACTGCAACATCCTACATAAAACTGTCTGTGCAAGGATATCAAAAGGTGTGACCAACCAATGTGGTTGACAGCAGTCTTTTGGTAGCCAACTACAATGAACCTGGATACCAAACATCACATACAAGTACTTTTGCAACCCATAAAGAAAAGCATTTTACCAACAAAATATAGTTGAAGATTCACCTAATAGCAGATAATAGGTTTGCTTTAAAGAATGAAGCTTTGGAATGCACCTACTAAGGATATGAAATTTATTTATTTATTTATTTTAATAATTTTGGCATTCACAGGAGTTAATAAATAGAAAAAAAAATTAGAGGCAACCACTTTGCCCTCTACCCTTTCAAAATACACCACCACCACAAAGGGATCTTCTGTTACTGTATGTTCAAATATTAGAAGACAAGGCTGATTAAAGTGCTCAATATTCATGTTTTTCACTCCAGTAGTGTAACTTCCTCACAATAATTCAAACCAGAGTAAAAATCAGGAGTAACAGTGTCTTCATTATCAATTTTTTGTCTGAAAAAGCAGAGTAATTTCCCCACTGAGTAAACTTAACCTTTGCAGAATCTGTAAATAAAATACAGGATTCACATTATTACATGCTGAAGTTGAAATCCCACAGTAGTGTTAAGAAAAAAAGGGTTTTACATTCAGTTCTGTTTTCCCTCTCTTATACATTGAATTTCACAAATCCAATTTTAATCTGGCAGGTCTAATAACTCAAGTCTCTAAATAATTGTTTGAAGCTTTTTTGGCGTTTCTAGCAACTTCATCTCATTTTTACCCATTATGGTTTTCCAGGATGCAACTTTATCATAGCCTATTAATTCTTTAAAGCAGTAGAGCTGAAATTCAGTCCTGGGAACCCTATAAGGCAGCAGGATGTTTCCCCCAACCAGTTTTATAATCAGCCATTCATTCTACCCATAATTGATCTAAATTAGATCTTTTTCTCTTATTTTGCATTCTGAAAAGCAATTAAAAAATTCGTATTTTGCCTGCTTCCTATTAATTTGCCTCAACAAGACACCCAGAAAACTAAACCAAATGCTAAATCACAACTACTTCACCATGACACACCATCATACATATTTAAAAAATGGATTAAATAAAGAAATGTGGAAAAGAAGAATAAATGTATAATAATGAAACTCTTTAACAAGCATCTTAACAGTTGGACAAGACTATTACAGCATAAGCAGAACACTGGTGCCATTACAGTGGACATTTTAACTAGTGTCACTAGAGTGGGCATTTTTAACAACCACCCAAAAAGTTAACAAAGGCAGTGTGACCAATTCAAAGTATATCAATTTGTTACTACTCCCAAACAAAAATTCCTTTCAGACACACATAGTTTAGGACACAGATTAATGTATTTCAAGTGCAAATTATTATTCCCACAATTATGGTTATTTGTTAATTTACCACAGATAAATGTGTTGTAAAGTGAAACTTTAGTGCCCATTCTTGCAGTTTAAAATTGCAACTGTGGGGTACTGGTCCAAATGTGAAATCAAAAACACACCATACTGGATATGTATTTTCTCCACAAGCTAAAAATGTTTGAGTATGCGCATATCCAGAGATAGTACACATGTTGTAAAACAGCATAACTATCATTTTTACAAAAAAATATTTTTAAAGTTGCTGTGCTATGTTTTTTTTACCTCATTACCACCCACCTCCTGCAGCAACCTTTTACTGCCATAGGTGGTTTACTGTAGCTTTTATGTGAATAAAACTGATGTTCTTTTGAGTGTCAAGTGCTTTTTCCCCCAGAACGTAGAGAGGCATGGTTTCATTTATTTATTTTATTTTATTTTATTTTTTTAAACCTACTGGCACACACCAAGCCATTCACACTCCCAATAAATTCAAATAGCAGAAAAGCCTAACTAGGATTTCTTTGGGATTTTAACTCAAAAAAAAAAAAAAGTGCAAATTCCACCTGGACAACTGGGTACAAGATTGAAACAAAATGATGAATCTGTGCAGTGCCAGCAACAATTTGTGCCACCCAACATAATCCACTTGTCCATACACTCTTCAATTTGCTACTAGATAACATTTCCATTGTTTATACTATACTGCTCTGTTTAACTCTAATGCACTTTTAGCTAAGGTGCAATAACTCACCGCGAGAATGTTGGCAACTGCACTAGGGTCCAGAAACAGGTGACAAAGAACACTTTCCTCTTATTCTGCAACTAGTTGCCAATGGAAAATTTGGAGCAATAAACACATAGATCAATTTTCTCATGTTTTTTGTGTTGTTAACATCAGACACAACAGCTACTGTCTATAAGTTCAAGGTATCAATCATCAAAAGAAAATGAAAGGAAACCGTAAACAGTTCTTTGCATTTTATGATCAGATCCAGGCAGCAGTCAAAGTACAAAATCACCCTTAGCTACCTCAAATATGTATGTGGTGCTGTGCTATTTTACTTCCTCATTTACATGAAAAACAAACCTCAACTGATGTGAAAAGAAACTGTTACAGGAAAAAATACAACTAATCCGATTAATGAACTGCTTCCAATTTCCTTTTGTTTTCATAAGGAAACCTCAAAAACCAAAATGCTTCAGTTAAAGTTTAAATTAAAAACATCGTACATACAGTAAATGTAGGAATTTGTAACATGTTAAGGCTTCTCGTAATGATTATTAAAAGGGAATTAAATCTGTGAACTGGATTATGAAATGAATTCAAAATGTGCATCAAAACAACCTAAAAGTTTAAGACCATAGTAACCACATATGACATGATCGTAGGAACATCTCTTACCTACTGATCTCTCCATCACCTCTTCCAAAATATAAAATCAATCATTAGGTTGTCTGCCAAGTACTAATATAAACATGAACCCCATAACTACTTTGACAAGGAGTGCAGCATATGTTTGATAAATTATTTCAAATAGAAATTTCAATGTATAAATAGCAGTCACACTTTATTTGGTAATTAAGTCAACTGGTACATTCAGACTAGATTAGTTGGGCTGTCATATCAAATATCATTACTACAATGTACTACAAAAAAAGTACATATTTAAAAAGGCAAAAACAACACAGTTTGCTTTGTGTTTCTCAAGACATGCTATGCAATACTGATGTATTCTGCCGCATCTTTTGTCACTTCTACAATTAGTCTTTGTATAATTTTGAATGATCAACTTCTTTCACTGGTAAATTGATAACCTTCTGTTGGTTAAACACTTTCAAAAACATTTTAGGACAGATTTTTCTACCTCACTGTTCTACTCTTACATCTACAGTTGTATAAATATATATTTAACATAAAAAAAAAAAAAAATAGTGGGAATGACTGGGCCAAACTGGAGTTAACAGTTTCCGAAATAGTCTTCCCAAATCCTACAGTCCTATGTGCATAACTGTGGATGCGGATTGAAACATTTGTATAAGTGATCATTACATCGCAACCAGAGAATGAATGTAAGGCATCCATTCATCTACCAGGTCTATATGGGAAGGTATTAAAAGTGACTAACCTCAATATCTTTTCATTTCCTATTTCAATTGTGCAAAAATCGAAGTTAAACTATTACACCTCAATTGATAAGTAACATTAATTCACTTTCAAAGAACACACAAATCTGATTCTGAACCAATTCCATAATGGGCTAAAAGTGGCAATAACACTTGCTCTTTTTTTTTTTTTTTTTTTTTTAATTTAAGGAAGTACTATTTTTCAAATTTTTCCTGGGCAAACAAGCATTTCCGGATATGATTTCTGCAGTTTTTCTTTTCAAAGTATTTACACGTTGCTGCAGCATCATCCTCAGCCATTTTTATACATAGTTTTTTACTCAGATTTTTCTCATGTATTACTGCACCTTCCGAAGTAATTTGTCAACTTTTAGTCACACATTAGTGCAGTATAGTCTCTTCTCAGCACTGCCGATGCTATGAAAAACCTTGTACTTTAAGGTTTTTGGAACTTTGGCTCTGAATTAGTACCAAACTATAATTTTCTATGATACATCAAACAAAAAACGCTAGAAGAGATCTCAACTTGAAACCGGTTTCTTAAAGAGCTTGCTTAAATTTTCTCAGTCTAAGTTTAACCAGTCCCACAAAGAAAGGTACAGAAAAATGAAGTGGGGTGGTTTTACCAGATTATTAGCATTACCAAAGACAAAATGGATAATTAAGGGATTAAAACAATCAATCCTTTTTCTCACATCAATAAAAAAAATTCCTACAATTATTTGTCAAGAAACGGATCCCTCACTAATTTCACACAATTTTGCTGTACTAAGAAAGAAGACATCCGATACTCAATACAATAAAATTATATAAACTCAAAAAAATCTTTGAAATAAATTGCAATTCTGTGTGCAATAAAATCTTTATATTGAAGAAAATACAAATTGGTCATTAAATGCAAATACTTTAAGTAGTGCAATCTTTTATACAGGATCTGTAAAGTTTAAATCTAGTCATTTTTACATTAGAAAAAAAATCAAATACTGTTAATGACACAGTAAAAATCAAAGTATTTTATTTGAACAAGCAATGCAATCTTTGTACTACAACAGTCATGTGAAAATGACATGAAAATGTGGCCTTTTGTAAACAGTAAATAAAACTTGCATTAAAATAATTATTGTGATCATTCAAAAAAAAAAAAAAAAAATACAGACAAACCACAAACACACTTAAAAGCACATGGCATTTTTCTGTAAATAGATTCCAATGTCCTTGTAGTTTCCAAATTTTAGCAAGGAACACTAGCATATCAACATGCTCTTCTGTGAGGTATGCTCATGCCAGGCAGCAAATGAGCCATGATGTACTAAATGTATACTCTTAAGCACTGAAATGTTACAGCACCTTGTTATATAAATAAAAATGAAATTTTTAAAATTCCCTGTAATGAGGCAAGAAATGCCGCACAGCAAGGGTTTAAATCAGGAGTGACATGAGCCCTGGTTATAAAATGCTTAACCAACTACAAAAACCATTAACCTGTGGATGAAGTGAAAAAAAAAAAAAACCCACACACATCACATACTTATGTCAAAAGCAACGGTTTACAGACTTATACTGGTTGCTTCTGTAATTCAGAAAGAAGATAATTAAATCTAAAAATTCTTCCAATTTATCCAGACTCTTGAATGACTGACATGCGAGTCAATTGATTTAGGTTAACCCTTTTAGATGGTATTCGGTACAACAGGCTGGTGTAATAGATGCGGGTGAGATAAAGTCCAAACGACCTTAGACACGATCAGATGTCTGGTCACGGGAGGTGTCGCTATTAACTCCACGGTGGTACAACTTTGTTTGTAAACTCCCCTTTCCAATATCGAGGTAAAGATTAATTGCAAGCACAATCTGAAGTCTGAAAGTACTTTAATTCCTGTGGCTGTGGTCTGTAAACAAATTAAATACATACACTAAGTTACAACGTTACGTACAAATACACATTTTAACACTCTGAACGTGTAAGTTTAACAAACATTTGAACCTCTTTATATCAAATTATCTATGATAAACTTACTTTTCCGCAAGGACGCACAGCATGGCTCAAGTGATAAGAGAAAAGGACAAACTATTCCCACAACGTGCAGCAAGCAAACAAAGGGACAAAAGACGTGCGAAGCATGAACTTTCACCCGGAAATATGTAGGAAAGGCGCCACAAGTGATTTTTAATATTCTGCCATTAGAGGTTCAAATTCAACCTGACAAAGGACTTTCTGACATAGCCGCCCCCAAATTTGTTAGCACAAATTTGTACTTCAAGAAGAAAGTCCTCATCACCCATCTGGTCCATATCCATCACAGTCTTCAACAGCTGGAAGCCTGACTAATTTGACTGTGGGTCGGATATACACTCGATCCTTTACCTGAATCTTCACTGTACGTATGCGACCATCAGGTCCTGGGTAGGTTTCAATGATTTTACCGCTTGGCCATGATGCTCTTGGGAGTTGCGCATCAATAATCATGACTACCTCTCCAACCTTCAACTCATCACAGTCAGTCTGCCATTTCTGACGGAGCTGGAGACCAGGTAAGTAATTCTTGACAAAATTACTCCAAAAATGATCAGCTAAAATCTGACTGTGACGCCATCGCCGTCGTCCCAGCAAATCATCTGGAGGGTAAACTACCTGTGGTAGTGAAGCATCTCGCCGCCCCATGAGCAACAGATTCGGAGTTATCGGGTCAGGATCTGCCACATCTGAGGATACATATCCCAGGGGTTTGGAGTTCAAAATACCTTCAACTTCTATAAGAACGGTAGCTAATACGGCCTCAGTCACAACATTGGTTCCAAGAACTACTCGTAAGGCACTCTTCACTGACCTGATTTCCCGTTCCCAGGTCCCTCCAAAATGTGGACTACTTGGTGGGTTGAACTGAAATTTCACTTGCTGCTTAGCGAGTTGCTCCTGCAAGGAAGGTGTCATGGCAGTAATAGCTTCCTTTAACTCAGCTTCTCCTCCTCGGAAATTTGTACCTCTGTCAGACAGAAGTTCAGAAGGCTGGCCTCTTCTTGACACAAACCGACGGAAAACCATGAGAAATGCATCAGTATCTAAATTTTCAATTAAATCTAAATGAACACAACGAGTAGTCATACATTTGAATATAATTCCCCAACGTTTTTCCGTCCTCCGGCCAATTTTTACCGTAAAGGGACCAAAGCAATCAACCCCTGTGGACCAAAAGGGTGGCTTAAATAGCCGTAGTCGTGCTGGAGGTAGATCCGCCATCTTTGGAGCCCGAGTGGTGGCACGCCAACGCTGGCATTCCCTACATTGGTGCTGATGTCGTCTGACAGCCTCACGACCCCTTAATATCCAATATTTTCTTCTTACCTCTGCAAACACACGCTCTGGGCCTGGGTGCAGAAGTTTTTCATCATAGTTCTGAATGAGCAGTTTAGTTATTGGGTGACATGGGTCCAGTACAATAGGATGGATGCCTTCCTCATTAAAACCCTCTATTCTTCTTAGTCGGCCACCGACTCGAATGAGACCCACAGTATGGTCAAATTCTGGTGATAATGTCCTCAAGCGACTACTTAGAGGTATTTCCACTCCTGATTGAAGATTCTTGACTTCTACAGGGAAACTGCTCTGTTGAGCTCTTCTTAGGAGTTCAACTTCTGTCTCCCTCCAGGTTTCTGCTGAGGAATAAGCACTTGAATTCCCATCAGCCGCCCCATGAAGATCCTGAATGGTAGCCTTAACTAAATCATTCCAAGACTGGAAAAGACTGGGATCTGGATATCTAGTGTGCTGCTCCATTACAAGACTTCCACAAAAGGTAGCATTCTTCATTTCAGTGGAGTCCTCAGGTGGGCCAGTAATCAAGGAACATGGCCATTCGTTAATAGGCTGTTTGAGAAAGGAAGGTCCATTCCTCCATCTGTTTAACTCACTAAGCTCCTTTAGGGTCTTTCCCCGGGTAATGTCATCAGCTGGATTATCTTTGGTTGCTATGTAATTTGGTAAATTGGTTAAGTTCTGTATTTCCGCTACTCTGGTGCCTACAAACACTTTATACCGACAGGATTCGGATTTCAGCCAGGTCAAGACTGTAGTGGAATCACTCCACAAGAGTACCTGCCCTATAGGCAAGCTCAGCTCTGTGGTAAGTAGATGCGCTAACTGAGCACCAGTTAAAGCAGCACAAAGCTCTAGACGAGGCATTGAGATTTGCCGTTTGGGGGCTACCCTGGACCTAGCCATCACAAAGCTAACATGTATTCCCCCCTTTTCATCTTCAGTACGTAGATAAGCAACAGACCCATATAATCGCTCGGAGGCATCACAGAATACATGCAAGTCTCTCTTAGCCCCGGGAGTATCAGCACAT
This sequence comes from Erpetoichthys calabaricus, assembly GCF_900747795.2. Taxonomy (NCBI): domain Eukaryota; kingdom Metazoa; phylum Chordata; class Cladistia; order Polypteriformes; family Polypteridae; genus Erpetoichthys; species Erpetoichthys calabaricus. The sequence goes on from NC_041410.2 coordinate 42,163,629, forward strand.
GGTGGGATGTAGCAGCGAGGCAAGATTACATGCTTTATACTGCCTAGCTCCTCTACCCAGGTAAGCCATCGTTGCACAAGGGTGTCAGGGGTAATGTGATCATCCCAACCACTTTCAGCCTTCCAAAGGTCTTGTACCAGAACCTTGGCTCGTGCTGTAAAGGGAGTGAGAAACCCCAGTGGGTCATACTGGCTGGCAAGTACCTTATAAATGTTCCGCTTAGTTGGCTCAATGCATTCAATTGGGCAACATCTGTAACCAAGACTGTCCATGGTACAGTTCCAGCGGAGACCTAGTGTTGGCTCTAGTGGCTCTTCGCCATGCTGTGAAAGCCACAATACAGAATTCTCTGATCTGGCCTCATCTGGGAGATGTTGAATGACTGATGTGAAATTGCTGGCCCACTGCCTAATTTCAAAGCCACCTTCAGAAAGATGTTGACACAATTTATCTACTAGCTGCTTGGCACTTTCTATACACGGTAAGCTGTACAGACAGTTATCCACATAAAAAGCTTTATTAACACAATTCCACACCTCTTCAAAGCCTTCCTGATTGTCCTGAGCATGTTTTCTCAATGCATATGTTGCACAACAAGGGCTACAGGTTGTGCCGAAAGGTAAGACTTGCCATTCATAAACACTTGGTAACTTATCACGGTCCATATTCCTCCATATAAACCTCAGTAATGACCTGTCAGAAGGTAGCAAACGTATTTGATGAAACATAGCCTTGATGTCACCAGATATGGCAACTATATGCTGGCGAAATCGAAGAAGAACACCCAGTAATGAGGGTCCCAAAGTTGGACCTGCAAACAGATGATCATTTAAGGCAAGTCCGTCCCTCTGATAGGAGCAGTTGAATACAAGCCTGTATTTACCATTATGCTGCACCATATGATGTGGTATATACCAAGCCTCTTCATGTGATTTTATTTCCTTTTCAGTCAGAATTCTGACATGGCCTGCATCCACAAGCTTCTGGATGTGCAGTGTATGTAAGTCAGCCAAATATTGATCTTTCATAAGACACCTTTCTACACGTCTAAGGTGGGGAAGCATAGCTTCTGGAGAAGCAAGGAAGCATGGACTTCTGGAACGTCTCAATAATGGGGTGGCATATCTTTTGACCCCATGGACCTCAACTCTCACAGTCCTTGTTTCAAGCAAGTCCAGGGCTTGTTGGTCTTGCTTGGACTGGGTCACCTGCTGCAGGTTCAGATAGGGTAAAGTGTCGGTCTGCCAAAGCCGCTCTACATTTCTTATTAGTTCAGTTGAGGGGGATGAGACATTCATCAGTATACATCTTTCATCTTGTCCCTGTCCTTGGATTAGACCTGCAGGCCCTTGTAGTGTCCATCCCAAAGCAGTGTGGACTGCAACAGGTGCATTCGGTGGACCAAAATTTACTGGTTGAATCGGCATCACCAGTTGGGGAAAATCTGAGCCTATCAGAAGCAAAGGACAGGCCCGGTCTATCTGAGGTAATGGTACATTGCGTAGATGCAGGTAACGCTTCTTTAACTCATTAATAGGGTATGAGTATTCTGGCAAGCACAGACTGTTTGCAGAGAAGGCCCGTTGAATGGTATATTTCTTGTTGGGTTCATTCACCGAAGAGACTTCAAAGTTCACCGCATTACCAGGAATCCGGACAATATCCTGTCGGACTGTTCTAAGAGTCATTACCTCTGGGGTTTGGGGTAACTTTAGTGTGCTGACTGCCGCAGTCATGATAATGGTCCTTTCCGATCCATCATCTAGGACAGCAAAGGTCTCAACTGAACGCCCAGCATAGTGTACTAGAATCTTCACGACTTTAAGTAACACCTGATGTGGACGTCTGTTCCGGTCAATGTATATGGCATCAGACTTGACTACGGTCATGAGTACACTCTGCCCTCTTCTCTGCATAACAGTATCATGCAGAATTGTAAGGTGGAGCTCCTTGCATGTGTTGCATGGCTTCTTCAACGTACACGAGTCAGGGGTGTGTGTACGGCCACATTTCCAACAACGCTCGTTATCTCTTATCCAGTTGGCAACCTGTTCAGCACTTAATTTCTTAAAGTCTGTACAGGCATTCAGATAGTGCTCCTTGTTATTGCAGAATGGGCAATAAGGTTTGAGCTTTTCATTGGACGTTTTAAGTGAAGGAGAGGAGTGAGGATTCGGTTGAAATGCAACTGGCTCAGCATTATAGTAAATTGTGTTGGTTGGCTCTGTTCTCCGGACTGAAATTGTATTCTCCTTTCTGTCATGCTTCAATGTCTCCCCCCGATACAGGGCAGCAGCTTGCTCCGAAATGCGTTTAGCACGGGACTTGGTTTGTAGCCAGACTGAAAGGTCCTGCAGTGTGTAGGTACAGTCTGCATTGGACTGTAATATTCCTTGAGCAAAGCAATATTCCACAAATCCATCACGATAACTAGAGGGCAACTTGCTCAAAAGCCGATCCACATGTGATCCACACCTCAATTCGTAACCACCTTCTCCTTCCAAAGCCTGAAGCATACCAACCAATGCATGTACTGAAAGGGCAAAGTCCTCAAATGCTTCAGCATCCCCAAATTTTATAGGTGAAGCATTAAGTATTGTTCCTATTTCACTCTGTACTAGCTGCCTTGGTTGACCATATTTCTCTTTCAGCGCTTGCAGGGAAATCGAATATGGATTTGGGCAATGCATATATGCTTTGGCCAATTTGTGTGCACCAGGAAATTTCAAACATCCAAGCAGCACTTGGTATTTGTACTGTTCAGTGAGATGGGGATGGCCATTTAAAAGACTGTCTAGTCCCATTTTGAAGAGAGCAAATTCACTCTCTTTGCCACTCTCAAAGCATGGCAGTTTCGGCTTAGGAATCCCACATGATGAAGCAATAAGCAAGTCCATCATATCGGGTGCGACTTGTACTGAAGGGGCATAGGCAGATGGCTTTGACAGGAAGGGTGATTCTGTAGGCATGTTAGAAATCGTAGGAGGGACATTCACCAGCTGGAAAGGCTGATGTACAAGTCGTGGACCCCCAGGCAGTTGGTGCCTGGCGTTTCCACTCTGCATATTATTTGTTACATGTTGGATTGGTGTATTGATTATAGGAAAACTAAAATCCTGGTGGTCTTGGGACATTATTGTTGCAGTAGGGACCCTGGCACTGTCATCCTTATTTCTGCCACTCAGGTCTAATGGATAGGACATGGTGAAGGGCTCTGCATTCACATTAAGCAAATCTTTAGTTGGTGCTGACAGATTTGAGAAGTGCTTTGGGATCTGGGAAACAGTAGGGGTCACAATCCCTTTGCGTTCATTTTCCATAACAAATGAAGAAATCATTTGTGCTTCTTCTAAGTCCTGCTCAGCCCTTCGGAGACGTCGCTGCTGGGACAACTGCTGGGCTATAGCCTCTCTTTCCTTCAATGCTTCTCTAGCCTGAGTGTCTAGTAGTCTACATTGCTCATCTATTTTAAGGTCTTCTTCTATTTGTTTTCTGAGTTCTTGCAGTTCCACAAGTTTCCTTTTTTCTCTAAGAAAGGCAGACTGTGAATCGCTTAATGACAAATGCGTAACATTACTATGCTGTGAACTTACAGTGCGATGTGACCGCTCGCTGTGACCTACATGGGAACCCAAAGCCGTCTGAGGAATAGTCGGTTGGGATATTGAGCAGCTTGTAACAGAGCGTGCCTTTTGTCTTGATGGGTAATATCTCACCTCATAGGCTTCTAGCTGGGGTGGAGCGCGAGTCTCCCGGTGGATGCGGAGGTGAACTGACTGCTGACTGCGTGCATCTGCGGCAGAACTTGTTTGGCAAGTTGTGCTCACTGTGCATTCAGGAGGGTAACTCGTCTCAGTACATAAAACAGAAGGACTGACCTGACCAGCTACTGAAGGGTTAACATTTCCTGCCGTATTGATCAGGTCCGCTTTATCTGAAGTGTTACTTTGAAGAGCTGGGCTCAGCTCATCAGCGTTTTGCTCCTTATCCATTTGCCTTTGAACTTTATCCTTGTAAAGAAAAATCCGGCTCGAAGGACCATATGGATTTGAATCTTGGTTTATTTAGCTTGTCTTCACTGGCGAGGACATTTGAGTTGCTCTGCCAATACCAAATAAAACTTGCCATTTCAATGCTTCAAAAAGAAAATGCACACACCCCCTAATAATACTATATGCAATGTTTTAACATAGTTGCACACTCGCCCAAACACACACAGGATGATAGATAAAAAAGCATAAGTCATAGCTAAATACAAACCTGCAAGCAGTGAATTTGTATTGTTAGTTTACCTTTTTAAAAGGCAAAATTTTCAATATAGCCCGTAAGTAAAAGCACACAAGTTTCAATTATACAATGATGAATGTAATACTGTCTCAGTTATAAAATTTGATTAATTATTCAATTACTAGGAGGACTGAAGCACAGGTTTGCCCCAGAGACACAGTGTCTTTAGGTTGGACAGGTGGGGAATATCCCTGGAAAGGTATATCTTTTCATAGACAGAGCGGGGAGTGTATCCAGCCTCCACTGTCCAAGATGGAAAAAATGACATACATAACAAGGGTTGCTCGTCAGTTCTGTGATCCAAATTTAAAGAGTTAGGTGCCAGGCTGAAGATTAGAACTGACAAAGTAGTCGTCTCCACAGTCCTACCTGTAACAAGCACCGGTCCAGGTAAAACAGAGGAGATTAGAAGACTTGGTGTGTGACTCAAATCTTGCAGGATAGAAGGGCAAAGGTTTATGGGGCACTTGGATTCCTTTTGGAACAATGGGACCTGTTCCACCACAAAGGGTTACATTTGAACTAGAGGGTAACCAATGTGTTGGGAAGTCACACGAGTAGGTTAGTGGAGGAGAGTTTAAACTAGGGATTGGGAAGGCAAGGAGGACAGGTAGGACAGGTCTGGTTTAGAACAGTACATGAGTAAATTAATGTTGTAAAAATAAATATACATAAATTCTAACCAAAAGTTAGAGTGTAAAAGTAAAATGAGTAAAACATTTAAAAAAAGTCTGCCTTAAATGTAGAAGTATCAAAAATAAAATATATAGTTGAGGATAATTATGATATTACACCAACAACAGAAATCTGGCTGAACAACAAAGATGCAGATGAGTATAACAGATGGGTACACATTTTTTGGGATGGATATACAGAACAGAAAAGGTGAGGAGGATTGCCTTTCATGTCAAACAGAATTTTAAATGAACATCATCTGGATGATGAGCCACATCTTAGTGAAGATGTCTGGAAAGCATTAGGGAAAGAAACTAAGAAGTGTGTTACTACTTAGATTAGTATAATTTCAATGTGCATCTTTTTAGTAATATTAAAAATTCAGGGGATATTATAGTTGCTGGAGACCAATTACCTGAATACTGACTGGGCTAACTCTGCAAAGAGTGGAGTGTAAGAGCAGGAGTTTATAGACTTAATCAGCAATTTTTTTTTTTTTTTTTTATATACAGTATGTTAAGACATCAAGGCAGGGGAAAAACAAACTTTAGAAATGTATAATGATGATAGAACCACTAGGGTCCAGTGACCATAATATAATACAACTCTTGGTGTTTTGGAAGAATGCAAATTAAAACCCAAAACTGTAACGATTAACTTTGTTAGATCAACTTTTGAAAAGATGCAGCAAAGTCTATGGAGGATAGGCTGGGATAAGCTTTTAAATGTGGAGAACGTTGAGAAGAAGTGAAATGGGTTTAAAAATGTTTTCATATAATGAAAGACAGGCACATAAATTAGAAATTAGTAGGAAGTTTTAAAAACTCTGCAGTGGGCTGATAAAGAGAAGAAATGGAAGCTGCATAAGAATAAATAGCTGTACAAGGTTTATATGATTACATACTACTCTACAGTTTCCACTGGAGTTATTAATAATAATAATAATAATAATAATAATAATAATAATAATTCATTACATTTATATAGCGCTTTTCTCAGTACTCAAAGCGCTAAGTATTAAACATATATAGATACAGTAGATATATATATTAAAAAAAAAACAAAAGATTAGCTAATGTAGTGCTGGGCAGTATACCGGTTCAAACCAAAAAACATTTTTTATTTTTGTTATGATATGGATTTTTCTTATACCGCAACAGCGGTTTAAATAGCCTAAACAACATTCGGAATGAGGCACAGCGGGAAACTGTTTAAGGACGGACCTTTTTCACTGCTGCACCGCTAAACACGCATACAACAGAGTACATGCGTTAGTGGAGGTATTGAGAGGTGAAAATGGACAGAGAACATTCCGAAACTGAAGCTGTATCAGACAATAAAGTTAAACATGATGACACAGAAGAACTTTTGCCGAAAAAAGGAGCCGTGTCTGTTGTCTGAAGATAGCTTGGTTTTAAAAGGTCAGATGTGGACCATTATGTTCAAATGTGTGAATACTCTTTCTATACTACTGGATAATACTGCAAGCCAAGATGTACTTGTTTTATTTTTTTTCAATACTGTGTAATGTACCTGGGTACTGTGTAATAGTGTGACAACATGACTTTATTCTCGACATTTCTACTTTATTCTCGCCGTTTATGTCGAGATTAAAGTCAACATGTTGACTTATTATTGTAATTTGTCATTAAAGTAGAACATCATAAAGTAAACATCTTAAAATGAATATTTAAATTTACTAGATTTTCTCAAACCCTGTCATAAGTTATGTAGTACATTAAAAGCTTTGTGTTAAAGTGTTACTGGAGCCATGTTAATCGCTACGTGCTTCTTAAACGGACTTCCTGTTGCACGAAGAGGAGGCGCAGGCAGCACACAGAATACATTCATTTCATGATATTCCTGCTCCCTGAACATTTAGAATGCTAAGATAAATACTTGATATTCATTTTCATGATGAAATGCATTAAAGCATGTATTAATCATGTGGGGGCACGGTGGCGTGGAGGTTGCACTGCTGTCTCACAGCAAGGGGGTCCCGGGTGTTCCCTGCCTGGAATTTGCATGTTCTTCTGGTGGGTTTACTTGGCGTGCTTCAGTTTCCTTTCAGTCATGTAGGATGTGGGGTTTTGTTACGTTATATTGACCCTGCTAGCGTATATATTGCTCGTATTCACCCTGCGATGTGCTGCCGCCACATTCAGGATTTGCTCCTGCCTCGCACACAATGCTTGTTGGGATTGGCGCAACCCTGAATGGTTGGCATAATTAAACATGTACAACGGAGTTCTGAACACTCTGTGGTCTAAGTTTATAACTACTTTTAATTTCACAAAGACTAGTTTGGTAGCAATTGGTTATGTGGAGAAAGAAAAAGGAAAGATAGGGGAGGTTTGTTACGTCAGACAGAGACAGCACGTATGCAATATAAGTCCACTCAGAAGAACATCCATTGAATTCTGTATTTGTGTCACCGACCACCAGATCACAAACCCAACATCTACACAATACTTTAGTTAAACCAGTGCGATACCCATTCATACATCCAGTTTTTTTGCAGCCTCATCACACCTGCCATAACGTTGATTTTAAGATGAAGTTTAGTTTACGACATTCTACTTTAATGACAAACTATGAGAATAAAGTGGAAATGTCGACTTTATTCTCGACATGTCGTTTTTTTTTCTTCACAGTGGCCCTAATATGCTTCCATAGGGCTATAGCACAAATTGAATTATAAGTGCAAGTTGCATTTTTATTTTTTATGTATATAGCTTAGCTTGAAGCAAGGTCCATATTAATTCAGTTTGCCTTAATGATGGTTCAGTTGGTAAAGATATCACCAAGTTGCACTTGTTTTATTTCATTTTTATTTGGTGAATACTATGTAATGCACCTGGGCTTAAAGTAATAGTGCAACTTCCAGTAATAATACTATTTATTTTATTGTTATTAGTTTAAATATTATGCAGTTTAATGAAAAGTCACTTCAACGTGTCAGTGGACAGAGATTGTTAACATTAGCAGAAAGTGTAGTTGGTTTACAAAAAATATTTACTATTTATTCCTTTTCTAAGACATGTTCAGTGCAATACAACTTTTGACAAGCACCTCTGGACATTTTACTAAGTCTAAATGCCTCTTTGGATGGTTGAAAATATGTTGTCAAAATTTTAGTTTAAGTTGTTTGCAAATATTGTTCAATAAAAGGGCTATATTTTGACTGCATCTGTCATGCAATGTGATTCCTTCTCTTCATTAGTGCCACCCCCTTGAAAACTATCACTTTATGGGGCCATGCAAACCTGTATTAATACTTGTGTGCACATTAAAATGTTTTTTTGTACAATGTACAATTCTCATGACAGTGGAATAGGTTATTCTTAGCCAGTCTACTGCAGTAATTGCAGTGGAAAATGTGGTTAAAATCCACTCATGCATGGGAAAAAAATACCGTAGAATACCGTGAAACCGGTATAATTTTGAAAAATACCATGACATAGAATTTTGGTCATAACACCCAGCACTAAGCTAATTTCTATGATGTTTATCTTTAGTTAAATATTACCTTCCTAGCACTCATTCATTCACATCTTCAAATAAAGTACATACAAGCATTTAGGATATGGTGTGCCTTCATGGTTCATGAGTACAGTGTACCTTGTAGATAAATGCATATAGCTTTCTAATGGATTCTGGCAATTGTTGGATTTGTTTTGTAATTGTGCTTCAAGAACTGGGGGGTATTTTTCGTACGTGGATTACTCGCTTAGCCGGATGTAATTGTTGACGATTTGGCCTGATCCTGGATCTGTCGGTTTTTTGAAACTCTTGCTGGAAGTGTTGTCATAGCAACACATCCAAATCCGCAAACCTGCTCGGAGCAGGTTTGTTCTGCGTAAACAAGGATTAGTTTACACACGTGATCAGTGACGGTGTGGAAGTCATCCAGTCAGGGCTTCGCCGTTCATGAATGAGCGACCAATTGATATTGGTGCGCAAATTATAGGAAGAGAATTTCATATAAAGAGGGTTTTGCGCGATCGGCAAGATCCTTTATTGCCCCCGGAGGAAATTCTGTACAAAAGATACCGCTTTAGCCGAGGGGGAATATTGTACCTCAAAGATTTATTAGCTCCGTATATTCGAAGTCAAACTCGGCGAAGTCGGGCTCTCACAACCACACAGACAGTAGGCATTGCTTTGAGGTTTCTTGCAAGCGGCACTTTTTTATATACTGTAGGCGATGCGGAACATCTATCGAAAAGTGCAGTTTGCCAGGCAATTCGTAAAGTCTGTTTGGCTCTGAAACATTTCCTTCAGGTTTTCATTGTGTTTCCTGGACACCTGCGTGTGCAGACAATAAAAGAGGCGTTTCATGCCATTGCAGGTAGGTAATACACAGGCTAAAACACCCACAGTTCCACGAAGAATCCCACAATCAGCCTAACATTCTCATTACCAGGATTTCCAAATGTGATTGGGGCACATGCAACTGATCAGAGTGGAGTTTGATCAAACATTATTTGGAAAGTGTACCTCTCCTCCTGATGAATAATCAGACACAGTGTCTTCATCAAATATTTGACCTTCGTTAATATCTCGTTGGTCAGACACAGGTTCAAGGGATATGACATTCCCTGCAACTGACCCAACAAAAAAAGAGGGCTATATGGAACATGCCTATAGCACACATGGAGGACAAATATGCAATGACCATCCTTTACCTGAAATGAAGTGACCACTACTTCCTGCCACTGGTTCTGAGGAGGAGCTTCCCCCTGGAATGCTCTCAGAAACAGGGCGATGGGCATTTTGCTGGAGAGCCAACTCTTCTGCAGGGGTTAGGTCTGGACCGCGTGGACCGCCACCTGTTTTTTGCTTGTCTGCCTCCTTATTAGCTTTAAAATTAATGTTTTTTATATTATATATGATTCTTTATGTCAACAATTCTTTAAATAGTTATATACCAATATTTACCAGTTTGAAGTATATTCTTGTACTTCACTTTAACCTGTTCCCATGTTCTCCTTGTGCTCACGTTTGATCTGGAATTATGACATATTAAATAATAATTAATCTGACACATAGGAAATGAAACGCTGCATTCACTAAGTACAATGTACACTACTTAGCGTTTCATTTTTTCGGCCACTTTTTGCCAGCCGTCTTTTCTGGTCTGGGCTGCTTTTGCAGTGTTACCCCTTGTGTATATTAAATCTTGAAATTCTTCGTGTCCTTCGAATAAAAGGTCTTGCGCCGCGTGTGTGAAAAAAAAAAATGCGCCCGTTCTTTTGTCATTTTGTTACAGCCTATCAAAGACTTGCTGATCATGTTTTCTAGACTCAATATATATGGGCTTTTCACTCTATGATTAGATCCAGCTACACTAATCTAATACACAGCTGCATTTAAAAAACCGACTTATCTGGATGAGTTTCACTGGCATTAACTCATTCAAGATGAGGCACCTGATCTCAGATGGTTTAAGCGACGTACGGAAAATACCCCCCCGGTTGATAACTCTTTCAAAACAGTTTCAATTTGAGCTGTCAAAAGCACTATAAAGATGTTGAACTATACCAAATGATGAGTAGAACAACTGTTCCGGTTCATTATTCATTTTAGACCAAACACACACACACACACATATATATTTCTTTATATTTAGAAAATAGTCAACAAAAGGATTAGATATACCATCACCCTCTATTCTGTGACTGACTGGAGTCAGAAAAAGCACACACAGTATATGCAAATGCATGATTTGGAACCATTACAAATGTACATTTGTATATTGAATACAGGTGCTGGTCATAAAATTAGAATATCATAACAAAGTTGATTTATTTCAGTAATTCCATTCAAAAAGTGAAACTTGTATATTAGATTCATTCATTACACACAGACTGATGTATTTCAAATGTTTATTTCTTTTAATGTTGATGATTATAACTGACAACTAATGAAAGTCCCAAATTCAGTATCTCGGAAAATTAGAATATCAATTAAGACCAATGCAAAAAAAGGATTTTTAGAAATGTTGGCCAACTGAAAGGTATGAACACCACCATATTTTACTGTTGGTATGATGTTCTTTTTCTGAAATGCTGTGTTCCTTTTACGCCAGATGTAACGGGACATTTGCCTTCCAAAAAGTTCAACTTTTGACTCATCAGTCCACAAGGTATTTTCCCAAAAGTCTTGGCAATCATTGAGATGTTTCTTAGCAAAATTGAGACGAGCCCTAATGTTCTTTTTGCTTAACAGTGGTTTACGTCTTGGAAATCTGCCATGCAGGCCGTTTTTGCCCAGTCTCTTTCTTATGGTGGAGTCGTGAACACTGACCTTAATTGAGGCAAGTGAGGCCTGCAGTTCTTTAGACGTTGTCCTGGGGTCTTTTGTGACCTCTCGGATGAGTCGTCTTTGCGCTCTTGGGGTAAATTTGGTCGGCCGGCCACTCCTGGGAAGGTTCACCACTGTTCCATGTTTTTGCCATTTGTGGATAATGGCTCTCACTGTGGTTCGCTGGAGTCCCAAAGCTTTAGAAATGGCTTTATAACCTTTACCAGACTGATAGATCTCAATTACTTCTGTTCTCATTTGTTCCTAAATTTCTTTGGATCTTGGCATGATGTCTAGCTTTTGAGGTGCTTTTGGTCTACTTCTCTGTGTCAGGCAGCTCCTATTTAAGTGATTTCTTGATTGAAACAGGTGTGGCAGTAATCAGGCCTGGGGGTGGCTACGGAAATTGAACTCAGGTGTGATACACCACAGTTAGGTTATTTTTTAACAAGGGGGCAATTACTTTTTCACACAGGGCCATGTAGGTTTGGATTTTTTTTCTCCCTAAATAATAAAAACCATCATTTAAAAACTGCATTTTGTGTTTACTTGTGTTATATTTGACTAATGGTTAAATGTGTTTGATGATCAGAAACATTTTGTGTGACAAACATGCAAAAGAATAAGAAATCAGGAAGGGGGCAAATAGTTTTTCACACCACTGTACATCAAATGTAAATAGACATAACTAGATAAATACTAAATACAGATTAAATTCCGTTATAGCGAACACCAAAGTAATTAAATTTTCAGAATAATGAATAGCTTTTGTGGGCCCAGACAAATGTTCATAGATCATCATGGTAAACGAATCTAATTAAATTTAAATCTCACTAGAACAAACATTTTTCGACCAAAAATGGCCACTCCTGCACTTTCCGCACAGAGTCTTGGGAACCCTGCAGCGGGTTGTCTCAAAGAGTCAGTCTGTCATGAAATACAACATTATACACATAGCCAAATTCCTAACCAGTGCTCCAAGCATCTGCGTGGGAAGTTGTGTTGTGTGCAGATACTGAACTGTTCCAGTTTCATAGCACTTCTGAAAGTTTTCTTTGAGATGAAAAAAAAAAAAAAAAAAAAAAAGTGAGAAAATGTAACAGTTTATGCTCAAAGAAAAGTTAATCCTGGAAAAAGTCGGTTCTGGACTGAATAAAACTCATGCAGCAAAAGCATTTTGGAATTCAACATTCATTGTCACCAAACGTCTCATTTTCATTCTGTATTTTCATACCTGTATTTCTATTTTAAAAAGTTACATCTAACATCTAGTTTTCATTCTATACTCATACCTCTATTTCTATTTTGAAAAAAATAAAAATAAAATCAAAACATCTCATTTTCAAACAAAATATTTTTTACAGTTTAAAAAGTACTGTTTTTTTCATACAGTTACTGTCAAGCTTGGGTCACAGAGATTTTCAAGGAAAATACAGGTACTTTATTACTGTATAGAGAAGGCAGGTCCAGTCTTAAGATTTCATTCAGAACAGGAGTTGTTAGGAGCCACAACACACCAATGATTCTGCATTTAGGATGCATGTTTGATTCCAGGTCCCGCAGCCTCTTGATTATCAGATAGAAGTTCTTACCTCTGCACCAGCCAAGCAGATGTGTCAGCCTCATTCTCTAAACCAATTTCTATTTCTTCGGTTATATTCTTGAATAAATATGCACTTGTTTCATTATACTTGTACCTTTTGTGAAAGTGTTTGTTTGATATCGAGACTTCAGTCTTCACACATTATGCACTTCATGTCAACATTTTGTCATTAGTACTATAACATGCAAAAGGTTTCTGTTTTAGTTATCAGTGCATCCGGAAAGTATTCACAGCGCATCACTTTTTCCACATTTTGTTATGTTACAGCCTTATTCCAAAATGGATTAAATTCGTGTAACGTGAAAAAAGTTTGATATTTTTGCAAATTTATTAAAAATAAAAAAATTGAGAAAGCACATGTACATAAAGTATTCACAGCCTTTGCCATGAAGCTCAAAATTTCCCCTGATCATCCTTGAGATGTTTCTGCAGCTTAATTGGAGTCCACCTGTGGTAAATTCAGTTGATTGGACATGATTTGGAAAGGCACACACCTGTCTATATAAGGTCCCACAGTTGACAGTTCATATCAGAGCACAAACCAAGCATGAAGTCAAAGGAATTGTCTGTAGACCTTCGAGACAGGATTGTCTCGAGGCACAAATCTGGGGAAGGTTACAGAAAACTTTCTGCTGCTTTGAAGGTCCCAATGAGCACAGTGGCCTCCATCATCCGTAAGTGGAAGAAGTTCGAAACCACCAGGACTCTTCCTAGAGCTGGCCGGCCATCTAAACTGAGCGATTGGGGGAGAAGGGCCTTAGTCAGGGAGGTTACCAAGAACCCGATGGTCACTCTGTCAGAGCTCCAGAGGTCCTCTGTGGAGAGAGCAGAACCTTCCAGAAGGACAACCATCTCTGCAGCAATCCACCAATCAGGCCTGTATGGTAGAGTGGCCAAATAGAAGCCACTCCTTAGTAAAAAAAGACACATGGCAGCCCGCCTGGAGTTTGCCAAAAGGCACCTGAAGGACTCTCAGACCATGAGAAAGAAAATTCTCTGGTCTGAGGAGACAAAGATTGAACTCTTTGGTGTGAATGCCAGGTGTCACGTTTGGAGGAAACCAGGCACCGCTCATCACCAAGCCGATACCATCCCTACAGTGAAGCATGGTGGTGGCAGCATCATCCTGTGGGGATGTTTTTCAGCGGCAGGGACTGGGAGACTAGTCAGGATAAGGGGGAAGATGACTGCAGCAATGTACAGAGACATCCTGGATAAAAACCTGCTCCAGAGCGCTCTTGACCTCAGACTGGGGTGACTGTTCATCTTCAGCAGGACAACGACCCTAAGCACACAGCCAAGATATCAAAGGAGTGGCTTCAGGACAACTCTGTGAATGTCCTTGAGTGGCCCAGCCAGAGCCCAGACTTGAATCCGATTGAACATCTCTGGAGAGATCTTAAAATGGCTGTGCACTAACGCTTCCCATCCAACCTGATGGACCTTGAGAGGTGCTGCAAAGAGGAATGGGCGAAACTGGCGAAGGATAGGTGTGCCAAGCTTGTGGCATCATATTCAAAAAGACTTGAGGCTGTAATTGCTGCCAAAGGTGCATCGACAAAGTATTGAGCAAAGGCTGTAAATACTTATGTACAAGGGATTTCTCAGTTTTTTATCTATACTAATAAAAGGCAAAGCCCTCACTGACTGACTCATTCATTACTAATTGTCCAACTTCCCGTGTAGGTAGAAGGCTGAAATTTGGCAGGCTCATTCCTTACAGCTTACTTACAAAAGTTAGGCAGGTTTCATTTCGAAATTCAAAGCGTAACGGTCATAACTGGAACCTCTTTTTTGTCCATATACTGTAATGGACGGGGGCGGAGTCGCGTATCGCGTCATCACGCCTCCTACGTAATCACGTGAAACGCCTTGAGGCCGATCTGGAAGAAGGTAGCGCAGCGCCTTGATTTAAACTATTCCATGTCTTGGTGGGTTTAATACTGTGTAAGCATACATATTAACACATGTGCAATTAAACGTGTGCATTTACGGGGTGATTTCTCAGACTTAAAAGCTCGCCTTTTATTAAAAAAGTAAATGCAAACTGTTTTCATTCTGAAGGGCACAAACCACGTTGTATTTTGTAATGATAGTTGATTAGTAAGGTCTATTAAGGGATACTTACAGAATGATTAGTAATGCCTGTGAATGCCGATGCAAGTAGGAGAATGGGCGTGAACTAAAGAACGAGTAGTAACATGTACAGTAAATGTCTCTAAAGTCTGTCTATTAAAAAGTTATTATATCTTTCAATCCGGTGTATTGATTAAACTACAAACCTAACAAGATCACTACATGCTGTCAGAAGTGGCGGATTAGAAGAGGAATGTGAAGAAGAGGTTCAGCTTTTGAACGAGTCTTGTGTCTGTGAGTAACCCGAAAACGTGGTCAGAAAGTGCTAAGACGTTCTAGCAAAACAGAAAAAAAAATAATATGGAAGGATTACAGCCCCCACCAAATCTCCAGTTAAAGGGAAATGTAGCTGAAAATTGGAAAAGATTTAAACAGAGATTCGAGTTGTATCTTGCTGCGACTGAAGCAGATAGGAAAAGTGAAAAAATGAAAGCGTCTATGCTTCTACATGTAATTGGCGAAGAGGCGCTAGAGGTGTATAACAATATTCAGTTTGAAGAAGATGGAGACAATATGAAATTGAACAAAATAGTTGAAAAATTCGAAGCGTATTGCAACCCAAAGCGCAATGTGACGTTTGAGCGGCACAAGTTTTTTACATGTTTCCAGAAAAGCAGCGAAACAATAGACCAGTATGTGACGGAATTGCGTAATAAGAGCTGTTCCAAGAAGAAACCGTCCGAGACATCAAAGGACCAATAACCTCTAATCAGAACACTAACACCAGCGAAACAAATATTAACGATAAAACAAGTATAAATCAGGAAAGAACATCTCAACTGCAAACACAATTAACCAGAAGATCAAAACGTCAAGTAAAACCACCAGAACGACTCATTGAGACATGTTGAGAATTAAAGGAACATTTTCAATTAAGAAATGCTGAATTCCTTTAACAGTTGTGCTTTTTATACATAGTTTGAATGCTGGATGTATACCTGAAATGTTCTGGATAGTTCAGTTGTTTGAAGCGATAAAGTTTATCAAAGTAGCATTTGAAATGTATAACATTACTAAGTTTATAAGTACTGCCTTACTTCTCTTTAAGAAAGGAAGATGTAATGATACTTGATTTAAACGATTCCATGTCTTGGTGGGTTTGCGTAGCTTATTGTCAATATCTTTACACCTGTTTTTAAGACTTATTGACTGAAACGGGCTTTCACGAAAAAAGTTAGGGCTTTGCTACAGGTTACACCCTCCACAAGTTAAGGAAGTAAAAATAAAGGTATATATTTCTGTTTTATTTAAACCTTTTAAGTTCGTATGCATAGCCACATTTGGCTGTTTTAGTTTTTTTTTTTCTTTCTTCAGTAATATTTAATCTCCTTAAAGAAAAAGAACATATGCATTTTACTTTTTTTGTATCTCTTTAGTAATATTTTAGTGTAAAAGGATAACCAGTATTTAAACCTTTTATGTTACTTTATAAAGTTATTTTTCAACATTGTGTAAAATTAATAAGAAAGCTACATATTTTGGCAGCTGCTGCTTTAATTTTCAATGAAATGAAAAAAGCTCTCCAAGAGAAAACCTCAATGAAGAAGAAACAGTTTGCACTATCTAAAAAGGAGAAACCCTCATTTATAAAGGTTTGCTGCAGATGACTTAACTGAAAATAAATGAATAGTTCCTATGTGTATAATACATATTTATCTATTTGACTTATGCCTTTATTCCAGCAACTTGCAACATCTGAGGTACAATTTGTTACATTACTTTTGTTTTTTGCAGCACAGGCAGGTGAAGTGACTTCCTCAGGGTCACACAGTAGTGTCAGTACCAGGATTTGAACTGACAAGCTCCGGGTTTGCTGAAATATTACTGAAGAAAGAAAAAAAACGAAAACGGGCAAATGCCCATCCATCCATTATCCAAACCGCTATATCCTAAATACAGGAGCCAATCCCTGCCAACACAGGGCACAAGGCAGGAAACAAACCCCGGGCAAGGTGCCAGCCCACCACAAGTCGCACACACCCACACCATGGACAATTTAGAATCGCCAATGCACCTAACCTGCATGTCTTTGGACTGTGGGAGGAAACCGGAGTACCCGGAGGAAACCCAGACAGACACGGGGAGAACATTCAAACTCCAAGCAGGGAAGCGAACCCGGGTCTCCTAACTGGCACCTTTCACTGCGCCACCATGCCGCCCGCATACAAACTTAAAACGTTTAAATAAAACAGAAATATATACCTTTATTTTTACTTCCTTAACTTGTGGAGGGTGTATCCTGTAGCAAAGCCCCAAGTTTTTTCATGAAAGCCCCTTTCAGTCAATAAGCCTTAAAAACAGGTGTAAAGCTAAACTTGCAGCACCACTATTCAATTACACTTGCCTAACGCCTCTCCTAAGGGGACATACTGTGGAATCTAGGCATCAGTCAAAGCACCAATCACAGGCCCGATTAGAAAGCGGGAAGCTGTGATTTGTCGTCTCCCTCCCATGTAACAATCACAGCCCGTGTTACAACACACTATGTATGTATGTGTACAGTAATCCCTCCTCCATCGCGGTGGTTGCGTTCCAGAGCCACCCGCGAAATAAGAAAATCCGAGAAGTAGAAACCATATGTTTATATGGTTATTTTTATATTGTCATGCTTGGGTCACAGATTTGCGCAGAAACACAGGAGGTTGTAGAGAGACAGGAACGTTATTCAAACACTGCAAACAAACATTTGTCTTTTTTTCAAAAGTTTAAACTGTGCTCCATGACAAGACAGAGATGACAGTTCCGTCTCACAATTAAAAGAATGCAAACATATCTTCCTCTTCAAAGTAGTGCGCATCAGGAGCAGAGCATGTCAGAGAGATAGAGAAAAGCAAACAAATCAATAGGGCTGTTTGGCTTTTAAGTATGCGAAGCACTGCGGCACAAAGCTGTTGAAGGCGGCAGCTCACACCCCCTCCGTCAGGAGCAGACAAAGAGAGAGAGAGAGACAGAGTTGGTTTTTCAATCAAAAATCAATACGTGCCCTTCGAGCTTTTAAGTATGCAAAGCACCGTGCAGCATGTCACTTCAGGAAGCAGCTGCACAGAAGGTAGCAACGTGAAGATAATCTTTAAGCATTTTTAGACGAGCGTCCGTATCATCTAGGTGTGCGAACAGCCCCCCTGCTCAATCCCCCTACGTCAGGATCAGAGAAGGTCAGCGCAAGAGAGAGAGAGAGAGAGAGAAAAGTTGGGTAGCTTCTCAGCCATCTGCCAATAGCGTCCCTTGTATGAAATCAACTGGGCAAACCAACTGAGGAAGCATGTACCAGAAATTAAAAGACCCATTGTCTGCAGAAATCTGTGAACCAGCAAAAAATCCGCGATATATATTTAAATATGCTTACATATAAAATCCGCGATGGAGTGAAGCCGCGAAGCGCAATATAGCGAGGGATTACTGTATATATATATATATATATGTAGATGTGTATATGTAGATATGTATATAAATGTATATATATGTTTACATAACCTCTTTAACATACTACTTCTCCGCTGCGAAGGGCAGGTATTTTGCTAGTTTTTAATAAATTTGCAAAAACCTCAAGTAAACTTTTTTCACGTTGTCATTATGGGGTGTTGTGTGTAGAATTTGGAGGAAAAAAATGAATTTAATCCATTTTGGAATAAGGCTGTAACATAACAAAATGTGGAAAAAGTGATGCGATGTGAATACTTTCCGGATGCACTCTGTGTTCAACATTTCTTGCCTCGCATTTCCTGTCATCCAACATTTACCCAGATCTTTGTAGACCTGGAACACATATGAAATACATGGATTCCAAATAATATACAGTACTGTACAAAAGCTTTAGGCAGGTGTGAAAAAAAATGCTGTAAACAAAGAATGCTTTCAAAAATGGAAGTGTTAATCATTTATTTTCATCAAATCAACAAAATGCAGTGAATGAACAAAAGAGAAATCTAAATCAAATCAATATTTGGTGTGACCACCCTTTGCCTTCAAAACAGCATCAATTCTTCTAGGTACACTTGCACACAGTTTTTGAAGGAACTTGGCTGGTAGGTTGTTCCAAACATCTTGGAGAACTAACCACAAATCTTCTGTGAATGTAGGCTTCCTCACATCCTTCTGTCTCTTCATGTAATCCCAGACACACTCGATGATGTTGAGATCAGGGCTCTGTGGGGGCCATACCATCACTTCCAGGACTTCTTGTTCTTCTTTACGTTGAAGATAGTTCTTAATGACTTTGGCTGTATGTTTGGGGTCGTTGTCATGCTGCAAAATAAATTTGAGGCCAATCATACACCTCCCTGATGGTATTGCATGATGGATAAGTATCTGCCTGTATTTCTCAGCACCGAGAACACCATTAATCCTGACCAAATCTCCAACTCCATTTGCAGAAATGCAGCCCCAAACGTTCAAGGAACCTCCACCATGCTTCACTGTTGCCTGCAGACACTCATTATTGTACCGCTCTCCAGCCCTTCGACAAACAAACTGCCTTCTGCTACAGCCAAATATTTCAAATTTTGACTCATTAGTCCAGAGCACCTGCTGCCATTTTTCTGCACCCCAGTTCCTATGTTTTCGTGCATACTTGAGTCGCTTGGGCTTGTTTCCACGTCAGAGGTATGGCTTTTTGGCTGCAACTCTTCCATGAAGACCACTTCTGGCCAGACTTCTCCAGACAGTAGATGGGTGTACCTGGGTCCCACTGGTTTCTGCCAGTTCTGAGCTGATGGCACTGCTGGACATCTTCTGATTTCAAAGGGTAATAAGCTTGATGTGTCTTTCATCTGCTGCACTAAGCTTCCTTGGCCGACCACTGCATCTACGATCCTCAACGTTGCCCGTTTCTTTGTGCTTCTTCAAAAGAGCCTGAACAGCACATCTTGAAACCCCAGTCTGCTTTGAAATCTTTGTCTGGGAGAGACCTTGCTGATGCAGCATAACTACCTTGTGTCTTGTTGCTGTGCTCAATCTTGCCATGACATGAAACTTTTCCACAACCTCACCTTGGTAGCAGAGTTTGGCTGTTCCTCACCCAGTTTTAAGCCTCCTACACAGCTGTTTCCATTTCAATTAATGACTGTGTTTCAACCTACGTGTGACATTGATGATCATTAGCACCTGTTTGGTATAATTGGTTGATCATACACCTGACTATAATCCTACAAAATCCCTGACTTTGTGCAAGTGTACCTATAAGAATTGATGCTGGTTTGAAGGCAAAAGGTAGTAATATCAAATATTGATTTGATTTAGATTTTTCTTTTGTTCGCTCACTTTGCATTTTGTAAATTGATAACAATAAACAATCATTTATATTTTAGAAAGCATTCTTTGTTTACAGCTTTTTTTCACACCTGCCTAAAACTTTTGCACAGTACTGTATATTTTATATTATACATCTCCAAGCACCTCACATCCAGATAAAGAGTCTTTAGCTGAGAGAACTTCAGCTACGTCAGTGGGGAATGGGATAGCAGGCTGCTTGCTGCCAGTGCTGATCGACACTTTTGCAAAACAAAGATGCTGATGAGGAGGTGCAAAGGAATTTAAGGTGGCTCAGGATTATGGCTTTTTTCGTATGCTTCAGGGATTCTAGTGTTAAAGAAAAAAATAGTCTTGCATTTGAGAATATCAGACTGAAATTTCTTAATCTGTGCATTTTAGGACTGAAGCTTCTAAAATGTATTATTTTCTCATACAACATTAGGTTTTACATTTCTTTCTGAAATGTCTTAAAACTTAAATAAACAATTTAACGAAGGTCCTGTTTCAAAATAATACAATCTAAAATAAGTACTAAATATGTACTACATGGAATTTAAATAAAGTATGAGCGCTATGGACCATGATGGGAACAAACCCTACGAGTAGATATAACTGACAGCAACAGATTTACTTTATTGAAAAAGTTGGAAATTCTCACTGCCATTGATGCTGGCAAAAAGAAAAATGCTGCCAACAAGTTTTGCATTCCTCAGTCAGCCTAGTTAACTGTATCTGCTGAAAGACTGTGCCATGTTCAAATTCCATTTTAATGAAATCTCCATTTAAACAAATAGTTTTTTCAGTCCCAAGCACTTCAGTCTAATGGAATTTGACCTGTAGTGACTAGAGAGCTGGGCAATATGGACTTGAATATATTATAATAAATTTGACATAAAAAGCAATTGTGATTGAGCTCTCAAAACACCTTAAAGATTAAAAACTCAATACACACGTAATGTATTTCCAATATAGAGATCAAAACCCAATATCGTGAAAAACTGGAGAAGAAAAAAATGTTTCTTTTCAAAATTTATCAATCATTTTGTGTTACATCTCCTCTACCAATCTGAGTTTTCATTGGATACATTACATTCATCACCTTGCCTATTTTGCTGGTATCTGTGTCCGCCAGTCACTATCACACTATCACATCATCAAACACTGCACTTACACTCTCTCTGGCTTTAACACAAGGAAAACATATCTCTTGATTCATTATCATCCTAATCGATCCAAACACATTATACAAGTATGTTTTGTCTTTACTGGTTCCAAGTCATGTATTTTCAGTGCAGTGTCTGTAGCAGTCATTCTGTACAATGTGCATGAGTATTCATTTTATAATATTCATAGATAGATAGATAGATAGATAGATAGATAGATAGATAGATAGATAGATAGATAGATAGATAGATAGATAGATAGATAGATAGATAGATAGATAGATAGATAGATAGATAGATAGATAACTTTATTAATCCCAAGGGGAAATTCACATTCTTCAGCAGCAGCATACTGATACAATAAATAATATTAAAGTAAAGAATGATAATAATACAGGTGAAAAAAACAGACAATAACTATGTATAATTACTGCTTTTGCAGCTAGTCATCTGGTGGTCTTAACAGCTTCTGCAATCCTTATGTCTCTACTGTATAGAAAGTAAGTATGTACTTTGAAGGGCCAGATCCAAAACTTTACTTTCACTTGCAATACAAATAAAAACTGGTAGTGTTATTGATCCACTTCAGACATACATGATGTCACAACCAAATCAGTAATATAGCCTTCCACCATACATGCATTTAAGGGGTACATTAGCGGACTATAATGAGAATACCAAGTATTGCCACAGGATATACTATGTAACATCGAGCCCTGTGCCAGCATCACAACATGGCTAGCTTGCATACATAATTAGCCAAGTGCTGCTGCTAATAGCCAAAACACGTGTTAAAGAACTCCCCCACCTGAAAAGGAAAACAAATGAGTCCCTGTAAATTAATGAAAGTTATTATTGTTTACAAGAAATTTATGGATTTCTTCGTGGAAGAAAAAAAAAATTCAAACCACCTGCATAGATATATTAAAAAACCTTATCCAATCTTTTTGGAATTAGCCAACCAACAATAAGCCAGTGTGACTGGAAAATGCCTTGCAGGAGAGGAGACGTCCTCAGTGTGGAGGTGTAACTCATGGATCACATATCCCCATCACTGCCCCAAAAGGATTATTTCGAACAAAATGGGATGCCTTTGGCTCTTTGGGAGGAACTGAAAGCTAATGTTACATGGTTTAGCAAGTAAAATTCTGCTTTAAAAATAACATTTTGGAGAAAATAAAGCCAACATATTTTATCAACATTTATCTGCATAATTAGGCCATTTCTTCTTAGCTATCAATTCGTCCACCTGTTTTTCTGTATAAATAAGGTATTTCATACCTTTTTAAACTGCATAACTTAACATGCAGGTCAACCTGTGGCCAAATTGAAACTATCAGTATGTGAAGAACAGCAATACTGGCTTACTCAGTTAAAATTTTGATGCCCTACTAGGCTGAGTCTCAGTACTTTAGCAAAACCAACTATATTCAGCTTGAAACAGGAACAGCACAGTTATTTACTGTAGCGGGATCTACCATTCTCCTATACACAGACACAGCAATCAAGCAGAGTCGTGGCCAGGTTAGTGGCCAAATACTGTTCCCTGCATTCATAATGTTCCTTGCATCACCCATTGACAGCAAGCGCTTATAGCACAACTGTGACTGACTTGGATCTGCTTTTGCTGCAAGCCACTGCAGCGCTGACAGCCTGCGGCATTACACTATTTATAGTTATACAGTGCTATGAAAAAATTAGCCTTCTTAATATCACATTGGCAAATTTTATGAATGACCTCAGTCATTTAGACAAAAAGCAATTTAATGGAAGCAATGTGTTTAAGTTAAAACTATACAGTTTTTAAAATAAACATTCCTAAGTCAAAGAATAAAAATCTCTATCACCCATGTGAAGTAATTGCCCCCATACTTTCAAAAATTACAACAAAGTCTGCACAATTACTTTTGACTGCCTTGATACTGTATACCAACCATGGAAAGTGACAATTACTGAATTTTATTTAGTACTCCCATTTCCTCAGAAATCAAGCTTTTCCAGTTACAGACTGCTCTCCACAACAAATGAGTGTTGTAAATCAACCACATACACATTCACTAAGAGTAAGTGCACTGGTAAATTGAAGGCACTCAAATCATAAGACTACATGCTAAAGGCTGAACACATTTTTAGGAGTCTGACCCCAAACAACATCATTTCAAAAATGTGCAACCAAGGCTTACAGTAGCTTCCAAAAAAACTGATAAGCATGTTTAACATTTCAACCTAAATCACCTAAATACCAAAATGAAGATAATCTGTAACTTGAAATTTTGTTTTCAGAAGTGCAATGTGCAAACTATAAAACCCTCTACAGGCAAACATTTAACCAGCCATTTAAAATGTAACCACATAGTCCAGTATAAAGACTATATGAAAGCTAAGCAAAGCAGCACCATGTCCCTTAATGTTAGTGCCATGGCACAGATAACCATTAATTACGATTTTACACTAAAATGCAGTCTTATATCCAGAAGGCTACTGAAAGCAAAGTCAGATAAAAGCAGCCATTGAGTTTTATTAATCAAAAGACAAGGCTTCGATAAAAACTGTACACAACCAAGGTTTTATGAAAAAGTCCAACACTCAGGATAAGTCTTTTTTCCCCTCCTACAATTAGTTTACCCAAAGTACTTTGCATTTTATTACAAATATCAGAGAGAAAATAAGATGCATCTGAAACAAGTGGCACTTTATTCAACCACAACCACTTTGTGATTGAGTAGAACTATTGAAGCATGCCTGAACAGAAATGTTTATTATATTGATGAGAAACACATGCTTGAAGGTTGGAGATGCTGGCAAAGATGTTTCTTCAAATGTGTGACTTTCGTTACAATACTTTCTTCAACAACAACACAAACTGTCCATATTCCCCGGATTTCCCTGACCCCATCAGATTCAAATTTGCCTTTTACGTTTACACGCAGACAATTTCCTGTTAGATTGGCCTTTGCAATGACAATTAATAAGGTGCAGGGACAAGCTTTCAAAAAAGATATGCCTATATCTGCCAAAACCAGTTTTCAGTCACGGACAATTGTATGTTGCTCTCTCCAGAGTTCCATCTGTTCATTCACTCACAGTCGTATCCTCAAACCCACCCCATTTGGACAACTGTGTCTTTCAGGAAGTATGCTACGCCGTGGGTTGGCTAAGTACTGAAAACTACCTGAAGTGGCAAAAATTTTATAAGTACAGTGATCCCTCGCTATATCGCGCTTCGCAGCTTCACTGTATCGCGGATTTTATATGTAAGCATATTTAAATATATATCGCGGATTTTTTGCTGGTTCGCGGATTTCTGCGGACAATGGGTCTTTTAATTTCTGGTACATGCTTCCGCAGTTGGTTTGCCCAGTTTATTTCATACAAGGGACGCTATTGGCAGATGGCTGAGAAGAAACCCAACTTACTTTTCTCTCTCTCTCTCTTGCGCTGACTTTCTCTGATCCTGACGTAGGGGGATTGAGCAGGGGGGCTGTTCGCACACCTAAACGATACGGACGCTCGTCTAAAAATGCTGAAAGATTATCTTCACGTTGCTACCTTCTGTGCAGCTGCTTCCTGAAGCGACATGCTGCACGGTGCTTCGCATACTTAAAAGCTCGAAGGGCACATATTGATTTTTGCTTGTGTGTTTTTCTCTGTCTCTCTCTCTCTCTCTTTGTCTGCTCCTGACGGAGGGGGTGTGAGCTGCCGCCTTCAACAGCTTTGTGCCGCAGTGCTTCGCATACTTAAAAGCCAAACAGCCTTATTGATTTGTTTGCTTTCCTCTGTCTTTCTGACATTCTGTGCTCCTGACGCACACTCCTTTGAAGAGGAAGATATGTTTGCATTCTTTTAATTGTGAGACGGAACTGTCATCTCTGTCTTGTCATGGAGCACAGTTTAAACTTTTGAAAAAGAGACAAATGTTTGTTTGCAGTGTTTGAATAACGTTCCTGTCTCTCTACAACCTCCTGTGTTTCTGCGCAAATCTGTGACCCAAGTATGACAATATAAAAATAACCATATAAACATATGGTTTCTACTTCGCGGATTTTCTTATTTTGCGGGTGGCTCTGGAACGCAACCCCCGCGATGGAGGGATTACTGTATGCCTTATCTTAATTGTAAAAATAAGCACTATATTTTTCAAATAATCTAAACATTTAATCATTTCAAATTAGCAACACAGAAGTGGTACCCGGCAAAACAGATTCTACAGCACTATATATACACAGTATGCAGAAAACCGTACATGCTGTTGGCAAAATAAGGTTCATATTTCATAGTACAGTTAATTGAGATTAAACACAATAATATCAAAGGTAATAATCATGCACTCTGTTATGGGGGCATACTAAATGGAATTTGGTTTTGCCATGGTATCAAATGGGTATCTACTATTGTGAAATTTTACTAGTGTTATTGACAAGAGAAATTCTTGTATCATGACAATCCTAATTTACTCCAAACCATTAATCAAACTACAATGTCTGCAAGAAACACTAAGAACATTAATAGAAACATTTTTCTTTCTGCTCCATTACCAGTTAAACTCAAATGTGTCTGATGTAAGCTACAAACACTTCCTCATTTACAAAAAAAAAACTAAAATTGCACCCCACCTGATACTGATTAATGGTTCCATGTTACAAAAATTTGAAAAATGCTACAGAAACAGGTTTGAGCACTGCCTAAGCATTTAAAACACAATTCACGCAGGTAACAAAGAGGGCTTAAGAGTTAATACACTTTAGACAGCTTTCTTTAGTGAGTTAACTCGAGATAAATTCCATTTTTAATTAATGCAAAATTCATAGGTGTACAAAGTCATTATCTGTACTTAGCCTTGTGGACATAGCTAGCGTGTGGGATAAGGAGACGAACCGATTGCCTTAGCCCTCACATTGTTAAGGTCAGCACTTTCATACAATGATATTTCATTAAAAATTAGGGTTAATTATATACCATTTGAGCTACATACATAAAGTGCTAATTTATATACTGCTATTAAAAATGATAAAAAATTAATTTTCAAAGTTTACAATTTCTCAATTATAATTCACAAATCTTTGCCACACTGCAAGCATCGGAGAACAAAAATTGCAAACATTCATTTCGAAACAGCATCTCAAATTATTAAATATCATATTGGATACATACTAATGATGTCTGAGCAAAGTTTTTACTTTCTGAAACATTAAAAGCTCAGTCATGGGTACAAAGTCTTTTAAATGTCTCTTAAATTTGCAGCATGCCTGTTTAGTTAAAAAAAAAAAAAAAAAGACGGACAGGCACCTTTTAGCTTACAGGACTCATTTTAAAACTAAATTAGAGTAAAGATGTGCGCTGATGGAGGAGTGAAACAGCCAAGTTTAATTTCACAATTGCAAAGCTCAATAAAAATACTGTTAAGGGAAGGGTGCTAATTAGAGAAGGGGT
Organism: Erpetoichthys calabaricus; assembly: GCF_900747795.2. Classification (NCBI taxonomy): domain Eukaryota; kingdom Metazoa; phylum Chordata; class Cladistia; order Polypteriformes; family Polypteridae; genus Erpetoichthys; species Erpetoichthys calabaricus. The sequence goes on from NC_041410.2 coordinate 42,190,479, forward strand.
GAAGAATTCTTTAAATGGCAAATTCTGGGCATTATTATTTTGAATCCAAGCTTTTTTATTAAAAAAAAAAAACACAACAACATTATCTATTGTTGCTAGATTGTACTGTGTTATGGGAGTAACACTGTATCGACTCATGTCTAATAAAAATATGAGGGGGTGGTAAAATTTGCCTTGCCTAAGGCAGAATTATTTCATGCTCCAACTCTGCTTACGCATCTTCAAGTTGAATTCCTTAAAAAAAGGTAAACACTAATCAGACAATCAATGTAAGAGAAACTAACATCTGGCTCAAGACTGATCATTAGCAGTAATATACTTTGCTCATGCAAGTGACATAGCAAAGGCTTAGCATACTGTAATAATCAGGACAGAATTGAGGATGTAGAGGCGATTGAACCACTACGGTCAAGTGACCATAATAAAATACAGATCTCAGTGTTTTGGAAGAGTGCACATGCAAAGATCAAAACTGTTAAGATTAACTTTGGTTGGGCAAATTTTGAACAGTTGAAGCAAAGTCTAAGGAGGATAGGCTTTTGAGTGTAGAGACAGTCAAGGAACAGTGGAGCAGGTTTAAAAAACATTTTACATATGCAGGACAGGTACATACCAAATTTAGAATTAGTAGGAAATTTTAAAAAACACTGCAGGGTGTTAATAAAGAGTTGACAAAGAAGCTGCAAAGGAACAAACAGCTGTACAAGGTTTATAAAATTAATAACTCAAACATTAATTGTAGAGCATATGAAAACATGAGGGCAACCATTAAGAAGGATATTAGAGAGGTGAAAAGGCAGTTCGAGGGAAATATAGCACCTAATGCAAAAGATAATCCTAAGAGATTCAGTATTTTAGTAGTAAAAGAACAGTCAAGGAGGAAGGGAAATGCATCAAGAATAGTAAACAGGAATTAAAACATACAGTGCAAGAGCAGATGCTCTCACGTTTTTCTGAGGTTTTCACATGTGAGGAAGTAGATCACCTCCCAACGGTAAAAGGGAAAACTAAGGAGGTACTGCATGACTTGGAAATTGTAGAGGGAGAAGTGCTACTTAGATTAAATAGGTGGAAATCAAACAAATCACCAGGACAAGATATTTATCAGCATTTTTAAGGTAGAGTATATTAGTGACTTTCTAAGAAAACATGCATGAAGGGTTATAAGTCATATAAGGGTTATATAAGGAGTCATGTTTTACTAACATATGCTGGAATTCTACAGGAAGAAACAAAGAAAATGATCAAAGTGGAGCACAAGACATTTATCTTGACTTTCTGAAAGCATTTGTTAAGGTGACACTAGTGATTGGGCATCAAATTAAAAGGATTTCATAGTTTGTGTAGATGGGTGAAAAATTGGCAGAGACACAGCAACCAGAGGGTTATGGGGCAAGGAACCCTATCAGAATTGGCGAACACTGGCTGCTGCTATTTTTAATATAGATTTATACTAGCCGTCCCCTGTGGCTCTGCCCATGTAGTAGTGAACAGGACAGTGAGGAAGGCCCCACCCGACTCACTACTCCTGATGTCATGCTTCCTCCTCCCCTTGGTCCTCAGCTTCTGTCTCAGATTAGCACAAATATATCGCTCCTGCATGCAAACTATGATTCTTAGCGCGATTCAGTTATAGACAAAAACCTGATCTAAATCCATTAGGTAGTTCTCTCATTTGCTAGCTAAGCGGAGGGAAGGTATATGCCCTGAGGCTGGTGCCTGATTGAGGAGGTCCTCGGGCCGCTGCGGTTTTGCGCAAATAAATTGGAACCACAAGCGAATAATCATACATAGCGCAAGAAGAGAAATCACAAAATCAACCAAAATGTTCAATTATAGAAAAAAAAAAAACAGATCTAAATCAGTTAAGTAGTTCTCTTGTGAAAAGCGAACATAGAGGATTTTACTTATATATACACATACATACATACATATATACACTGTAAAACGCCAGGGGTCACTGTTGCCCCAAATAAGTATTTTTAATTCTTCTCTTCTCCAATAGAACTCCCCAAGTACCTCAGCCACAGTAAACAGGCAAGTAAATAAATACAATTCTCAATAACAACTAGGGGGTTTTGCCCCCTACGCACTTCGCTCGCCAACCCCCAGGTCAGCACTACATGCTAGCCTCTTTTTGGTTCTGCCTCTCACGTATGGGGGATTCAGATGTTTAATTTAAACAGATTTTTAATTTTCATGGGAATTGTTAAATATGCATCAATGCAACGTATAACTGCCCATGTTTGAATTTAGTTTCTTTCTCTCTATTAAATAAAACTACTTTTTCAAATGTTTGGCTCAGTGATTTGTTAATTGTCTTTACAAAAGCTATTCTAATGGGAAACAATGTTTTAATACAAATGGCATATCAAGATCTCCTTTGTTGTCTAATGTTATCCGCGGAAGATATACATTACCTTTCTTGGATACATCCTTCTTTCTACAGTAATTCGAGCGGTAGAAGACCGGATGGTGTTAACGGTTGTAGATATTCTTCGCAATATTGTACCCTAAGTTCTTGTCAATAAGCCGCGGCTTATCTAAGGAAAAAAGTTGTGAAAATGAAAAAATAGAATATCGGCTTATACATAAGTCCGGCTTATACATCCATCGCGGGGGTTGCGTTCCAGAGCCACCCGCGAAATAAGAATATCCGCGAAGTAGAAACCATATGTTTATATGGTTATTTTTATATTGTCATGCTTGGGTCACAGATTTGCGCAGAAACACAGGAGGTTGTAGAGAGACAGGAACGTTATTCAAACACTGCAAACAAACATTTGTCTCTTTTTCAAAAGTTTAAACTGTGCTCCATGACAAGACAGAGATGACAGTTCCGTCTCACAATTAAAAGAATGCAAACATATCTTCCTCTTCAAAGGAGTGAAGCAAACAAATCAATAGGTCTGTTTGGCTTTTAAGTATGCGAAGCACCGCGGCACAAAGCTGTTGAAGGCAGCAGCTCACACCCCCTCCGTCAGGAGCAGACAAAGAGAGAGAGAGGGAGAGTTTGTTTTTCAGTCAAAAATCAATACGTGCCCTTCGAGCTTTTAAGTATGCGAAGCACTGTGCAGCATGTCTTTTCAGGAATCAGCTTTACAAAAGATAGCAACGTGAAGATAATCTTTCAGCATTTTTAGACGAGCGTCTGTATCGTCTAGGTGTGCAAACAGCCACCCTGCTCAATCCCCATACGTCAGGATCACAGATAGTCAGCGCAAGAGAGACAGAAAAGTAAGCAATCTAGCTTCTCAGCCATCTGCCAATAGCGTCCCTTGTATGAAATCAACTGGGCAAACCAACTGAGGAAGCATGTACCAGAAATTAAAAGACCCATTGTCCGCAGAAATCCGCGATATATATTTAAATATGCTTACATATAAAATCACAATTTAAATGACCGCTACGCGCTCGTGTTGACTCGGCGACGCCCAGAGCAGAAAGAACGCGCTCCGGCCACTCCAACCGCGCCATGCGGGGAGTGAGAGAGACGGCAATATCTCACACTCTCTCCCCCCTTAAAGAAATTAAATGGGCGCGAGTGAGACCACTGACCTCTCTCCCTTCTATTAGTTATAGGTTATAGTACGTTCGGCTTATCCATGAGTCCGGCTTATCTATGATACGATTTTATTTTAAAAATTCGTATGATTTTTGGTCTCCGGCTAATACATGAGTCCGGCTTATAGACAAGAACTTAGGGTAAGTTGTTTTCATCTTCCGTACGATCAAAACCAACTGTTCCAGCATCGTGTATTGATACGCATTTAACCAATTTGCCATGTAACTGATCGACATTTTTGGATGCATTTAACCAATTTGCCGTGTAACCAATTGACATTTTTGGCATTAATTCATTTGACTTCGTTTCTCTCTGCAAGGATTGCCTGTGTACTCATTTCTTCTGTTAATAGCCCTTCGTGCTGAAATTCTTCAATAACATTTGGACATAATACGTCTTCTTTAATTGGGAACTTAAAGTGAGGAAAATGTTAAATTTATAAGAGCTGAGCGCACAGGAAGTGTGTCTGACAAAAGCATTCACACGAATGAGAGGTGAGAGGACTGTGGTCTTGAATGAAAATGTTTGAGGAGAGGGCGTGACTTGAAAAAAATCTCAAGGCAAAAGTCTTGTCTCTTGGGTCTTGAAAAAAATCTCTCTTCCAAAAAGTCTTGTCTCAAAAGGACTTTTTTTATATAATAGAGATAATAATTCTCTCCTCCACACCTCCCAGCAAGCTCTGTCCTCTCCCTCCCAACGCCAGCTCGCTTGCTGGGTTCCCATCAGTCCTTTATATATTATGTGACTCAGAATTGCTTCTGTTCTTCCGACCACGTGACTGGCTAGCACTTCAGGGTCTAATGAAGACCTGGCATTTTTCTTCAGCCCAGAAGTACTTCGGGGCTTCCATCCTCGTGACTACCTCGTACTTCCGGACTATAGGGAAAGGATGAGTCCCCAGGTCCTTTGATAGCTCCCCCTGGTGGCACCCATGGCTAAAAAGCCAAACTCCAAGTCCCAGGATGCCCTGCGGGAATCCGGGGCACCGCTACACTTCAGGGGAGCTACCATCTAGCATTTTGGGTGAGGCAATGTCCAAAAATATCTGCTTTCCCCCATCCTTCCCTCCTTTGGGTGTCCCGGCCGGGTGCAGCTGCCGGCCATCCCTTACAACACAGAGGGAGAAAGAAAAACGCACACAAATGACTTGGATTAGGAATATCATTAACAATCTTGTTAAATTTGCAGATGATACCAAGACAGGTGGATTGTCAAATAATCTATAATCCATTTGATCATTAGAGGGACTTGGACAACATACAGGCTTGGGCAGATTTGTAGCAGATGAAACTGAATGCAAGTATTATATGTAAAAAGTAAAAAGGTTAGTCAAAAGGGACATAGCAAAGGCTAGAAAAGGTCCAGAGAAGACCAACTAGGCTGATTCAAGAGCTACAGAGGATGAAATAAGGGGAAAGATTAAGAGAGCTGAGACTTTTCATTTAGGCAAAAGATGATTAAAAGGAGACATTGAAGTATTTTAAAATTATGAAGGGAATTAGTACAGGGAATACAGACTTATTTTGAAAGGAGTTCATCAAGAACATGGGGACACAGCTGGAAACTTAAGGGTAAATTTCGCACTAACATTAGGACGTTTTTCCTTTACACAGACAACTATAGACACATGGAATAAGATACCAAGTAATGTGGTAGACAGGATTTTATGGACTTTCAAAACTAGAGTTTGTGTTACCTTGGAAGAATTAAGTGGATAGAACTAGTAAACCTGGCTGGGCTTATGGGGGGGGGGGGGGGGCTAGCTCTTCTGAAAAGCACAGGATGTCATGTTGTACTAAAGTACATATGCAGTCACTTTGCAACTACAAACCAAGAAAAATGCTTTGTTAAAAACAAATCAGTAGGTAAATCAACCCAAGTTTATTTAAATAAGTCAACAGCACATCCTTCTCCCACCCACGCTGCAAGCAGCAGCTTTAAATGATACAGTAAAAAAAAAAAAATAATAATAATCATGGAGTCTTCATTGACAGCTGGACTTTTTTTTTTTTTTTTTTTTTTTTTTTTTAAACTTCAAATCCAAGACATAATGTACTTTGAAAATATTAACATCTCTGAACTGCAAAGGGCATAAAACAAAAAAGGCTCATAATAGTGAAAAAAAGAAACCCTGCATAACAAACGTCAAGATGATTTAGCAGTGACAAGCAACATATTCAAAACAGACTACTTTGCCTTTGAAAGCTACTACTCAAAAATGCAGCAGTAAAACATTATAATCCAAAAACATTTCAGTGGAAAATGGTTCACCAGGTATCACTTTGTCAGTTAATCTTGATCAGGCTGAAGATCTTGCTTTTCAAGACCGAAATTAAACATTGTGTTTACACAATGCAAAAGGGCTGAGTGGATACTGATGTTAGCTTTCCCCTTTATAAAATTTTACCAAAAACTACCAGAAGGACCAATTTGCTTGTCACATGTTACTTTTTAAGATTGTGATGGTTCCATCAATGGACCGCCAATCTAAATCAGACAATTTTCACTAGAAAAGATTATCGGTGATAAGCAAATTGGCAAATCAGATTGAGACTTTCAGTCCATATTCCCAAGCTTTACAGTAAATGAGTTGTTTTGCTCCTTTACGCAAGGTATCACAGTAGTTGAGCCAGTGTAGGTCTTTTTGCAGCAAATTTCCTATAAAAAGGGGAAATGGAGGAAGACTTTAGCAGAGAAAGAGACAGAGAGAGAAGATTAAAATATGAGCCTTTAAAGAAAGCGAAGAAGTAAACGGGAGAAAAGGAATCAGAGCAGCCACCCTGCACAGTTACACAAACATCAGGAAAAGCTACTATAATGAATTCAGACCCTTTTGATTTTTTAAGGTGAGCACCAAGTTTGGATGGTGAACAAACCTGTGTCAAGTAGAGCAGCTTAAATTTTCAATAAACAGCAAAAAGTCTGTTTTACTTGTAAACTTGTTAAGCATGCCAACCATGCATCTTCTTGATAAATATCTTATGAACATTTGTCAGATTCAATCTATATTTAATAATAATTATACCTCAGAAATTAGGAATGTCTACATGGTATAAGGGGGCTGAAGTAGAACCTGTAATAGTTTAAATATAATAAAGCTGTAGTACAATTAATATTTTAAAAGATTAAAACCTATAAGTGCATGTTTATTTACATTTAAGCAGTACTTAACTGCCAATATCAATTAACTGAATCAAGGAGTGAGAATACTTTGTTAAACAAATTGTGAAAACTTTAAAAATGAAGATCTGTTTCAGTACATTATAGAAGAAATTAAACAGGACAACTTGTAACTAAGAGAAGCACTTTCTTTAATGTCAAATGAATTATGAATACATTTTCTCTACATATTACTAGTTTAAAATAATGTATTTCAAGGGAAGTTTTAGTATTCCGTACTTCAATTATGTTAATCTGTTACCCCTTCATTTTATATTATAAAAATACCAATGTTAACACTTTAATATAGAACAGAAGTCTTTTTTTTTTTTTAAGATTATGAAGGAGCTTAATGTAAAAGAAAAACAATGACATAAAAAAAAAAACAAAAAAAAAAAACAGAACTGGCCTATCCAGTAACAAGATATCGGTGACCAGCACTTGTGCAAAGATGATCCTAGCTCAACAGAGCATTTACAAAATTAAATTAAAAATTAACGCATGAACCAGGTTATTTATGTATTTTTTTATACCAAATTAAGGGCTGAACAGCATACAACCAGATGAGACAAATGCAAAACATGTCAAAGTTGTACCTTGGCAACTGTGTGGATTATTAAGAAAATTAACACGGGCCATACATACATTATATATATATATATATATATATATATATATATATATATATATATATATATATATATATATACACACACACACACACATTTATACACATATCTACATACATACCTACAAATCTGCAAGCATTGTATCATCTACGTCTAAATTTAAGAAGTATTACGACACTGAAAGTAAAAAACGTATTGTTACCGTCTCAATTATAAGTGCTCATTTTTTTTAACCAATAGTTTGCAAACTTCCACAGGACTCCAACAACGTTAACGCTTCTTAGTATAGAATCTTGACGTATCTCAAGTCTAACTCCTACAGTTCTAGGAGTAGCAGGTTAAATTGGTGAAGGGAAAGAAGCTTTTGCATAGTTAAAAGAATGCCAGCTCTTAATGTGCGACTTCCTGTTTTAAATATTTAACTTCCTACAGTTCTGCATTAGGCGTTTGTTGAATTATGTCTGAAAATAATGAAGCAGTGACTAATCTCTCCAGTCACAAACACAGATGGAGGAACGCCAGGACTTAGCTACAAATGTAGACGCTTGTTAAACTGCCACATAGCAGAATGTGCGGTGCTAAACTAACCTTTCCAGTGTTCAATGTGTATGTGAAGAATGTTTTATATACACAAGGATAATATTATATACATACACACACAGTTCAAGTGTTTACAACTAGAATTAAAAATAATCGCGTTTTCGAAACAGTTCCCTCTAAATGCAAACAGAATTAAACGTATGAATAAAAAAAGTTGGACCATGTAAAACGTCCAACGTAATGTAACACGTTTTATAGGACTACATTATACATGAACATTCACCACAAACTTAACCAACGCCACAGCTGAACACAATTCTTCATTCTTAACTATATCTTAAAATTGCTTCCATTCACTGAAACATCAATTATCAATTGCACCTACAGAAGGTGAAAGCCCTGAACAATACGTAACTGTATACTGAAACTTCCGTGCCGGAAACTTCTCCACGCTGTTGACACAACAGCAATACTACAATCCAACAAAGTTCCAACAAGGATATCAGGACTTTAAAATGACGCCCTCTGAACTCCGTTTCCAGAATCAGCAGTACCTACCCGTAGTTCCCGTCCGTCTCCCTATGGACAAGCTTTTCTGGAAAACTTCTCAGGTACCTGAGACAGTGTAGGACGTCAAATTCCTCCCCTACACACCAGGGACAAGGCTTTAGGTGGAGTTCACACTTCCGATTGCCAAAGATGGGTTGTAACGCCGATTTTTTTTAACCGTCATACAACTCAGCATGTACTAGCTGACTCACACTAGTGCCCGAAACTACACAAAAAAAAGAGTCGCATACAGTAGTGACTGCATGATCTTGCTTCCATGGAGTGCAGCATTTAGTGCGCAGGAAAAAAAAAACCCAAGTACATTTCCTTTCCCCGACTCAGTTGCTATTTGACCCTGCTGGAAAAATGATCACTTAGGTATAGCGCCTTGCGTCCAGGGTCGCTGTGGGCGTGACTTCTGACGCAGACATTTGTAGCTCTCTCACATGCCCTTCCTTAACCCCGGGCGCCAGACTCACCTCCACAGACGCCGGGAATTTTCTGTTGCCAGTGTTAGTCTCTTCCCTCCCTCTCTCCCAGCTTGTCTGGCTATTCCTCCCCGGGGGAGAGAGGGGGGAGGGCTGACTTTAGCCACGACTCTCGCTTCCTACTTCTATCAAGAGCCCGTTTACGTTCTCGTATTCCCAGCCTTCTTCAGTCACTCCTCCCTTTTGGTGGGCCAACAGGCCTGAATCTTTGGTTGTATAGCTTCTCCCACCTCACTAAAGTCGTCTTTCGCCTTGTGTTAAGCCGTTCGGCGCCCACATGTCTAACACATAGCCCAGTTTTCGGGACTCTGTCGGAGTTGACCACCGAGCCCCGTCGCAGCGCTCCAACCAACACGCTCTCTCTCTCTCGACACCTGCAAGTTGACTTGACGAGGATCCGGAGAGGGATAGAGAGAGTGTTTCACAGGAAAACTTTGCGTCGCATTATAAGCCCCGCCAGAGCGTCTTTGCAACAATACGGCGACAGTAGTGTCATGCGGCCCTGCTTGGCGCGCACTGTAGATTTTTCCTTAAGAGTGTTAAACGCTTAGTTCAAAACCGCTGTATATTCTTCGAAACGAATTAGAGGCGCAGAATTACACCAGAACTAATGATGATCATAATAGAGCACCGCTACCCTCCTCCCCAACACGGTACGTAAACACGCTCCCCGCAGGAAGCTACATCGATAACTACACTATCAATCGAAAAGTGTTCGTCAGAAACGTAACCAAATGCGTTCCACTGGCGACCCCTAAAGGCCTGCACTTGGAACTTTAAGTTGTTGGCGTCTAAGCTGACGCCTCGTGCCGACTACCTTGCTGATGCTGATCAAGCCCACACCATGTGAAAGCTTGATTCCATCTTAATTTTCGGCAGCAACAAACATTTTTAGTAGATTTCTCATCCCGACTTTCCTTGTACTCAGTATATAATGAAAGTGGAAAAACGCTAATTCCCCTCACACGCGCTATATAAAAGAAACGACAAGTTTTTCATTTTATGATCCAGAAACAGTGTGTTGGATCAACTAGCAAAACGCCCCATTGAGAAGGCGTGTGATCTGCGCTGAAGTACTGTCCTGTCTAGAGCTCGCTCTTGCATTCCCGTAACTTTCTACTTGCTTCAGAAAATTAATCGGTTGGACTTTGAATCAAAGTGTTAATGTGTCAAAACGTTAATCGTTAAGTGCGCCATTCCCTTGCGCAGTGAGCGCAAGTCTGTTTGCATATCTAATAAAAGTTTGTTTTTTTGCTGCAAAAAATAAACTTTAAAAGCGACTCATTGGCACCGACTATTGCGCACAACGCTGATGAATCGACCCAGGCAGGGAGCCTTTTCGCAGTTCAAACAAGTGATGTCGGTAAATTCTAAGAGCTCTAGTATGGAGATACAAAGTGTCATCCCGTCCAAGGTTAGTGTTTGTATTGTGCCTTTGCAAGTACTGGGACAGTTGGATTGTTAATGTCATATTTTAAATAGTTAAACGTTTTTAAACGTGGAAAAATGCATAGCTGTCTCAACTTTTCAACGTCGCCTCCAAAATGACTAACATTTTACACTACAACTTTTATATATAAACGGCTAAAACAAGACAAATGCTTACAATAAAAAAAAGTGTCAAGGAAGGAGTTTAAAACTGACAACTGAAAACATGAACACCGTCGTGTGTTGTATTTCAGTTACAAACACCATCCCCGTACCGCAGCACCGGGCACCAAATTATGCAGTTATGACACACCGGGCTGAGAGCTACAATGGCCAAATAGAGCAGAATAAATGGCTGACATTATTATTGAGAGGTTTAACTTGTAATAGACCTTGGGTGAAAAATCACTGAAATTTCTCGGATGCCGGCGATTCCATTAAAAAAAAAAAAAAAAAGATAATTTGTCGTAACCACTTAATGCGAACGAGTGACTAAATCAAATATGTTCACATACTTAGTATTGCATACTTAGTTCTGACTCTTAATATTAACAGCAACTGTAACTTAACCAAAACCATATGCGAAGCTTCCCGGATTATACAGAGTGGTCTATCTCTTAGTAGATATATTTTTAACATAAAATATGCGTGACTTTTTTTATTTATTTAATAAAAGAAAGCACTTACCTACGGGGTAAACAGAACTGAGCGACCTACCCGCTACAATAAAGCAGGCAATGGTGCTGCGGTGTCAGCTTTCCGCTCCGAGCGAAGCTGTCAGCACCTGTAAGGCAGGTGAAGTGTGAGGCGCTAACGAGGCCGCCGTTTGAGGAAGTTGATTGGCCAGAAGGGGCGGGTCGAGGCCAGTCGCTTTTATGGAACTGTCATTTCTGCGACAAAACTTCGTTTGCCAATAGCTGTTACTTTTCCTGAGCTCTCCGAAAATAAACAATGACGGCATCACTTTGAAAGGCCCGCGGTGTTCTTTATTTGTGACATTTACTACACTAAACGTCCCATAAAATGCTACTATGATAATATTAATCGCGCCAGGCAGACAGTACCCAACATTTGGTCGTGTAGTTTCCTGTAGTAACGCAGTCCAGTGGCTACGCACTTGAAACGAGTTTGTGCCGTTCTCCACATACAATGAGTAAGAGTTTGAAGAGTGAGGTGATTGTTTGAATGCTGTTGCATGACTAAACTTGACATAATGGAAAACGATACCCTCTGCTTATAGACGGCACATACAGCAACTTTTCAGCGGTGATGTCGTTGACTATCGGTAATAATATACCACCTGCTTAATCCTGGAATTCATCCTACTTTCAGAAAAATAATTACTATTTGGTTCCAGAGTTTATTTCAATAAGCGCGTTTCCTAGCTAGAAACATAAAAAATACCTATATGTGGAAATGAAAGTACGAAAAGGGTTTCTGTATATGCCATACGACGCAAACAAATATGCACATTTAATTACTGCACATACATTGTTATGCAACCGGTGTCTTGTGCATCATAGCTATGCAAGTCAGAGGTAAACAAATAAGCAAGTCCGTGATACAGGTCCACATATTTTGTGTACCTTGGCATTTGTAAACTGCTACCGTCTTGCGCCATCGCTATGTAGCCTTTGACCCTTCTCTTGTTGAGTTAGGATTCTCTGACAAGCTTGAATAGCTGCTGTTTTAATCAACCAACAATGCCTAGACTACAGCATAAGTGAAAAACAACACATTTGCTAATTTGTTTCAGTTCAACATATACATTTTTCCTTTTTTCAGCTTATTGTTTTATATTGCTTTTAAATTAGTACAGACACCAAGCAATCACAGAAGTTTTCAGCTATGATGCAGTAACAGAAATTATTAAACAATACATCCATCCATCCATCCATTTTCCAACCCGCTGAATCCGAACACAGGGTCACGTGGGTCTGCTGGAGCCAATCCCAGCCAACACAGGGCACAAGGCAGGAACCAATCCCAGGCAGGGTGCCAACCCACCGCAGTTAAACAAGACATCATTTACAAATGTGTAATGGTTGGACCCAGACCCTGCCTTTGGTTTTAGTTTGCTGTTCATTTATGTGCTGTTTACGGGTAAGAATTCTTTAATGTTTTACCTTATTAAACATTTTTGTATTCAAGTTCAAGTTTATTATTATATGTACATAGTGAAATTAAATTATTAATTGCATTTCTCCTTAGAACAGTTTCTCTGAGAACTATTATGACATGTACTTTTACCTGTCCTGCCAAGAATAGGAGAGTTGCAGTTTGAAGCAAAAGGGACCAAGAGATAATATGTCAAAAATTAGCTACAGTTTGTTAGAAGGAAAAGTTTCAATCAAGACATCTGAACCAAAACATTAAACTAAATCATTATCAAAATTCAATAGCAATTGATTGACAAGCTGGATCACTAAATCACAATAGAATGCATGCTAGTAGATTTGAATGTATCCACAATCTTAAATAAAGTGTCCAAGCATGGTACATACTTAAATACTGTCACACCATTGACATCATATGGCACAACTTGCAAGACATGGCCCAAACCAACAGCTGTCATATCATACATTAAATCATAAGAAAACAACATGACTTTCTAACATGATATTAAAATAAAACATTAAGTCCAACTTCATTTTGTACATAGAAAGGACAGGAAAAATGTATTTTAGTATATAAAAGTTTAACAATAAATCACAATACTATTAAAGATAATCATGCACAAGTATGCATAGCATGCCATATATATACAGTATATATACTGTGACAGATAGGGCCACTGTCGTCCCCTTGAACCCTCAGACCAGACGCCAGACACCAGATAAAAAGTCCAAATATTATTTATTCTAATATTTAAAGTGCACAAAGCACCCTCCACTCCATAATACTCCAATAAACAATCCAATCCAACAATCAATAAACACAATCCTATTCCTCCACTCCCAGCAGCTCAGTCACCCTTCCTCCCAACTCAGCTCAGTTCACTGGGGTTTCCTGTAATCCTTTATAGTCCTTGACCCTGAAGTGCTTCTGATAACCCACCCCAGTCCGTGTGATACTTAGCACTTCCAGGACAGATCAAAACTCTTCTTTTCTTCAGCCCGGGAGTATATCATCTCTTCTGTTCCCATGATTGTGAAGTACTTCCGGGCTATATGGAAAGTACATGTCCCTGGGCCTCCCTGCAGCGTCCCCTGACGGCCCCCATGGTATCCAGCAGGGCTGTGAAGAAAAACTCCAAGGTCCATGATGCCCTGCTGGAATTCGGGGCACCTCCATGTTTCCGGGAGGGCTCCATCTGGCAGCATGGGGGTATTGGCTGGGAAGAACGGCCGGTCATATACCACAATACATATAAAAACACACATGTATATGCCAATTAGCCACAACATTAAAACCACCTGGAAGATATTGTGTACGTCCCCCTCATGCTGCCAAAACAGCTCTGACACTACCAGTTATGGACTCGATAAGACCTCTGAAGGTGTCCTGTGGTATCTTGGAACCAAGATGTTAGCTGCAGATCCTTTAAATCCTGTACATTGTGAGGTGGGGCCTCTCTGGAGCAGGCTTGGTTTTCCAGTACATCCCAAAGATGCTCGATCAGACTGAGATCTGGGGAATTTGGAGGACCAATCAACACCTTGAGCTCTTTGTCATATTCTCAAACCATTCCTGAACATTTTTGGCATTGTGGCAGGGTGCACTATCATGCTGGAAGAGGCAACTACTTTGAGTTAATACTGTTACCATGAAGGGATGTACCTGGTCTGCAACAATCTTTAGCTAGGTGGAACATGTCAAAGTAGCATCCACATGAATGCCATGACCCAATTTTCCCAGCAGAACACTGCCTCCTCCGGCCTGCCATCTTTTCTTCAGGTCAATGACAGCACCTAGCTGTCAACATGAGCTGAAAGAAAATGTGATTCATCACAGCAGGCCACCTTGTTACATTGTTTCATTGTCCAGTCCTGACGCACATGTGTGTATTGTTGGCACTTTCAGTAATAGCACTCTGACCTGTCTGCATCTATGCAGCTCCATACGTTATGTGACCACAAGGGGGCACCAGAAAGCCCCAAACCCAAGACACAGTAAAGTACCAGATGTTTTTAGAATAAAATTAAGTGTTTTTAACAACACCAAGCACTTCACAGAATCCTCTCTCCAATTGTCTGCCACAAAACAATACAAAGTATAAAATTATTCCTATTTCTACCTTCACTGAGTGTTGCCCACTGCCTCCTGACTCTGACTCAATGATATGAGGCAGTGGGCTGTCTTTTATGCTAGACCTGGGAGTGCTTCCAATGCCACACCATATCTTCTGGGAAACATTTATGGGTCATAAGAAAAGTAGGGAGGCACCCCCACCCAACAGCACCCCCTATTGGCATGTAGGGGCCCCAACAGAGCTGTATTTCTGCACTCCATATCCCAAGTACCAATTCGGGCATCCTGACTGGGTTGCCATGTGAGGACGACTGGCACCTGGTGTTTAAGGAATGGAACTGCTGCCTATACACGGCTATTACTGGTCCGTCCATTAATTTATACCAGCCAGGTACAAAGTTATTTTCTTGTCCAGCCAGCCAGTTCATCTGTCTTTCTTCTCTGGTTTCCTATCTGGGTAATAAATCCTCTTCCTTCCTGGAAGGATGCCCATTCTCCTCTTACAGCAGCAAGCTGTGGTGCACTGTGTGTTCTGACACATTTTTCTTATGTCCAGCATTAAGCTTTTCAGCAATTTGTGCTACAGTAAGTCTTCTGGGATGGGGCCAGACAGGCTGTCCTACATTCTCCACACGCATCAATGAGCCTAGAGTGCCCATGATCAGTGGTGAATCTACATTTTTGGGACCTTGAAGCTTGAACTGCTATGGGGGCCCCTACTCAACTAACAACAAGGTCTGGGTAACCACTGTTATCTTCTTCAATGGGATTGTTCCTCAACGTATCACCACACATTTTTTAAAAATGTAACTATTACATCTCAGATTTCGATTAAAATTGCTGTACTGGTTACCTTGCACGTGAAAGTCACTGGTGTGAATAAATATTTCCGATGCCTTATACTTTTCAGGTTATGAGGGAATATAAATTAAAGTCTTCTCTAAGACCCCTCCAGGATTAGGGGCCCTGAAGCTTAAGTTTTATTAGTTTCATAGTAGATATGCCCCTGCCCATGACCCTGTAACCAACTGACTGGTTGCTCTTAATTGGACCACTTCTGGCAGGCACTGATGTTTGCATATAGGGAACACCCCACAAGAACAGCTGTTATGGAGTAGTCTAGCCATCACAATTTGGCCCTTGTTAAAGTCACTCAGATCATTCATTACCCTTGCCCATTTTTCCTGATGCCAACATTTCACCTTAAAGAACTCACTGTTAAGTTTTTGCTGGAAATTCCCCACCCCTTGACTGGTGCCAGTCAGTAGTTTTAATGTTGTGATCGATCAGCGCATACATACTGTAATGGACGGCAGGTCTGGGTTTACATCCCAGTTGGGATAAACTCCACACCTTTATCTGCAATGGATGGACTGGGGGGACTGCCTCCCAAGAGCACATGCTCTCCTGGCACACTGAATGGCAGCATTCCTGGGCCAGTATTCCCATTCCTGTAGCTTCAAGGCATGTTGGGAATTGTGGTCCCGTGGGGCAGCCCTCCTGGGTTCCTTGGGCACCAACAGGGAGAGCTGCTGTGGAGTGCTGTTGCTGGGGCTTCTGCCTGACCCGTGTGAAAGCATAATTTTGGGGAAACATAGCATTCATCTTTAAGAAATAGCATAAAAGGTTAATAAATGTCGGAAACCAGATAAAGATCAAAGAGAACAACAAAACGTACACTGAAATAAGAATTGGTTCAGGAAAAATACTGAGATGGTCAAGTACCATGTACCAGAAGAAATGTTCATGTAATATACAAAACATACTGAAGGATGATTAAGACATGACAATGAAATCAGTAGATATTCTATAAACGAGAATGGACAATTGTTATATGCACAGAAATTTCAAGGGTGGTGGTGCAACTCAAAGGTATAAGAAGAACCAGAATATAGTATAATAGACTTTTATTTTATTGAAATCATTTTGGTGTAAACCAATGAACCAACCAGAGTAAGATGTATGCATTGATTGACACTGTATGTAAATTCAGCAGTTTATAAAATTAACCTCTATTCTTTGTTTCTCTGTCCGTTCTGAACATTCTAACCATGCTGTAACAGATTGCTTTTGAAGAATGCTACCTTCCAAAGCATTTTGCCGAAGAGTAATTAAAAAATACCATGAGCAGCTTTTCTCTTTCCTGATTACTGAACTGTCCTGTTTCTTTATTTAATAAGATGTTAAATTTCGACTACACCCAGCAGTGCTTCCTCCTTGACACTGGAAGTATTCCTGGGTCTGGTACAAAAGGGGCCGCCTCCGTCCACTGAGTAGTCAGAGTTGGGAGGAGGTGGATTAGACTGCATGGGAGTTAAGTAGAAGATTAATGCTTTTAGTGAGTTACAGAATAAAAGAAACTGAAACCTTGTGAAGGTATTGTTGAAATAAACTCATTTTATTCAAACCCAGGACTGTGTTGTGATGTTGTGCCTGGGAGTTTGGGGAGCTGCAGTGCTCCCTGGTGGTCACAATACATATACATATATATGTATATTTACAATATATATCTGCAAATATTTGCATATATGGTGTTTGCATTTTTCTGTATAATTTTTGTTATTAGGGCGGCACAGTGGTGCAGTGGTAGCGCTGCTGCCTTGCACTAAGGAGACCTGAGTTCGCTTCCCGGGTTGTCCCTGCGTGGAGTTTGCATGTTCTCCCTGTGTCTGCGTGGGTTTTCTCTGGGTTCTCCTGGTTTCCTCCCACAGTCCAAAGACATGCAAGTTTGGTGCATTGGCGATCCTAAATTGTCCCTAGTGTGTGTGCTTGGTGTGTGCATGTGCCCTGCGGTGGGCTGGCGCTATGCCCGGGTTTGTTCCTTCCTTGCACCTAGTGTTGGCTGGGATTGGCTCCAGCAGACCCCCCGTGACCCTGTGTTAGGATATAGTGGGTTGGATAATGACTGACTGACTGACTGACTGGTTATTATGTTTGACTTTACAATCAACTTGCAGTCTGTGGGTAGAAATTATCCTTAAATCTACTGGTGCATTTGCTAATGGTCCTGTAGAAATTTCTAGATGGAAGGAGGGAGGAAAACGATTATGCATTTAATTACACCATTTGCCATTCTGAGGCAGCAAGTGTGGTATATGGCCTGAACAGAAAGCAGCTGTGTGCCAGTGATATTCTATGCTCCATTCAGCACCCTCTGCAGGGCTTAATGATCTTAAGCTAAGTAGGTGCTTCAAAAGAATGTGATGCAACCACTGAAGATAAACTCTTCTGTGTACTGAAACAGTATAAGTTTGTGATTATAAAAAGAGAAATGCAAGGTTTTTTTTTCCTGGGGAAGTAATGGCATTGATAACCCTTTATTAGAAGGCCCAAAACATGTTATATTCACTTTAGTCCATCAGTAATCATCACTCGATGATCACTTGATGGCTGCTTCCTTATTGTGAGTGTGTGACACACATTACATACTGATTAGACCAGGAGGGGCTGCATTACAGTTAGATCAAAATAATTTTACCATAACTGGGTTTAGGGTTCAAGGATCATGTCCACCCACATATTACTTTATTGATAAATGCAGGATTTAGACCCAAAGATTTGGATTCCATGATATTTGAGGCCATGTGTAGCACTTGGGTGCCCATGGGGTCCCACTGATTTTCCACTCTCCTGATGGGAAATATACTAAGATTCTGAGTACTACTGTACACACACACTTTGGTCTGAACTCACACTGGAATTGCTATAAAGCAAGAAAAATTCAAAAGAAAGAAAAGTTCTGACTAGGCGATCACAGTCCCAGTGAGGCATTATGCAGACATATTGCTATTGATATAAAGGATCCCCAGTAGCGTTTCTTGACACACTTCTTCTGAAAAATTTGTTGTGTGAAAGTACTCAATGTTAGTGTGTCAGAGAGGGGATGTGCAGCATTGTTCAGACTGAAACTAAGTTTTGTTTTAATATTCTCCTTTGCTACTACCTCTAGGTGGTCCAGAGTGCATGTATAACTGAGCTTGCCCTTTTAAATTATTCTGTTAAAATGGTTGGCCTCTCTTGAAGTGATGTTACCAACCTAGCACACCACAGCATAGAAAAATCACACTGGCCATCACAGAGTTATAGAAGATGTGACGGATGTCACTTCCCACATTAAAGGAACGCAGTCTCCTAAGAAAAAAGAGCCAGCTCTACCCTTTCTTATACAGTTCCTCTGTGTTCCGAGACTAGTCCAACCTGTCATCAATATGGACCCCTAAGTACTTGTAAGAGTGGACCACCTCTACATCCATTGCCCGAATAGTGACTGGACATAGAGGCTCTTTTGTGTGGTGAAAGTCAATAGCCAGTTCCTTGGTTTTGCTGATGTTAAGATGCAGCCAATTCTGTTTTCGCCTTGCTTTTCACAATGACTACAAGTGGAGTATACTGTATATACTCTACCGCACCCCTTTATCAATACACCCCATAACTGCAGAATCATCTGAGGATTTCTGCAAGCGGCATGACGTTGTGTTATATTTATAGTCTGAGGTGTACAGAGTGAAGAGAAAAGGAGACAGGACTGTTCCTTGTGGTGCTCCAGTGTTGCTCACATCCGCACCCGAAACACAGTCCTTGAGCCACACAAACTGGGGTCTTCCTGACAGATAGTCCATTATCCAGGACACCAAAGGCTTATCCACCTGCATATCCCTGAGTTTACCCCTTAACAGGGATGGCTGGATGGTACTGAAGGCACTGGAAAAATCAAAAAACATAATCCTCACAGTGCTGCCAGCGTTGTCCAGGTGAGAATAAGCCTAGCCTTGTGGACCAGATAGATAATTGCATCTTCCTCTCCAATTTTTGTCCAATAGGCAAATTGCAGTGAGCCCAGGTGGTCTATTCATAAATACTGCTACATTCTTATTTTTCCAGTGAAGAAAGAGGATGGGTCCAAGTCGTTATTGGTCAATCACCTTCAGTCATTAAATGATGTGGTCCAGGATTGACCAGCAGAAGTTCCCAACCTTCATACCTTGCTGACTGACAAGACTCCAGATGCCAGGTGTTTTACAGTCATTGATTTACTGAATGTTGAGCTTTCTTTAGCATCCCAATGGCACATGACCCACAGTATTTGTTTGGTTTCACCTATAGGGGAGAGCAATACACGTACACATGAATGCCACAAGGCTTTACCCACATTTTTAATTAGGTCTTTTGAAAACATTTGGGGGACCTAGACCTCTCAAGTACCTTAAATTAGTATGTCAATGATTTGTTCCACCTCTCAACAGGAATGTCATATGGACTCATTGACAATCCTTTCAGGATTAGCAAGAAAAGGATATAAGGCTTCACTGGATAAGCTGCAATACTGCCAGCTGCAAGCTCAATATTTAGGGCGCCTAGTGGCACAAAGCACAAAATCAATAGCTCCATCTCAGTTGGAAGGGATTATTACAGCGGGACAGATGATGACTTTTCTGGGCATGACAGCTTTCAGTTTTGATTGAATTGAGGATTATGCAAACAACAGCTCCTCTCCGAGAACTGTTTAAAAAGACAGGAAAACAAAGTCTGACTGGCCCCCTCCAGTGGAATACACAGGTGGCATTTGACACAATAAAGTACAAACTCCAAACAGCTCCGGCTTTGGCTATCCCATTCAGAACCCTTTCTGCTGTATGTTGCCAATCGGTGTAGCTTGTATGCTTCTATTATGTTAATGCAAGAGACATGCTCAGGACAGTGCAAGTATCCCATTGCTTATTACAGTATAAAACTAGACACTATGGTACAGGGATGGCATCGCTGCTATTAGGGATTGACTGCTGTTTTTACACATATAAAAAAGCATCTACTATTAATATGGGGCACCTAGTTACAGTCTTTACCTACCACAGAACTGTTGAGTTATATGGTCAAAGTTGTTTCTTATTCAGACAGACTAGGTGTCTGTAATACTCTGTATTTCTTTTTTATCCTGATGTCACTTTAGATAAATCCTGCAGAAACCATTCTGTTCGACTTTGAAGGAACTCCACATAACGGTGTAGCTGACTTGCTCACTTTTTCTAAACTCCACCCGTATCTGAGTCAGTGCTATTGATAGATTCAGATATTTCTCTTTTTGTGGAAGGTTCCTGTTTTAGGGACCATCTGGGAAATCATGCAAGCATCCCACTCATACAGCAACAGGCACCTAACCTCTTTGTCACGCTTTTAGCTGAACATTGTCCACAACCAAACTCAAGACACTTACTGGGGCTTGTAAAATGCACAGGGTAAAATCACCACTATTTTTACAGGTTCAGCATATTGCCCTATTTCAGACCATTAGGGGAAACAGAGGGGATTTAAAAAGACAGATGGGACTCCGATTCAACACTTAATGCATTAATGACAGCAATGATGTTGCCATCTAAATTGGCTATTGTCAAATGTCAGGCTCACAAAAGATGCAATGAGTATGTAATTAAGGGCAAAAATGCAGCGTCAAGTAAGGAAACAAAGAAGGCACACTACACTGTACATCATGTAAAAAGATAACATGAGACAGAAAAAGGTTTGCGGTAACCATGTATACTTGGAACAAAAGCAAAAAAATCAGCAATCAGACAATCTTTACAGACTGAATTCAAGATAGAACGCAACTAATGGGAACAAGATGGAGTTTTTATAGGTGTGTCAGAGGAAGTGATGTAATTTGGGCCAGAACCAGAACTGATGTCATTGGGCCCAGAACCGAAAGTGATATTGACAGGCTCAGGAGGGATTATAGCCAGCCCCTGCTGGTTCTGCATGAAATTACCATCTTTTGAGCCCATTGGCTGCCTCTGACAATCGCCATAGATTTCTGTTTATATACTCATCCAGATTTGACAAGAAGAGTCTAGAAGAGTTTTCACAATTAAAGTAATCATGCAGTTTTCCTCTGTTCTTTATTACAGCACTAAACATTGTTCTTGCCAGCTCCTTGCATTACATTTTCTGCTTAATAGGCTGGCACCAGAACTACTGACAGGTCACTGAGCCCTCTGAGCTGGGGACACAGTAGCAGACAGAAAGTTTCTTTTATCAGGGGGTAGCAGCGATAAAACGTATTAGCACCCCTCATGCAGCAGTTTGTATACTGATATTTAGAGTACACATTCCTTAAATTTACTTTGTTGCAAGGTTATTATGAAAAGATTAATAAAAATATTTGCGTTAACAGAAATAAAACAATTAACAAAATGAAAAAAGAAAGACTAAGAAAGGCTAAATGAAACACAATAATAATTTACAAGATAAGTTCCTGCCTTGTGCCCTGTGTTGGCTGGGATTGGCTCCAGCAGACCCCCGTGACCCTGTGTTCGGATTCAGCGGGTTGAAAAATGGATGGATGGATACTTTCATTTTTAATCACAATCAGACTTACACATTTGATAAGCTGAGCTGCAGCATCCCAAAAAATTAATAAAAGTATATGAAAAAATATTTGTTCTTTGTCTTGAGTCTTCTTTAACCCTCTTTACCATTATCTCTGAGATAGCTCATCCAAATCGAGCCACACTGTCATCCAGTGAGCAGTGGCTTCAGACAGAGGGCAGGTGGTAACAATAACAACATTTATTTATTTAGCACATTTTCATACATAGGCGACAGAAAGATAGTTATATGAAATGAAAACTAAAAAGATTAGACATTAATATTAAAGAGTAAGTAACAAAGGGAAAAGGTAAGGTCAGACGGCCAGGAGGTCCGAAAAAAAACTCCAGTTAGGCTGTCGAAAAAAATAAAATCTGCAGGGGTTCCAAGGCCAAAAAGACTGTCCATTCCCCACTGGGCATTCAACCTAACATAAATGTTCTTAAATCAGTCCTCTTTGTTTTCAAGCCTCACATGATAGGATTTGAGGAAGTTAGTTTCATGGACAGCTGGGACATCCGCCTTCAATCCACCAATAAAGCAGGGGGCTGCAAGATGCCTTGATCTGGTGGTGGTGGTGCAGATCGCTACCACAGAAGAACCAGAAAAGATAGCGGACAATAGTAGAGATTGGTACGGAACCTTAAAGAATATCATAATTCTATGCCCATATAGTCTATCAGGAAATGCAAGTAAAATGTAGCTACAAAAAAGCCATATTAAAATTATGGGTTTTAGCAGTTTTTTTTTTAAATGTTCCACAGTATTAGCCTGGAAAATTTCTATAGGTAAAGTATTCCAGATTTTAGGTGCATAATAGCAAAAGGCCACACCACCACGTCTTTTAAGCTTGGTTCTTAGAATTATAAAGCAGACCACCGTTGAAGATCTAAGGTTACGACTTGGAGTGTAGGGGGACAGGCATTCGAAAATATAGTAGGTGGCAAGATTATTTAAGGCTTGATAAACCATTAGCAGTATTTTAAAGTCAATTCTGAATAAAACAGGTTACCAATGTAACAATGCTAAAATTGGTGAGATGTGCTCAAATTTTCCTTTTCTAGTAAATGCTGCTGCATTTTGCTCTAATTGTAGCTGATTAGGTAGTCCTGTTAGGACTACAGTAATCTATTCGACTAAAATCAAAAGCATGAGGTAATTTTTCAGCATCTTGTAAAGTTATAAGAGGTCTAACTTTTGCTACATTCCATAAGTGAAAAAATGCAGACCCAGTAAAGTCAATAATTACCCCTAAATTTTTACCATCATCATGACTTTAAAACCTAAGGAATCAAGGTTATTTCTAATATCCTTGTTATATCCATGTTTGCCAGTCACTAAGATTTCTTTTTTCTCCTTATTTAGTTTGAGAAAGTTACTACTTCTCCAACCGGAAATACAAGTAAGACATTGAATCAGAGAGCCAAGAGCGTCAGGGTCAGCAGGCACTATAGATAAATAAAGATGTGTGTCATCTGCAGCTCACCTTGTGCTCACCTTGTGATTTGAGATAATCTGACCTAATGGAAGTATGTAAATTGAAAAAAAGCAGCAGACCCAAAATAGATCCTTGTGGTACACTACATACAATATCATGGGGCTCTGAAGTACAATCACCACACCTAACAAAAAATGTTCTTCCTAGAACTGCAACTGCTGTGGCAGGATATGCTGGAATACAGGTATGTAAAGAAAATGACAGAGAATGCATGATAGATTCTAGTTCCAGTGTTAGTTACACTTACCAACATAATGATTTTGCTCAACCAGTAAATTGTCATGTAACTTCTGAATGTGCATTGTGTCCCAAGAATGCTGGGCAACTTGCAAAGCTACTATTCAATGAATCACCAGGGCTCAAGAAAGATGAACAGATACAAATAATCCCTTAAACATTTTCAGTCTGTTGTGACAGCTTGGTAGCTGTAATTGTGACTGAACCCAACATACTGTTTGTACACAGCAGTCGATAAAGCAGCACACACTAAAGCCAAACTCTAGGCTGCACATGTGGTCTGATGTCCATTATGAGATGAGTGAAAGACATTTCAGTTTATTTGTCAGCTGTCTTCATTTTGTTGACAACAACTTATCTGTCACTTCACACAGAAGAAATCTTTTCTGAAAATAAAATTGTTCTTTGATGCATAGATAGAGAGATTCACTAGGTCTGCATATTTGAGCAAAATGTTTTTGACTAATTAGTTTTGCTTTGAAAAAGGTAATTTGACATTGAAGAGATACAAA
Organism: Erpetoichthys calabaricus; assembly: GCF_900747795.2. Taxonomy (NCBI): domain Eukaryota; kingdom Metazoa; phylum Chordata; class Cladistia; order Polypteriformes; family Polypteridae; genus Erpetoichthys; species Erpetoichthys calabaricus. Next base: position 42,214,634 of record NC_041410.2, read on the forward strand.
CCTCGTACAATTTCGGAGTTGGTGGCACTTCTACAGAAATGCAAAAAATGTTTATTGGTAACTTGAAATAAATACTAAGAGTCTGTAAACCTACTAATATGTTTATTAATTTATATCTTATTTAGTTTTCTTGGTTTTACATTCACAGCTGAAAAAAACTAATATTGTGTTATTGTATATCTATCTACTGTATATATACCATATATTGTGATGCACCCACCAGAAGGCAGCAGGCTCATTGTCTCAATAACGAGTCCGCAGCCCCGCCACGCGACACATCTTGCCTCAACGATGAGTTTACAGCCCCGCCGCGCAACGCATCCATCAGCCATAGAAGACTCACTGCCTCAATGACAAGTTTGGGGCCCCTGTACTTTCTGTTTGTCCCCTTTCATCCAGGATGATATGATCCCAAGTCGCGGACCCACAGCCGTAGGACCAAACTGATGAGGAGGATTATTAGTGCCTGAACTGAAGGGGGAAGTCGAGGCAGAATGATTAATGAAGTCACTGCTTCTTTGCTGTTTCTGTTTTAAGTTGATTAATAAAGTTGATCGCTCTGAAGCCTGAGACTGAGCCTCGTCTGTCGGGTGCAAGACAGTGACTCAAGCATCACAATATATTTTATATATACATTTTGGTCTGCAGGAGGCTCTCCAGCTGCCCAAACCCAACACAGACAGATGCAAGGCACAAGTCCAGCACAACACATGTTTTAATTTGAAAGGGAGAAATTCTTTTCTTTTATTTCCCACAGCATACTATCAAAAGCACAGCACAAATAAAGAGCACACAGGACTTCTTTCTTTGTCTTTGCCATTTCTTCTCTCTCTGTCTCTGTCTCCTTCCATCTTCACTTCTCCTCCAGCAAGCTTTGTCTTCTTCATCCTGACTCTGGTTCCCGGAATTGAGGCAGCTAGCTTCTTTTATCCTGGACTTCCGGTGGCCCATTAGGATGGTTGGGAAGCAATTCCAGGCAACACAGAAGGCTGCAGCACCCCACAGGGCTGAGGCACCAAACTCCAACTCCCAGGGTGACCTGTGGGAATCTGTGGTACCGCTGCAACCCAGGGGGGCTGCCATCTAGCAATCCATGGAAGATAATACCCTGTGCATTTTTAACTCCCCCGTCCTTCTAGTATACAAGTGTACCAGCCAGGCAAGGGCCCTGGCCATCTGCCACAAACTAGCACTGGCAAACCTACTTTTTCCTTTCCACCCTCCTTGCGTATTGATTGCATAACAGAAATCAAATCCTGGTTTTCTTCTAATTTTCTTAAATTAAACAGTGACAAAACTGAGGTTCTCCTCATTGGTACAAAATCAACATTATCCAAAACTGATAATTTTTCATTTGTTATTGATAATTCTCCTGTCTCCCCTTCCCCACAGGCCAAGAGTCTGGGTGTCATCCTTGACAGTACTTTAACTTTTCAGTCTCACATCAATAACATCTCCCGGTCCACATATTTCCACCTACGTAACATTAATCGTATTCGCTCATCCCTCACTCCCTACACCACTGCTATCCTTGTTCATAGCCTCTCGATTATTGCAATTCCCTGTTCTTTGGTCTTTCTCGTAAATCCCTCTATAAGCTTCAGCTGGTCCAGAATTCAGCTGCCCGCATCATTACTAGAACCCCCTCTATTCACCATATCACTCCCGTCTTGCAGCAGCTTCACTGGCTTCCGGTTAAGTTCCGCATTCAATTCAAAATTCTTCTGTTAACTTTTAAGGCTATCCACAACCTTGCCCCTCCATATCTGTCCAACCTCCTCCATGTTGCCATTTCCTCCTGTACCCAGAGATCCTCTTCCGCCATCCACTTGACTGTCCCCTTGGTCCGTCTTACCACCATGGGGAGCAGAGCATTCAGTTGCTCTGCTTCCCAGCTCTGGAACTCACTACCATCTGAGCTTAGAAATATTGAATCATTTTCACTTTTCAGATCTAAACTTAAAACTCATTTGTTTAAGACTGCTTTTTCTCTTTGACTACAATTGCTCTGTCTGATTTTAAATTTTGTATTTTAGTTTTGTTTATAATGTGTGTTTCATCTATTGTTCGGTGTCCTTGAGTGTTTAGAAAGGCACCTATGAATACAAAAAATGTATTATTATTATTATATATATATTCAAACAGATCCCTTCACTTTCTGCACACTGTATTGTTTTGTAGATTTAATTTTAAATGGATACATTTGCCATTTTTGCTCCTCAATCTACTCTCAATAAGCCATTAAAAATCAAAAAACTGAAATCTGTCATTTATATCATTACTAGTTGTGTTATCCAACTTTACCCGGGAAATTTCATAAGACAAAAGTCTAATATTTGCAGGCAGTGTGGTGTAGTGGTTAAGGCTTTGGACCTAGGACTTTCAACCTCTTGTGTGGTGGTTTCAGATCCTGCTACTGACACTTTGTGGCCATGAGCTAGTCACTTTACCTGCATGTGCTTCAATTGGAAAACAAAAAGAAACATAATCAATTATATTTCAGATGCTGTAAATTGCCTTGGATAAAGGCATCAGTCAAATAATAAGTCATAGTAATATTATTACAATGTTTCTTACTCTTGAACATGCTATATATAATTGTCCACAAGTAAAACATTACTGCATTGGATCAATTCCAGGTGTTCCTAGTGATGGTCATTGCAAAACACAATTTTACAGGAGTCTAAATTCTTTTAAATTGAAATGGGTAATCAGTAGGAATGATGTTAAATCTCAGTATGTTTTATTATCATTATTAGATGTTTACTATTTTCATTCATTTACATCCTTCACTCATATAGATTTTATTTCTGTTTTTTGTGTGTTGTAGTTGGTCCCCTTTTATAGTCTGCAGGTGCAAATATACATACAAAGTAATGCCTGAAGTGGACATACATAAGTAACGGTACCCTATGTGTTACTCTGATGTATTAATGTGAAGAGCGAGGAGAAGTCAGCAGTGGTTTTGAGCATCACAACATCATTTCTGTTGCTTTCCCATTATAAATTCAATTGGCACAATCTAAGACTGACACTGGGATGTTGCCAGAGGCATTGCTCGCTTTCCACTTATTAGGGGCTTAGTACTCCCCCCCAAACCCCCAACGGTACTGCCTTCAGTCCCACAAGTATGTTAGATGGAAGAGCTGGGCAGAGTGGGAGAATGATGCCCACTGGGTTTCTGTGTGTTTGAATTGCAGCGGGGCCAACATGAGTTTTCTTACTATCATAAATGCATGTCACAATTCAGAACAGAAGGAAGAGGGAGGCTGGACTCTTGAAGACCAGGAGCTGAATGCCTGAGATCTAGGGCTAAAACCCTGGAAGCCCCACAAACAACATCACTGAGTATTGTGTGATTCAAGCAATGCATTCAAAGATGGAAGGGAATAGAAAAGTCCCATTTGGAGTTACAAGCACCATATCCGTGGGCTGGGGGGAGATGAAGTGAAATAGATAACCATAATGAGAGCCAGTACATTACGAAGCACTGCTGGTATGCATCTAAAAGTGCTGATGAGCAAAACCAAAAATTGAGAAGTACTGGCCCATTTCAAACAACAATGCAAAGAATGGGGCATCCCCATTCAAAGTAAACAGACCCACATGTAAATGAAAACGATTTTGGAGATCGGTGGTGGAGAGTCCTCTTTCAAAGTCTGTAAATGTGAAAGTATCATATAATGGAGTAACGTGCTGGGGGGAGCTGTTAAATTTAAACTGATACCGTAATTTCTAAGATTTGCCATCAGTATGATTGTCTCGTGTGGTCTTACATGTACAGAATACAAAATCAAAGAGTAGCTGGAATGGTATCCATTTCAGCTTTAATGCATGTTCATAGAATGATGCAACATTGATCAGGGGCTATATTGTATATGATGGATAAAAGAATCAGGGTGCTACCACTATTATCATGTATATAGTCAAGAAAAAGATCAGGGTCTGGGTGCAATAGATGAGGGGCTTAAGCCTGTGAAACCCCTCCTCCACTCCCGACACCACTGCATTGTCCCTGACTGGTTCTGGATTGGAGGACACCGCTTATGTTTCCGCTTCTGTCATTCCCTTTATGCCTCTAGCAAAGCAACAACTACTCACAAACACAGCACCTGGCACTGGCACTTGAAGTTTATACTTGTACACACTTGCTAACCATTGACCTTCACATTACACATGAACTAGGAATCCCAAAATACATAATCCCAAAAACACTTCCAAAAATGCTCGCTGGAGGGGATATAACCATCAATAATAAGGGCAAACACAGTCTTTAGAAACAATGTGGGCTCTAGGGGGAGTCACTGAACCTCAAACTCCAGACACAACCACACACAGACAGTCTGGGTTCAAGTGAAGCTATTTTTATTAAAGAAAGTACCTTTCCACAATACAATCCTTATTTTACTCCTCCACATGAGTATTGTCTTCTTCCTCCCATCTCTGAATTCCTGAGCTGAGTGGTGGTTCTCTTTTAACTCTGTGCCCAGGAATACTTATGGTGCTTAATCAATTGCCTCCAGGAAGATCAGGCAGGACTACAGTGGCCCTTGTATCGTCATTATCTGACAGCTCCTCCTTGTGGCCCCCATAAAGCCTGATAAGGTGGGCCCATTGGACCACAACTCCCATGCTGCCCTGCAGGCGTCCATAATAGGGCATTCCACATAGGATGCTGTCACCCAGAGTACAGGCAGTTGCCCAATTCCCAACTCTATCCCAGGTGTTGTTCAGTGGCTGTTAGAACACCAGCTCCACTGTAGCCTGCAATCAGAACATAAGTTTAATATGTCACTGTTCTCTCTACAAATATATTTTATAAATCTACTTTTCTTTCTACTCACATGCACAGAGCCAGACTTAGCACAGGGGCTCATCATTTAGAATTGCTAGGCAAAGCATAAGACAAGACAGATAAAGACAGCTGGGGAAACATGCAGTCAGACTGATGACCACTGTATACTATTTCTGTGTGTCAAACTCAGCATGAAGTTGTATCCTCTTTTTGCCTTGTTTGGAATGGCATGATTCACCTACGTGGGGGCCTACAAATGAAGAAAGAGTATAAAGCCTTGGAACATTGCCCGGCACACCTTTTAATCCGACAGACGGATGGGAGATAACGTCATCTGATCCTGAAAATCCTTCCACTGCATGTGGCAGACTCTACACATCGGGCCCCCACTCCCGAACTGGGTTCTTGCCATTGGCTTCCTTCATCTGTTATGTAGCATAAGCTGTCATTAAAGAAAGCTAAGGTATTTCTCCTATGTGATTTCTTACCGCTGTATCACTAACGGAGGGGTATCGCCTTTTAATATCATATCTACAGTATATAGATTCGGGTTATGTAACACAGCGCAATTACAAAATAACTCATTCCAACAAGGGAGCTAATTCCCCCTGCTGGATACATAGCCTCTGTAATGTCCTTCCATATCTGGGTCCTGGCACGGAAAGAAGATATTGTCATTCCCTCCCTGACCTTCCATTATCAAGACCTCCTGGCCAGGTAAGGGAGTGGGGTCCACAACGGCTGGAACGGTGGTTTGTCCCTCACCACAAAAAGAATTATTCTTCACAACAAATGCAATCCAAAAGAAACAAGTCTCAATACAGATATCCAGATTTATAGAGAAGAGGACAGTTCCTGGTGGTGATTGGCAGGTGGTCCCGCCTCTTGAGGGACCATCAACAAAACAAAAGGCACCTAACAAAGGCAGCTTATACACAAAGAAACAAAATAATATCCCAAATTAATAAAAAACAAAAGTAACATCAAATCTCTAACATAATTCACAATATTCATATAAAGTAAAGAATCAAGCATGAATAAAAAAGACAGAAAAAAAAAAGTTTGAACCCCGGCCAAGGGAGAAAACCTAGCTGAAATATAAGATGTATCTTTTATGATCTTCATCAAACTTTCTCTTTCCATTTCATAAGTCTCTTTTGTGGTGTCCAGGACACAGTGTCGTCTTCAGTCATTCGTCCACTGCATTGTCTAGTGCTGCTGTTCTGCCTGTCAATCATTTCTGCTGCATCCTTCTTTTGCTTAAAGTGTGTTCCCTGTGCAGAACAGAGCATGTAATTAAATATAACAATGATAAAAATCAACAAATAAAAATCATGGGTTGGCTAATTTTCTTTTTTCTATAGCATTACCAAATTTCAATCAAATTCGTCAAGGTATTTAGTTTTTCAATTGTATCTGGGGTTTACCCCTTACTTTTGATATATCAAAATGTCTTTTCTTAGCAGATACCTAGTGTCCTATATGTACCATCCTGCCAAACTAAATGGGAAATAGTGTTTTTGTGAGTGAGTGAGTGAATTAGTCAGTCAGTCAGTTAGTCAGTCAGCTTTGCATTATGTACTGTATATGTACAGTAGATTCAGAGCCTTTGTGGCTCTCCAGTTTGTGGTCAGGTACACCCTGTTTTCTTTTAACTGTGGTTGAGATGTGCCTAGAACTAGACTGGAGTCTACCTGTGGCAAATAGAATTGATTGGACATTGTTTAGAAAGGCACACACACAAGTGTTTATAAGGTCCTATATTTCACACTGCATATTGGCACAAAAGCCAAAAAATGAAGTGTAATGAACTCAAGAAACTCAAACTGTGTTAAGACATAGGTCAGAGCAAAGCTATTAAACCATTTCTAAAGCTTTGAGGGTTTCTTGGAGTATAGCGGCCACAATAATTGTGAAATGAATCAAGTTTGGAAAGACCAGGACTCTTCTAGAATTAGAAACTGAGTAACTGGGCAAGAAGGGCCTTGATCAGGAAGGTGACCAAGAAACCCCAATGGTTACTCTAACAGAGCTTCAGAAGTCCTCTGCTGAGATGGGAGAACTTGTTTGAAGTACAACCACCTCAGCAACACTCCATCAATCAGGCATTAATGGTAGAGTGGCTAGACAAAGGCCACTTTTGAGTAAATGGCATATGACAGCTTGTTTGAGTTTGTCAAATAGCATTTAAAAGATTTCGGTCTGATGAGACAAAAAAATGAATTCTTTGGGAAGAATTCTGATTACTATGTCTGGTGAAGACCAGACACTGCTCATCACCTGCACCATCATCCATATAGTGAAGCATGGTGGTAGCAGCATCAGCTATGAGGATGCTTCTCAGCGGCAGGGACAGGGAGACTGATCCAAATTGAGAGATCAGGACGAATGCAGCCGAATACAAAGAGAGAGATCTTTGAAGAAAATCTGCTACAGAATGCATGCAACTTCAGACTGGTGTGATAATTTCATCTTTCAGTCAAACAATGACCCATAGCATACTGCCAAGACAACGCCAGAGTGGCTTTAGGACCAGTCTGTTTGTCATTGAGTGGCCAAAGCCCAGGCTTACACCTCATGGAACTATGTGCGGAGAGCCTTGAAGATGGCAGTCTAAAGATACTTCTAGATAGATAGATAGATAGATAGATACTTTATTAATCCCAATGGGAAATTCACATTCTTCAGCAGCAGCATACTGATACAATAAATAATATTAAATTAAAGAATGATAATAATACAGGTGAAAAAAACAGACAATAACTATGTATAATGTTAAATATTAACGTTTACCCCCCCTGGTGGAATTAAAGAGTCGCATAGTTTGGGGGAGGAACGATCTCCTCAATCTGTCTGTGGAGCAGGACAGTGACAGCAGTCTGTCGCTGAAGCTGCTCTTCTGTCTGGAGATGACATTATTTAGTGGATGCAGTGGATTCTCCATAATTGATAGGAGCCTGCTGAGCACCCTTCGCTCTGCCACAGATGTTAAACTGTCCAGCTCCATGCCAACAATAGAGCCTGCCTTCCTCACCAGTTTGTCCAGGCGTGAGGCGTCTTTCCTCTTAATGCTGCCTCCCCAGCACACCACTGCGTAGAAGAGGGCGCTCGCCACAACTGTTTGATAGAACATCTGCAGCATCTTATTGCAGATGTTGAAGGAAGCCAGCCTTCTAAGGAAGTATAACCGGCTTTGTCCTTTCTTGCACAGCGCATCAGTATTGGCAGTCCAGTCTAATTTATCATCCAGCTGCACTCCCAGATATTTATAGGTCTGCACCATCTGCACACAGTCACCTTTGATGATCACTGGGTCTATGAGGGGTCTGGGCCTCCTAAAATCCACCACCAGCTCCTTGGTTTTGCTGGTGTTCAGGTGTAGGTGGTTTGAGTAGGACCATTTAACAAAGTCATTGATTAGGTCCCTATACTCCTCCTCCAGCCCATTCCTGATACAGCCCACGATAGCAGTGTCATCAGCGAACTTTTGCACATGGCAGGACTCCGAGTTGTATTGGAAGTCCGATGTATATAGGCTGAACAGGACCGGAGAAAGTACAGTCCCTTGTGGCGCTCCTGTGTTGCTGACCACAATGTCAGACGTGCAGTTCCCAAGACGCACATACTGAGGTCTGTCTTTAAGATAGTCCACGATCCATGCCACTAGGTATGAATCTAATCCCATCTCTGTCAGCTTGTCCCTAAGGAGCAGAGGTTGGATTGTGTTGAAGGCGCTAGAGAAGTCTAGAAACATAATTCTTACAGCACCACTGCCTCTGTCCAAGTGAGAGAGGGATCGGTGTAGCATATAGATGATGGCATCTTCCGCTCCCACCTTCTCCTGATATGCAAACTGCAGAGGGTCAAGGGCGTGTTGAACCTGTGGCCTAAGGTGGTGAAGCAGCAGCCTCTCCATGGTCTTCATCACATGTGATGTCAGAGCAACAGGCCGAAAGTCATTCAGCTCACTAGGACGTGATACTTTTGGGACTGGGGTGATGCAAGATGTTTTCCAAAGCCTCGGGACTCTCCCCTGTTCCAGGCTCAGGTTGAAGATGCGCTGTAGAGGACCCCCCAGCTCCGATGCACAGACCTTCAGCAGTCGTGGCGATACTCCATCTGGACCCGCTGCTTTGCTGGCACGAAGTCTCCTCAGCTCTCTGCTCACTTGCGCTGTTGTTATTATGGGTGGGGATGTTTTTCCTATGCTGGTATCAGCAGAAGGATGTGTGGAGGGTGCAGTACTCCGAGGTGAGAGTGAGAGTGGGTTAGGGTGGTCAAACCTGTTAAAAAAGTTGTTCATTTGGTTTGCTCTCTTCACGTCTCTCTCAATGGTGGTACCCCGCTTCGAGCTGCAGCCAGTGATGATCTTCATCCCATCCCACACTTCCTTCATGCTGTTATTCTGCAACTTCTGCTCCAGCTTTCTCCTGTACTGCTCCTTCGCCGCCCTGAGTTGGACTCGGAGTTCCTTCTGCACGCGCTTGAGCTCATGCTGATCACCGTCTTTAAAAGCCCTTTTCTTCTGATTCAAAAGGCCCTTGATGTCACTTGTAATCCATGGCTTGTTGTTAGCATAGCAGCGTACTGTTCTTACTGGAACTACAATGTCCATACAGAAGTTGATGTAGTCAGTAGTGCAGTCAACAACTTCCTCAATGTTCTCATTATGAGATCCCTGCAGGATATCCCAGTCTGCAGTTCCAAAAAGTTCTCTCAGAGTATTCTCAGCCTCCGGGGTCCATTTCCTGAATGATCGTGTGGTTACAGGTAGGACTCTAACTTTTGGTTTATAGTGAGGCTGAAGCTGAACCAGGTTATGATCTCCTTTCCTATGCGCAGGCAGCGGGGTGGCGCTGTATAGGTCTTTAACGTTTGCATACAGTAAATCAATAGTCTTATTTCCCCGGGTGTTACAGTCCACATACTGGGAGAATGCGGGCAATGTTTTGTCCAGCGTCACATGGTTAAAGTCTCCAGCGATTAGCACAAGCGCCTCAGGGTGCTGCGTTTGTAACTTAGCAACAGCAGAATGGATGATGTCACTCGCTGACTCCACGTCTGCCCGAGGAGGAATGTATACAATAACAACAATGACATGTCCAAACTCTCTGGGCAAATAGTAGGGACGTAAACTTACGGCCAACAGTTCGATATCCCTGCAGCAAGTGGAGATTTTGACGTTAACATGTCCAGAGTGACACCACCGTGTATTAACATAGAGAGCGAGTCCTCCTCCTTTGTGCTTACCACAGGTACTTGCATCTCTGTCCGCTCTAACTGTGCTAAACCCGGGTAGCTCCACGTTGGCATCTGGGATGGTGTTATTTAGCCACGTTTCCCAGAAACACAACAAACTGCATTCTCTGTAGGTCCTTACATTTTTCACCAGCGCAGCCAGTTCGTCGATCTTATTTGAGATTGAGTTTACATTCCCCAGAATCACAGAAGGCACCGAAGGCTTGAAACGCCACTTTCTCGCAAGCCGCTTCTTTTTTAGCTTAGTGCCGGCTCTGCTGCCACGATACCGCCTTCTTACCTCGTCAGGTAAATATGGAACCACACCGGCACTGGCATTTGTTCTCAGCGCCCGAAGTTGGGTACTTGAATAGGCGAGTCTCGGCGTGTTAAAATCCATGCCCACGTTGTAAAAGTAAGTGTGTCCAGGGAAGGAATCCACATAAAATAAAGTGGTAGGAGTGATCAATAAATAAAAATAGAAAAATAAAAGTAGAAAAGTACACATACATATACAGTCATACACGGAGCTGCTGAAAAGGCTGCCACTCACTCAATCTAAAAGAACTTGAGAGGATCTGCCAAGAATAATAGGATAAACTCCCATGTAAAGCTTATACAGCCTTATCCAAGAAGACTCCAGGCTGTAATTGCTGGCAAAACTTTCTGAAAACATGCCCTCACTTTGTTATTTTGGGTTATTGAGTGGGGAACAAATGGCAGATTCATCCAGTTAAAACTAAACCTACAACCCAATAAAGTGTACAGAAAGTGAAAGGGTCTGAATATTTTTTTGAATCCAATGCATATGTGTATATACTGCTGCGATGGGCTGACACCCTATCCTGGGATTGTTCCTGACATGAGCCCAATGATTTCCAGGATAAACTCCAGCTTTCTAGTTACCCGGCCCTTGATAAGCAGGTTTAGAAAATGAATGGATATGTGGCTTGACAAGCCAGACCCTCTGCCTAGCCCATCTCCCTAACCAGGGAACAATCTTCACATAATCCAGTTAGGTAATCCACCAAACTAGGCACAGAAAAAGAAGCCGAGTCTGACTTCAACATAATACATGTGAAGTCACAGAGATGCTCACAGAGAGACATTTTAATTGATGAATGATATAAAACATGAACATGAACTCTGCCAAAGGTGATACTGAACTCCATTTTCGTGAAAGGAATCTATGGTACATTGAAAATATTTTTCAACAATCAATCTCTGTTTACTTGATCAGTCTGTCCATTACCTAATTTTGTACGCCATTATGCATATTTGGCTAACAAAGATACCGTTGCAGCAGTTCCAATTTTTGTTTGATTTCTGGATGACCAAGCAAAATAGTTTGATGTCCCCAGTTCAACACTTTACCTTGAAATTTGTATGGTCTCAGAAATGTTGATCTGCTCATATCCACAAAACATTTTTAATGTGCTCTTAGAAAAAAAGAATATCAACGTGGAACTGTCTGCTGTTGCAAAATGAGTGCACCAAGAAACCCTGGAATTAATTAATGAACTTAATTAAATTGAAGAATCAGCTTCTAATTAAGAAACTGGTTGAAATTAAATTGGTTGGGCTTTGAGGCCCTGACCTAACTGTTCATCTGCTGGCTCACTTCACATTTCATTTTTGTTTAACAGTCATTTAAGGAAAATGAAGCAATTCAGAATTCTAAATCTTAAAAACCAAGGCAATTAAAATGAAGGGGAAAGAGGTCAATTAACAGCAAAAATTGACCACTGATTAAGAAAGTGGCAGGAAGGAAAACTTGTGGTCCCTGCAACTACCCAGGATCAGAATTGAACACCCTTGAGCTAGAAGTTACACATGAAAAGTGTCTCGATTGAGATTTGATACCATCTAGAGTCAGTGTCACCCAATAGAGTCCAGCTGCAGTCAGGACAGTTTTAAGCCTCGGACAGATTCAGCAATCTGAGACGTTCTGAGGCCCGTAAGATGACGCCCCTGTCAGCTACATCTCTTTTGACTCCACCCACTTTCCACGCCCCAACATCCCCGTGTTTGTGGTACACTTTTGTGCTAAATGTACTATTATAGTAATGGTGGCAAACTGAACGTGTGTGCAAAAAATTATTTATTATAAATAAAAAAAGCTTCACCAGGATAAACTGTCCTGCTAATGTAATAAACATCTCTTAAATGTGTGAGGTCGCGAGCCATCCACAATGGGTACACAAAGCCGCTCAGATAACGGAGAAGATCTTAGCTGGGTGACTCAAACGACTACTTTATACCTCTTCGTGCTTCTGAGGGCGAGTGTGTCATTCCTCTGGAGCATAAACTCCGCCACAATGAATGCATTATTAAAATTAATATTAAAATTTTGTACACCAACAATAATAATAATGTACTAATGATATGACACAGAGAGGACCACAAAGACAGTACTCTAAAGAGATCCTACACATCCGACACGTAGTATTGCATATTTTGACTGTTTACACAAATTATGATTTATTCGATTCAATACAGAGTCTATAAGAATATCTAGTGTTAATCGTAGCTGAGTAAAACATATAATTGATTCTTCTTCGTCTTCCTTAGCATTTCCCATTTTTCTATGGGGTCAGCTTTCTGATTACCAGTGTAGATCCTTAGCCACAGAGCCACTACTCAGTTGAGTGCAGCATATAACTAACGTATTAAAAAGTGAATGAGACATGGCAAAAGCATTTATAAAACGCATACTATAAAATGCAAAATGTTAAGATTTTTTGTTACTAATATATGACACCAAAACAACTTCTTCGGATGCAGAACTAAAAGACCTCGATAGTTTAGAAGTTTAATAAATGCTGAATATACACATTTGGGTTCAGGAACTAAAGGGAATTAAAATCGCGTAATATAGGCATCAGTTCACCAGCGAAACAGGGGAATGGTTCCAGAAGGGGGCGTCAATTTATGGACCTCATAGTGTGTGAAATGCTCGGATCTGTCCAAGGCCTAAAACTGTCCTGACTGCATCTGGACACTTCTCGTATCACCAGACACCATTTATTAGTAGACCTGAGACCTGAGAAGGATCATAGAACCTCATGAGCCTCTCCATATACATAGATGCTGATTCAGTCATTACTCTATAAGCAAACATCAAGTATTTGAACTTAACGTGTACTGCTACTGGGAGCCAGTGATGTTACCTGAAAAGAAGGGTGACATAAGTCCATCTTAGCAAGTTGAAAACAAGATGTGCTGCTGGTTTTTGAATCATTTGCAGTGGCCTGGTACTGAGTATAGGCACCCCTGCCACTAAGGAGTTGCAATAGTCAAGGCATTACATGACCAATGCCTGGACCAGAAGTCATGTGGCATACTCTGTCAGATGCAGTTGATCTTACAGAAGCAAAGTGAATCTGCATTATTGAGAGGTTTCATGGGACTGAATGTAAGGGTTAGTGAGATGGTGTACAGGGAGAAGAGGAGAAAACCCAACACCAATCCCTGAGGCCTACTTGTGCATGTCTGATGCAACTTTGACGTCCATCCTCTTAACGACACACATTCAAAGCACCTAAATGGAGTCCCAGTGATGTCCAGCTTGCAAGGAGGGTCTGATGGTTAACTGTCTCAAAAACAGATGAGAATAGATGGCATGACGGTAGTATAGCCTGCCATAGCATGTCAGCAGTAGTCAGAAGAGCCATATCAGTGGAATGTCCCCTCTTGAAATAGGACTGGTTAGAATCAAGCAAATCTGTTCTATAGCTGGAAAGAAGAGACTTGGATAAAAAGGACAAAAGAGGAATAGGTCTATAATTGCTTACTTGATATAGGTCCAGTATGCATGCTTTGAGAAGTGGAGTTAGGGCCTGTTTGAACACAGTGGGAAAAGTGCTTGTATTGAGCGAGGTGTTGTTGATGTGTGTGACTTTACAAATTAGTGAGAGAGAGAGAGATATCTTTGAGGAGTTGTGAAAAGATGGAGTCAAGTGGACAGGTAATGGGGCCACTAAAGAGGAGGTGGGAACTGGAGACCACTGAGAAAGTGTGCTGGGACATGTGGAGGAGAAAGAAGAGAGAGAAGAATATTGTACTTTGTGGTGTTATTTGCCTGTTTATTGTGGCTGTGGTGCTTACGGCACTGTTTTTGAGAAGAAAAGAATTTAAAAAAATTAATTATAAAAATTCTTCATTATGTAAAGCACTTTGAGCTACTTTTTGTATGAAAATGTGCTATATAAATAAATGTTGTTGTTGTTTCCTTTTTTTTCTCTCCTCACGTTACAAGCACATTCTGCCGGTGACTTGCAATATGTGTCATCTCCAGAAATCAAAACTTTCTTTGTTTTATTTCAGGAATGGTGTGGCTGAAGCTAACGGCAGTTACAATAGCAGTAACAATAGCAGTAACATGTTGCCGTTCAAAATGTTTCTGCTTGTTGCAGACACCCACGTTTAGGCCACCAAATAAATGTTCTTTGTGTACTTTGTATTATTTAGAAATGTGAATATCTATCTTGCGCTACTGGATGCGTCATATAGCTGCACTACCAGCCAATGAAGGTCTGCAGCGTTGTGATTGCGTATGTATGAGGCTGATTAGCATGGTTCATATGTGGCTGTTTCAGGCAGGGTTTGAGGCCCTGAATGCACATTTACAAGGTGATTGTGATTTATAAAGAGTAAATTGCATAGAAATGTGCATATGCCAGGTTTTTCAAATCTGGTTTTTTGGGGGGGGGACGGGGGACGGGGGGGGCGCATGAAGATTTCCCTGTTTTTTTGGAGTACGCGTATTTTCATACTCTAAATCACACAAAATTTTATAAATGAGGCCCCTGGCCTTGGTGTTAGATTTTTATCGTAGATGTAGTTTCACCGGCAATGGAAAACTGGTCAGTGCCTCATTGCAGGTTCACCATTACAGTATAAATCTCTAAAAGAGAAGCAAAGAAGTTTCACATTATGTTTATTGTGCTTTTCATAAAACTATTTAAAGTGGTCCAATCCATTTCAATCTACTTGTACTGTGAGGTGTGTATTTGTTGGACCACTGAGAACTACAAAAACACCAAAAAATATCACATTAGTAAAACACAAAAGTATATTCCTGCATGTGTTTAATTATTTCTGTGTGAATTTATGAGTGTTATGGGTGTGCTGCTTCTGTGTTACTAAGATGTTGTGTACCTGTAAGGGTTCTAAACGGTAAGAGTTTATAAACAAGAAGCTCCTATCTACAGATAACGTGTGTATCAAAGACTTTCAATATGTTTAAATAATTTGAGACATGGCATAAGAATGTTACTAGAATATGCCATTTGTCTGTGTACTTGTTTTGTCTTAGTAGAGCAATATATTACTGTACTTTCCCCTTTTGTATTATTAATATGTAGCCTTTGTCAGAATGCCTCAAATTTCCTAGACTTACCACTGTTTATAGGGTATTATACCATATAACTTCTCCCCACCTTCCCTTCTACATTTATAACCTCAGGCAATTAGGTGCAGTAAAAGACAAGCAGGAGTTAAGTTACAATTTACTGTAAATAATGTATTATTGATAATATTCATAAATTATAATAATATGCAAAGTACATTTGAATATTAGTAACCATACAACCTGATAAATGCTGATGTGTAGTTTCAGGCGGCACACAGACTTGTAGTTACTTATAATGTCTCTGGTTAAGTCCTCATTTTTGGTTAGCTTTCTTCAGAACAGGCCGCATGCCTGTCTCAAAATGGCTGCTAAGCTGTGCTCTTCATTGGGTTGTCCTTTTCAGTTCATGGTAAAAAAGCTCTTCCATCAGATGTTTGTAAGAGAGAGAGCTAGGGAGGGGTAAAGATTCTCTATCCACACCCTACAGCCAATAGGGCGTCATGGTACTTAAAGGCTTCTGATACAAGCCAATTCCAGACAGCCATACTTCAGACCAATGGGGCACAGAATACCACCTGCCCTCAAAACCATTTGCTCAGCTGATGCTTGCCAGCTCGGTAGATTGGCTTTCCTGTGAGGGTTGACTGAGAGAGTCCTGCAGAAAAACATTTGCCAAACTGGTTTGAGGCTCTTCTCCCAACCCTGTCATAAAATTACAAAGAGACTCAGTCTTTAAAGGTGGGAAGGGGTTCTTAAACCATCAAACCACTGCTGTTCTTATTAATAATGTAACAGTAATATTACATTGCTTTGTCTACAACAACAACAACATTTATTTATATAGCACATTTTCATACAAAAAGTAGCTCAAAGTGCTTTACATAATGAAGAGAAGAAAAATAAAAGACAAAATAAGAAATTAAAATAAGACAACATTAGTTAACATAGAAAGGAGTAAGGTCCGATGGCCAGGGTGGACAGAAAAAACAAAAAAAAACTCCAGAAGGCTGGAGAAAAAAATAAAATCTGTAGGGGTTCCAGGCCACGAGACCACCCAGTCCCCTCTGGGCAAAGTTACAAATAAAGACATACAAAATATTTATCAACTTTTATGCAAAATTTCACACCACGACAGTACTGATTGGTGTAAATAACAACATATTTAAAGATTATTTGGAAATGGAACTTAAGACTAACTCAGTCTTGCCACAGGGAGCTCAGCTGTTCACATGGCATGGCTCCACTGGCCAGGTGTAATAAAACAGCATCCGTCATGAATTTCATTTATAACAATGATTCAAGACTATTCTTTATTAAGTGTTTTCTCTGACTGTGGCACAGGCTCTAGAGGGGAGCAACAATTAAGCATGATGTCAGTCAGTAGGAGTAAATATTTCAGATTACACTATTTGCTGAATCATTTATCAAGATCTATCCTGTCACCCATCAAAGGTACAAATGTTGAACATAAATTTGTTAGTAATAATTTAGCCACGTGACTCTATTTGTTTACTGTTTTTTGAATTGTTAAATTAAAACCAGGGTGAAAAATATATTGTTAACTGTAGAGCTCCTGTGAAAATAAATGGAATCGATTAATTATTTTTACCACTTCCTGGTGCCATGAGTCAAGAGACTAAATTTAGAGGCCATTCATACTGCCATTTCAAAAATAAACACATCATCAAGGCGCACCTGTTACAAAGAATTTATTTTCTCAGCTAACACTAAACATTTATACTGGCAGTGATGTACACCAGGAATCTATTCCCCATTTTGAATGATAATTATTGTAGCAATATGTTTGCTTTCTACTTTTCTACTTTAGTAATATTTATATGAAAAAAAATAAGAGGAACGATATTCACTGTTTTATATTATATAACACTTGTTATTAGTTTATGTATGGCTCCTACAACCTATGATTTTCTGAGCAAAAACAACTTCTTGAGCTGTCTTCCGACCCGCATCTTAAGGCAATTAAAAGTAATTGTATTATGTGACAACTTTCGGCGTTAAAATTTGTGGAGAATATCAGGCGCTGAGTGAAAAAGTACTTAAAATACTTCTTCCTTTTCAATCAGCCTACATGTGTGAAACTGCATTTTCTGCTCAAAACACTATAAAAACATAACACAGTAACCATTCGTAAGTAGAAAGAGCTTTGAGATGGTTTTGAACTTTTATGAAGTGTAATACTGAAAAACTAGTGAGCAAAATGCAAGCACAGGGCTCACACTAAATATTATTTTATTCCAACCATTGAATTGTTTGAATATATAGCATTTAACATATATGTAGTGTGGCGTATTGCTGGGGCCCTTGCCCAGCTGGGATGCCTCCATGCTGGAAGGACCGGGTGAGGGAACATATCTAGAGCATTGCCTCCCCCAGAGCGCTAGGTGGCAGCCCACCTGGGATGCAGAGGTGCCTTGGACTCCTGCAGGGCTCCATGGGAGTTGGGATTTGTGGGCACTGCCAGGGGGTGCTGCAGCTGCTGCTGAGCCTTTATTGGCACCTCTTCCGCCATACCCAGAAGCACTGCCAGAAGTGGGTCAACAAGCACCTGGAGCACTTCCAAGTGCATTATAAAAGGAGCCAGCACCCACTACTCTGGGAGCCAGAGTCAGGAGCAGGAAGACAAAGCTTGCCCAGAGGAGTGGAGAAAGATTAAGAGAAAGAGAAAAGGAAGAAGAAAAAGAGTTTGGTGCTGTGCTTGGGGACTGTGTTGTGCCTGTGGGAAATGGGTAAAGGCGTTTCCCACAAGGAAAAGGAAAAATAAAAAATGTGTGCCTTGAACTTGTGTCCCACATCTGTCTGTGTCAGGTTTTGGCAGTGGTGCGCCCCCTGGTGGTCCACAGTATGTAATCAGTAACTACATAACTAACAAATTGTAACTATTTTTCATTACTATTAACTTACGATTTCCTTGTCATCTGGCAACTGATTAATAACTTGTTTATTTAAAATTGACCTGTTTATCTATTGAATAAAAACAGTAAAGAGTTTGGGCATTACGATATTACATATGAGCTAGTAATTCGCAACTTGTATGTAGTTGGAAAAGTGGCTCATTGGATATAAAAAGGTTGGAAGCAATGTGGCCCCAGTTTACAAGGATATATTTTAGCAAATAAGTCCGGGTAGCCAGCCAGTCTTAAACTCTGAGGTATTTTTACATCTGCCATCAAGAAAATGTTTTCCAGTAGTCTCTGTCTCTTTATGATTCTCCAGGGGCCTCATGTATAACGCCGTGCGTAGAACTCACACTATAACATGGCATAAGCACAAAAGAGGGAATGTGCGTACGCACAGAAAAATCCAGATGCAGGAATCTGTGCGCACGCAAACTTTCACGTTCTTCCACTACATAAATCCCGATCAGCGTGAAAAGTAACGCATGTGCACGCGCCTTCTGTCCCGCCCCAACTCCTCCCAGAATTATGCCTCTTTGAATATGCAAATCGATATAAATAGCCTTCTGTGAAAAGACAATGGGAAAAGCACCGGGGAAAATATAAGAATTTCAGCGAATACCAAGTGGAGGCAAAGGAAAAACGTACTATTTGTTGGTTTAAACAGTGGTATAATCAACAAAAGGAAGTTGATCGAATGACATAGTGTCGGAGAAACTCGAAAGCTCAAGTTAACAATGTCGCAGAGTGTCCGAAATAAAAAAGTAGCACGTTAAATGCTTTGTTCTGTGTTTGATCTTCTATGTGCTCTATGTGTGTGAATCACTACGTGCTTCCGTTCTTTCTCTTTCTCCGACAGGACACAGAATCCATTACATTCGTGATATTACAGCTCTCTGAATAATTAAAATACTGAGATGTATACGTGATATCTTTTTCATGATGATAGGAATGAAAGCATGTTATTAAACATGGGAACACGGTGGCGCAGTGATTGTTCATATCTCACGCAAGAGGCTTGCTGCGCCATGTGTGACCTTCGATGAAATAATTTATTACAGAAGTCCTGTCTCTTTCAAACGTACTAACCTCCAATTCCTGTCCTTACTTTTCTTTCTCCAAATACCCAATCGCCACACAATCAGCTCTGTAACAGACATTAAACCATCTGCAAGCTTAGAACGCCGATTCTTCAAAACTTTTAAGGAACATTGAAATATCTTCGTAGTACATGTTTAATTATTCTATCCGTCTATCCTTCCAGTGTCGTGTCAGCACCAGCAATAATACAGCGCAAGGCAGGAGCTATCCGTGAACTAGCTAGCGCTGCAGCACCGTGTCCTCACATGTTTAATTTTTAACAATACTGATTATTTAAATGAAGTTAAAGTTTTATCTGTATACTATAAGCAACACATTTTGCTACATTTCATCTTAAAAATGATATCGTCATCATACGCGCTTTATAAAGTGGCGTAGGTTGTGCAATATTATAACTGTAGTGCAAGTTTACAGTGGGGTAATTGTACTTATAAGTACAAACAGTTCTACAAGGAGCACTTGATGGACTGATTGAGTGCGTTTATAGTTCTTGGGATGAAACTGTTTCTGAAATGCGAAGTTCGTACAGGAAAGGCTTTGACGCGTTTTGCCATGGCTCAGGTAGTGTGTGCTTGAAACTGTATACCGATAATTCTCTTTCCAATCAGCTGCTGCTGTGATTCCCCACTCAGATACAGTGATATAAATACTCCGAGTGGTGCAGTGAGAGTAATATGGAAAAAGATGATCCGCAGTGGCAACCCTTAACGGGAGCAGCTGAAAGAAGAAGAAGATGCAGTGAGTGTAACAACACTAAAGCAGTTATGGTATTTGGAATACTATGGCTATTCCCTGGACCATTATATTGCTACAGGTTAATTATAATCAGATGCATTACACTAATAAACAATATGCAGTGTGAAATAAAGACTCTTAAGCTCATAAAGGTTTGGGGTTTCCGGCCCCGTATACTGTAAAGAAAGTAATTTTTACAAAAATAGCACATTCAAATATCGGCATTCATCTATCAGCCGCCACGATGGCGGAGAGGGGAACATTTATCATGAGGGACCGGAAATGGGTGAATGGACTGCTGGGAAGGAACCGTGATGGATGCTGGGACTGTTGACGTTATCAGGGGGTGACAGAGGGAAGGTGGAAGTGTTGTAGTACTTTCATGTGTTCAGGGAATTTCATGGCAGCGGCGTGTCTTTCCTTCTGCAGAAATAAAGAGAGAGAGGTTGGTACCCCGCCATTCCCGTCTGACATATGATCTCACGTCACGTTTTGAATCGTTCCGCGGCTCCCTAATTGCGCGTGCGTGACAGCAGTTAATTTCAGTGTATTTATAAAGCCACGTCAGGAATGTGGATCTAAGAAAGAAAGGGTAACCACACAGGAACAGTAGCACTGCTTTGACGCTGGGTGCCACCAGTCTGCAAAACCGAGCGGAGAAATTGCGTACGCAAGGGTATGAGGTACCGTGGAAATGTGCGTGGCTTTACGCCAAGTTTAGGTTTTATACATCGCAATTTGAGCATGGAAACGTTCGTACGCAACATTTCTGTGCGTGCGCACCATTTATACATGAGGCCCCAGGACTTTCTCCTACTATTTATGCAGCCTTGATAAATATGCAGACAGAGTAAGCATTGAGCATTGACCCAGGCAATATTTAGAAATTGGTATTTAAAACTGTAAAGGCACTCTAATTTCAATTTGAAAGAAAACTTTCCTAGAAAACTTTGCAAGCTGTAGATTTCCATTCTGGTTGAAAAGAGTCGACAGTACACCTCCGGAATTTTTATAGGTCTTGGCTGACTCTTCCTGTCTGACTCTTTGATTGAGGTTGATATCCAGAACTCAACTAAACCTGACAACCAGTCTTTTTACAATAGTGTTTTCAAAACACTAAAATGAAGAGACAACAGATTTAGGGAATACATATAATTTAATAAACTCTCCAGTATCTTTATACATGGTTCCCACCATAAATACTGCTTAAAGAAGATGTAAAGTTTGTGTGACCCCTGGAAGTTCAAAAGCCTTTGTGCTATAAGTCCATTCGAAAACCTCACTCTGCGATCCTCTGGCACAAATGCAGTACAGGATCTGCCTTGTTACAAGGACTATCAACAGTAGACATTTTCACCCTGGGGATTAAATCTTTGGGTTGTTCAATAGTCATAACACCTTATATCTTTTCTTTTTGAACAATATAGTCTGGTTCTCATGAAATTAGATCAAGTTCAAACTGCAGGGATAGATCATCAGCTATACCATTTCTAACCCAATTTACAATAAGAGATCACAATATCAAAGTGACTAAAGTTCAGCAGTACAGCCATGTAATTTTGGAGGAACTATGCATTCTAAGCAATTCTCATGGCAGAAAAAAACTCCACTGTTTAATTTAATTTGATTTTCAATCAATAATTCACATGTGTTTTTATAACTATGGGAATTCCAGGATTAATTATGGATCCAATCTGGGAAAAAGGTTTGTTTAATAATTCTAGACTCCAAGGGATTCTCACCAACAAACAAAGTTCTTGTCTTAAATTTCACAGGCAGAGGTGTCAACTGTAAATCTGAGATTAGCTTAGTACTAATGAAATTCTCTCTTTTCTAACACAATGTTCTGAATTGCCAGGTGCTTGAAAGTCAAGATTGAAGGTTTGATTCTAAAACTAGTTTTTAAGCAATACAGGCCTTATATAGGAATACGAGAAGTCCTCCAGCTGCAGCATCAGGGAGGCTAGCCCCCTTTGGCTCAATATAAAAAAGGATTTAGTACATATTGAGCCAATTTTTCAGTGGAATTTAGAGAATAATTGTACATAAAAAATACAATAAGGAGAATTACAAAACACATTAAATGAAAATAAGAAAGGATGGGGACAATAGCATTTACATAGAAAAATAGCCTAAAACAATCAAAAGAAAAAAGCAAAATAAAAAAAACCTCAGTTCAAGAAAACAGAGACCAAGGACAGAACCCTACTTGAACCATAACATAATCCGCCTCAAACACTCCAAAAAGGGACAATAAAAAAACTGACAAAAACTTGGATCTACTCTGGAGAAGAAATCTCTGGCAAAATTCTCTGGCAAAATCTTAGGTACCCTCTCCGGAATAACCTTAGCTGATTAAATGTGAGCAGCAATTTTGGAAGGTCCCCTACTGGTGGGTACTTGGACACCACTAATGTGGTCCGAGACATTGGCTGCAAAAAATTAAAATGAGTGCCTGGGAGGAGCTGCAGGTAACAGGGCAGAAAGGGCCTGGGTAGAACCACGGACAACAAGGAAGAAAGGTCCCTGGAAGAGTACTAGGAAACAACACAAAAGAGGTCCATCTTAAGGTCCTTGGCAAAGGCATAAAAATACCCCCTTATGGTGTGAATGTATGGACCCACTTTGGAGTACTACTTGATGTAATTGGAGGTGCCAAAAGTAAAACTACCTCTTTTGAGCGGCCAAGGCAGCAATTGGAGTTGAAAGTTGAAACAGACACCAACATATGTAGGAGTATGTGGCTCAATAAATATGGAAACACATATTGGAATAGGTGACTCAAAGGATGCTGTAGCGTACCTTGTAGTTAATGACTCAAAAGTAGTGGTAGAAAGCGTGGGAGTTGATGATTCAAGAAGTGTGGCAGCAGCATAAACAGGAGCTTAAACCGAGGTGGCAGTACACACTTAAATAGACTGTTCCAAAAAAGCAGCAGCTTTACTTGGGGTAGATGACCTAATAGTCTCAAAAGAAAGTACAAGAGTCGACAGAACAAGAGAATCAAACAACACTACAGACTTAGGTATGACAACAGGAGACTTGGGTACAATAGCAGGAGACTTTGGCTTGAATGTGAATTTCTGGTGCTCTTAATACCTGGGCTGTACTCATCTATTACACATTGCCAAGTCATAAAATTTGTAATCATTATCTAAATCAGATTAACTTTATAAAAGTTGAAACTGTAAAAAGTTTATTTTTAATGTCTTTCAATTGATCATATTTATTACAATTTCTTCTGGAGGTGATAGGCTTAGAAAACTTGCATTCTATTATTTACTTCCCAAATTGATTTTCTGTAAAAAAATATAGCTCCGCTTGTACTGAGATACCTTTATCATTGTGGTTTTTAAATTTTATTGGTTGAGACATTTTCTTATGAATTGCAAAACTCTTGAAACTCAATACTGAAGCCTAGTCTTTGAAGGCAAGTCTTCAGTTTTGTGTTTTAACAGTCTAACAATTTATAACAGGTTATAGGCACTGTGTAGATTTAGTTTGGTAATCTAGTTTGGTTTTGCCAGGATAATAATTGTTTTTTAATCATCATTTGATTAGGTTTACAATAATCTACTACGGTGGAAGGACTGGGGGAGAGCGCAAGCACAGGGCACTACCTCCCACAGTACACTAGATGGCAACCCCTTAGCTGCAGCGGTGCCTTGGATCCCCACAGGGCTTAATTGGAGTTTAAGTTTGGCACAGCCCTGTTGGGTTCCAAGGGTGCTGCAGGAGCTGCAGAGCCCTACTACGTCTGACTTCCACCCCACACACAGGAGTACAGTACTATCGGATCATGCTGATGCACGCTTGGAATGCTCCCAGGTGCAGTAAAAAAGGGACCACCTCACTTCATTCAAGGAGCCAGAGTCGAGAGGGAGAAGACAAAGCTTGCCGGAAGGAGTGTAGCATGAGAATACAGAGAGAGGAAGAGAAAGAGAAAGAAGTACTGTGTGCTGCATTTATTATTGGTTGCTTCTGCACTGTGCTGTGGGAAACGATTTGGGAAGCATTTCCCACTGAGTAAAGCCTGTGTGTGTTACTGAACTTGTGTCTGTGTGTGTCTGTGCCAGGTTTGGGCAGCTGGTGTGCCCCCTGCAGATCACACTATGCAAGACTGTAACCCACCATCCTTTTTATCTACAAAAAGAAGCAAACCCCAAAATGGACTACTGGAAGGCTGAATAAACCCTTTATCCAAATTCTCATGTCTGTTTTTATCCATCACCTGTGCTTTTGGCCATGAAAGAGCATATATCTTACTTTTAGCCATAGGAGTCCCAGTTAACAAGTCAATAGCACAGTCATAGGGTCAGGGGTGTTGGTACCTTTGTTCTGCTGTTGGCAAAAGAACAGGTAGACAGGTTAAAGCGGCAAACCAGGAAGAGAAGTCAAAAGGCAGGGAAAAAACAAAACAAGAAGACAAAAGATCTGGGGAATCATGTGTAGTTCTGTGAGTAGAATTCACAGTAAAATACTGAATACGGACAAAATGGAAATGTGCATACACACAAAAAAATATTATGTGTAAATAAAGTTCCACACACTTTCCATTTATAAATCCTAATCAACGTGAATGAATGCGCCCACAGCCCCACCCAGACTCCTCCCAGAATTTAACATATTTGAATATGCAAATCAATATAAATAGCCCCTTCTGTTCAGCAAATGCAAAGTGGAGGCAAGGAAAAACATACCATTTGTTGGTTTAAGCAGTGGTATACACAACAAAAAGAAACTGATGGAGTGATATAGCGTGGGGGAGACACTCGAAAGTTCAAGTTCAGAAAGTTGCACGGTGCCAAAAATAAAAAAGAAGTGGTCAGATATCAAACTCAAGATGAAAACATGAGTCACAGCCCACCATCTGTTTATTCTATTTCAAACAATATTACAAAAGCTGACCCCCGTTCTGGAGTCACAAAATGCAATAGTGGATGCTGTAAGAGATGTGGCCAATGAATTAAGGAATATAAGGGTTGTACTACAGTATGTGATATTGACCACATATTAAATGAATTGGTTAAAAAATAAATGCTGCATCTGATTACCTGTTTTTGCATTCTGTTAATTACATTCAAGCGAAGTTGTTCTGCTGTCCGATTTGGCTGATTGTGGGTCAGGGTCAGGTTCATTATACCACATCTCTTCAGTACAATAAGCTACGATCGTGTGCCACATTATGCAACACACTACATGCAGGCACAATGTGATGCATGTTCTGTGGAATATAGAAGAGCACATTAATAGAGTGAAAATGCTTTCTATGTACATAAGCAAATTAATTCTCTGAAGATGCCTTTATAGTGCAGTGTCAGCACCAAGTGCCACAACGAATAGATTCTCTGTTCTTGATGTGCTTCTTTGAGATGACTCGCTATCCTTAAAAGGACTGCTTGCTTTTTGCCACACTAGTTGGAAAAAAAGTGTGTGCAAAAGTGCAGAGTTGCTGTTTTAATAGGCTCTCCTGCTATAGATGATGCAATGCCAGCTCATTCTTTTGATGATTCATCCCTGGCTGATGTAACTTGACCAGTGCTGTTGCAATAGCAATGTGCGTGCAGATGAATGCTCAGAATATATTTGGAAAACCGGACAATGCTGCAAATTGCACTTTGATGTTTGCCAGTTCAACCACAGTGTAAGGAAATCTTATCTATCTGAATGACAAGCAGGTAATACCATCCTATACAGCTGGCATGCTGTGACTCAGTGATGTTTGTAAAATACCCAGTTGGTTAGCAAGTTCACGTTGAAAAACTCCTGTGGCTAAAAACCTGAGAGTGGACAGAACCTGCAATGGAGCAGGTAGAGCACAAGTCCTCAAAGTCTGCCTTTGTAAAGAAAGCACCAGTTCAGCACACAGCGCCAAGAGTATAGATCTTGAAAATTGAAATCAACTTAGAAAGCCAATCATTATCTGTACATACGTGCTCTCTTCTAATTCTTCCATTTGCAATGTCTTCTAACAACGCTAAAGCAGCCATGGTAGTTGGAATAGTTTGGCCATTCCGTGCACCATTGTATTGTTACAGAATGATTACAATCAAGTGAATTAAATTTGTAAATGATATGCAATTAATTTCAGTGTATTGATGAAGCCCTCGTCATGGATCCATGTGTCCTATCTCTGACACAGTAACATTGTGTAATTTCAATCAATGAATCATTCAGGAGAAGTGTGTCAGGAAATGGTACAGTGGCTCATTTATTCCTACAGCAATACTTCTGCATAATGCTCAATGGAACAGTGACTGGCAAATCAATTTAATATTCTTGCTTTGTAGTCATTCCTGTGTGTGTTCAGACCAAAGTGTGTGTGTATATGTATTTATTTACTTACTTATCTATCTATTTATGCATTTATTTATTTCAAAAGCTCCTGTAAAAAGCCAAATTTCCTTCAAGGACAAATAAAGTTCTATAAAGTCCTATCTATCTTTAAACAGAAGCTATTTATACTATTGCATAACTGACATAGAGGTGTGCCCCTGACAAATGTCTAGCAATGAAGATCTAAAATAAGCAACAAAAATGGCACTGTGGTAATTTTTAATGCCATAATAAAATAATTAATAACCTTCAAAATAAACAAAATAAAACTGATATTCTTAACCCAAAATATCACTGACTATAAATAATATTATTAAAGGGTTAAATTTGCTTAAGGAAAATGTGTTCTTCCCAGGAAAAATTAACACAAACATGATTTGCATTAAAGACATACTGAAAATCTTTGTAGCATTGCGGCAATAGCAACACTTTTCCTTATCCCCAGAAAATTCAAAAGATGTGAAATTTGAGGTTCTACCTTGATACTTCAATAAGAATTGTGAAGAAAGCACAGAAACACAGATAAAGATTTAGGGAGTTCACCACGTGTGCTGTAGCAACAAACTAATCAGGTTTCCAACAGAGTAATCACAAAGGACTGAGTATAACAACAACTGGACAATGACTGACTAACAGAGTGAAGGCTTAGGTTTCTACAGGTGAAGGACAGGAAAGGGGTGGGATCTCAGCCAGAAATGAGGTCTGCAGGAGGGCGTGATCTAGAGGCAGAAGTGGGTGAAGTCTTAGTTAGGTTTCTCTTCTGGATGTCTGTGGAAGAGGGAGAAAAGGCATTAGTACTGTTCATCAACCCCTGGCTCTGTGTCTTACTCCCTGTTAAGCCCTTACACTGCCTCCCATGCGCATGTGTGTGACAGGACATAACTGCTAGTGTAGCTGTGCTTCCCTCTGCTCTCCTATTTATTCTTCAATACAGTTTACTTTAGTAACATTTTCTTGGAATGAGGCAGTAGGGACGCTGACTGGCTCATATACCAATACACAGTCCAGCAATCAGGCATCATAAGCCTTCTCTGGGCACAAACTCATTTAA
Source organism: Erpetoichthys calabaricus (assembly GCF_900747795.2). Taxonomy (NCBI): domain Eukaryota; kingdom Metazoa; phylum Chordata; class Cladistia; order Polypteriformes; family Polypteridae; genus Erpetoichthys; species Erpetoichthys calabaricus. The sequence goes on from NC_041410.2 coordinate 42,242,158, forward strand.
AATGGATTGAGGTGAAGTGGAAAATTGTCCTGTTGGCTGACAAATAAAAATCTAAACAATGTGATAAAATAATAAAAAAACAGAAATGTCAACAACAATAAGTGATACACACAATTAACTCTAAAGAATGACAAGTGATACCTACTAATTATACTGTATGTCTCAGTCAGTATAAATAACCTGATGGAAGGCTCAGTAGTGGTGGGCCTGCCTCCTGATGTTCCACCTACAAACAACACACAACATAACTATATTTAAAATGACATTAAATAATGTCAATGTAACATGTGAAATCAACAGAAAAAACAGATACATGAAAAATAATAAACCCCTGTTTCCAAAAAAGTGGGGACAATGTGTAAAATGTAAATAAAAACAGAATACAATGATTCGCTATTTATATAAACACTATATTTAATTGGAAATACAACAAGGACAACATATCAAGTGTTGAAGCAGAAATATTATTGTCTTTTTAAGTGTATTTGCTTACTTTCAATTTGATGCCTGCAAAGCATTTCAAAATAGTTGGGACAGGGCAACAAAAGACTAGAAAAGTTGTGTAATGCTAAAAAAATAATTAATTAGGCTAATTGGCAATATAACAGTATTATATGCATAAAAAGAGCATTCTAAAGAGGCAAAATCTCTTAGTAGTAAAGATGGCGAGGGGTTCATCAATCAGTGAAAGACTGGGCAAATAGTGTAACAATTGAAGAATAACATTCCTCAACGTAAAATTGTAAATAATTTGGAGAGTTCGTCATCTGTGGTACATAAAATCATTGAAAGATTCAAAGAATCCAGAGAAATCTCTGTACACAAAAGTAAAGGCCAAAAACCGACATTGGAAGACTGTGACTTTTGGGCCCTTAGGCGGCACTGCATTGAAAACAGACACAGTTCTGTAGAGGAAATCACGGCATGGGCTCAAGAATACCTCAAAACCATTGTCTGATGAACACATTTTGTCACTGCATCCACAAATGCAAGTTGAAACTCTACCATGTTAAGAAGAAACCATACATAAACATGATACAGAAGCATCATAAGCCTTCTCTGGGCACAAGCTAATTTAAAATGGATTGAGGTGAAGTGGAAAATTGTCCTGTTAGCTGACAAATAAAACTCTGAAACTCTTTTTGGAAATCATAGACTCTGCATCTTCCAGGCTCAAGAGAAGAGGGACCATCTGGCTTGTTCTCAATGCACAGCTCAAAAGCCAGCATCCGTAATGGTATGGGGGTTCATTAGTGCACACAGCATGGGTAGCTTGAACATCTGGAAAGATACCATTAATGCTGATTGATACATGCAGGTTTTGGAACAACATGTGGTGCCATCCAGATTACATCTTTTTCAGAGAAGGTCTTGGTTATTTCAGCAAGGCAGTGCCAAACCACATTCTGCATGTATTACAATAGTACAGCTTCATAGTAAAAGAGTCCTAGTGATAAACTGTCCTGCCTGAAGTACAGACCTGTCACCCTTTAAAAATATTTAGTGCACTATGAAATGTAAAATATGACAAAGGAGACCCCAAAATATTGTGCAGCTGAAATCCTATACAGTATATCAGACAATAATGGGACATTTCACTTTCAATACTGCAGCAAGTGGTCTCCTCAGTTCCCAAACATTTACAGAGTGTTGTTAAAAGAACAGCTGATGTAACACAGTATTAAACATGCCCCTGTCCCAGCCTTTTTGTAACCTGTTGTTGGCATCCAATTCAAAAAGGAGCATATACTTTTCAAAAAATAATAACATTTCCAAGTTTTAACATTTGATATGTTGCCTTTGAACTATTTTCCATTAAATATAGGGTTTGCATGATTTGCAAATTGTCACTTTTGTTTAAATTTACATTTTACACAGAACTCCACCTTTTTTAGAAATGGGTTGGATTTCAAAAATAACAAAAAAACAAAAAAAACAAAAACAATAATAAAACATAAAATACACATAATTTCAACACAATACATAACAGAAACTCACATTTTCATGGAGGTTGTGGCATTTGACATCATCGAAGCAATAGGTTGAAAGGTCAGCACTGATGACCATTTCTCATCCTAGTTTTTATGTAAATAATTTGGTGATATACTTTGCTCTTATTATTAGGTACTTAAAAGGTAATATCCTTAATGAGTGATGGTCTACTTAATTACTAGGGCTTCTCACCCCACAGCACCATACTTTCTCTTGCATTCCAACAGTTTCCAAATTAGATACATTACTGGATAATCTGCATGGTCAATGATCTGACTTAAAGTGGTTTCAGACAAAGTCCATTTTAAGTCATTAAAATGCTTGACCAGCTTCCAAATTCTATAACATCACATTAGGGGCCCGCTTTCTCTGGACCTGTTAAAGGAGGAGCTCTTTCAGAGAAGTTGGGCATGAACCTCTGATAGTACTCTGCTAACTTCAAAAATGCTTGCACTTGTCATTTAGTTTTGGAGCTTGCCATCCCTAGATGTCTGCCACTTTACAGACATGAGTCTTGACCTTGCCTTAACCTACAACATATACTACGTACTTAACTTTGTTGAGTCAAAAGAAGCATTTCTTAGCTTAACTTAGCTATTTTTTCCTTTGCTGCTTAAGTTAAAGGAATGTGCCAGTAATCCTTTGTCATATTGAGTGTACTTAGGAAATGTTCTAGCCCAAGTCACTTCATAAGGTCATCAACCCTGACCATAGGATAGGCATCAGACTGAGAGACCTGATTGAGATGACAGAAATTGCTACAAAAATTCCAGGAGCCATCAGGTTTTGGACAACAAACAATCGGACTACACCATGCACTTGAGCGTTCCTCTCTAACTTTCATATTTTAACATTTTTTTTGCTTCAAAATCAACATTTGGAATGGGAGGTATGAACCAGCACCATAATTCAATCCCTGGGCTGAAATTCACATAGGTTTGCCCCACAGTCATATAGCCATACTTGCATCAACTGGCAGTGCTCATGAATATGGGAGTACTTTATTTCAAAGCATTCCCTGAGCTGGGCAGCATATTCCAAAATACAGGGTCAGGGTTCTGACTTCACTTCTGAGCCTTCCTTGACCAGGTCAAAGGGCCCTGTATGATGTCTTCCATACAGCAACTCAAAGAGACAGAATCCCATGGATGCTTGTGGCACCTCCCAGTGTGCAAATAAGATGAGTGGGAGTTGTTAATGCTAAACCTGCTCATTGACTTGCATGTGTTTTAGTGTTTGAATAAACCTTTCAACCAAATAATCTATTTGCAAATGTTAAACAGATGTTTTTTAGGCATTTATATACAACAATTTAATGGTTTGTTGGAAAATGTCTGAGGTAAATGAGATGCTTTGGCTGGTAAGGACTTCCATATTAGTGAGGTGACATAATCAATCATTACCAATATATATTTGTGCCTTCTAGCAGATAGTTCCAGGGTTGTGACAATATCCACAGCAATCTGCTCAAATGTCATGTCAGTTATTGGTATTGACACCAGATATATGGTGCAGCTGATATATTGGGCATCCTCATCTATTCTTGGCCAATAGAAAAACTGTTTGATTAATTTTATGGTTATGTCTGCACTCAAATGTTGCCCCTGAAGGGATGTGTGTATGCCAAACTACAAATCACACAATGGTACAGGCAGAGAACAAGAAGTAGTTTCTGCACTTCACCTTTATAATCAGAAAGCTGATATAATAAAATCTTTATCTAAAATTAAGTGAGGCCATTATGGTCTGCTTTCTGTGGTTGATTGAACATTAATGGAGTTTCTGGTGTTTTTGAAGGAATCATCATTCCACTGCTTCTACTTAAATATTGTGGGGAGTTTTAGATATTGGAATAATACATTTTCAAGTGTTTCATGAATCTCCTTTGTGCTGGATTCTGGTTGCTCTGCAGATGCCTTTGCATCTTTAATTGTTTCCAGATTTGCTCTGGAACTCATGCTGTCTCCCACATTTCATTGGAAGGCAGCATCTTTTGTTATGCATTTGACCATTAAATATATCAAACAAACAGAGTGAGTGTCTTTAGTTTGCTCAGGCACTGTCCATTGGCTTGTCTTGTCCAGATGAAGGCAGTTTGGAATGACATGGCGCAACATGCCACACTTATAGCACCACAGAGGTGGTGGTGAGGATCCTTTTCTTCTTCAGTTGCATCCAGTCTCTTCTCTACAGGTTTTCCACCTTGTGGTGTTCAGAGAAGGAAGTTTTCTTTTTTATCTGGGTCTGATAGTTTAATAGTTTCTTTGCATCTTTCAATGACATCATTATCTTCATCAGTCATTCTCTACGGCTGCTAATTTACCAACCTACTAATAGAGTCTTGGAGACCAAGATCTATAGGGTCAGCCATAATAATTTCAACCATCTGGTCACTCAGATTTTTGTTTAGTCTCAATCACCAGACCCTCTTGGGTGAATGGGATTAATTTTCCAATTCTAGCACTTCTTTGCCCTCAATCCTGGTGTAATGCAGTGTTATTTCAGTTCTGATATTAATTGTAGCCTTAGTTTTTATTTTATTTATAACATTACTTGTTATTTTTATTTTGTTCTAGTTTTCGGAAGAGTCAACATTTTTTTATTTTTATTTAGTTCTGCGTTTAAAATTTTAGTTTTTATTTTATTTAGTTATGGCCTATTTACATAATATTAGTACAATTTTAGTTTTTTTTTCTGTTGCAAGGCCTCAAACACCAGCCTACACTTATTTCAAGGCAAGTTGCATTTCAGTCAACAAAATAAATTCCCAGTTCATAATGCCGATAAATGCAGTTTGACTATCAATGACCAAACAGATTAAGTGGCCTAATGAGTATAGTCAGCAAGATCAAATGTTTCAACCCAAGAAACAAGTCTGTGCAAGCACGTTGTTGTTAAACTTTACAAGCACACATTTTGAGAGATTTGTTCTTGTTGTAATGACGTCCATTGCACAGATAGCCACACAGTGAAAACATTCGCTCAACAAACACCTGTGATGCAGGTACACAGACGAGGTCCTCAGCCACTGGCGCCAGCACACTGTATGTTGCTTACCTGCTCTCTTTCTGTCTCAGCTTTAGTCTTGTTTTCCTCATCTAATGCACTTTAAATCGTTGGAGGGTGCCGAGCTGAATGAGCCCTCAGATTCATAGCATTCTTCCCACAAACTAAAAACCGCACTCTTTTTCTTCTTCTCACACGCTACATTTGCTTGTATTATCATCTGCTCTGTAATTAAAATATTTCCACATGTTACATTTTCGCTTTCTACTCACAAACATCTGTGCAGAACATGTGTGTCAACCACACGTGTTTACTGCTTCAACCCGACAAACCAAATGTGCTCAACAAACAAACAACTGTCCTTTACGGAAGTTGCGCCACGTGACTATAGTAGGCCCAAGGTACAAGGTCACCACATAGTGAACAGCACAATGTAACTGAACGCTCAGGACATTCAAACAACCACTCTGCATGACTGAACTGGATTGAACGAAAATGCTATTGCTTTTCCTTTGTTTTTACTCAATTTTCGTTCTTGTTTTAGTTTGTTCACATAACACAAATTTTTAGTTTTATTTAGTTTTAGTTTCTCTGTTTGCCTTAATTTCAATTCTCATGCTAGTAAAATGAAAAACAATATTTTTAGTTCTAATTCTCATTTTCGTTATGAAAATATCACTGCTGTAAAGTTGGACTAGGGTAGACTTTTTCACTTCAGTATATCATAATTAGCGACATGTCATTTGTATTTCAATAAGTAATTTGTAAGTCATAGCAGGCTTTTATGGGCTCGTCAGTTAAAAAGGTGCAAAAATGTCAGCCCAGTCTGGACCTGCTTCTATATACTTAAACACAAACAAACATTCCTCTATGTCAGTAAGTGAGCACCAAGAATGGTCTAAGTGTGCACTTGTGTCATGGTGTTTCTTTCATCACCAGCATCATAATTTGGAGTCAGGACCAGAGCAAAATGGGTGTGAGGCCTCTAAATGAACATCAGAGCAGACCAGGACATTCACTGGCCAGCTCAGGATAGCATCACCCCAACCCAGCCAGTCTCCATAATACTACCTGTTGGTTTCTGGCCTAGTAGGACCAAAAAAGGGAAAACAAGCTTTTAAAGTTAAAAAATATCTTAAAGAGCCTCTCAAAGGAAAGAAAAATGGTAAAATGCTTAGGCGTGAAAAGGCAAATCAAAAAGGAAACTTTGTAAAACGAAGCTTTTTGTTGAAAAAGAGAAAATATGAAAACAATGCTCATAGAGCAAAATTGGAGAAGCCTGAAAGTCCCAATACACATCAAGAAGAATTAACAAACAAATAGCACAAAAATAATCAGAAAGCCAGAAAAATCCTAATATTAATACAGCACTTACAAGAATTCAATCAAACTTTAATGCACCACTTCTGAGCTTCCTTTCTTTCTGGCTTAAATATTCAGAGGGAAATCTCAGGTATGGTGGTGTCAGGGTGGCCCTACATCTTGAGATACCACTCACAGACCACCGTGAACATGACAAAACATCACACAACACATAGAAATACAATTTTTGCAAATCACAAAAAGAAAGAAAAATGAAAGAAAAGATTTTTACATAAAAGAAAGCAAAGAGCAGAGATAATGCAACATGGAAACAGAATAAATAACAAAAAATATTAAATATATCAAAAATAAACTTAAGTCTGGGCAATAACCCAGGCTGGGCAATAACAGCTGTTCTTGGATTCTCTACATTGCACCTCACTTCTGTCTTTGTGAACATAATCACCTGATTGGCTGCCAGAACTTGTAAATGTTTCAGTTGTTCTGATAATTTCTGCAATGAATCCCCCATTGCTGCTGGGGTTGCTGATTCAGTCATTTCATAAAAATCCTGCCAACTACACCACTGTCAAAGAGCTTATAAGGATTTAGGGTGCCAGCCAGGAAAACGTCATTTAATAAAGGATATGGGATTAATTATAAAGGAAAATAATACTCCTCTGTCTGTCAGCTCTGTTATGGTCAGAATGATCCTGTTCTTTAGGGGAGGCTTTATGTAAGCAGCATGAGGCAGAAGAGGAGGACAAAAGTGATATCAGTCATCCCTGGAAGGGACTTCTTCAGTATATGGAATGAGAACACAAAGAAGAGCTATGCAAACTGCAACCCTATTTCAGGTCATTTCCTGGTGTTAAATCGGTCCCTCTAAGACATTCTCAAGTCAAACAAAGTCACAGTTCTGGGGCCTCATGTATAACGCCGTGCGTAGAACTCACACTATAACATGGCGTAAGCACAAAAGCGGGATTGTGCGTACGCACAGAAAAATCCAGATGCAGGAATCTGTACGTACACAAAATTTCACGTTCTTCCACTACATAAATCCTGATCAGCGTGAAAAGTAACGCATGTGCACGCGCCTTCTGTCCTGCCCCAACTCCTCCCAGAATTACGCCTCTTTGAATATGCAAATCAATATAAATAGCCTTCTGAGAAAAGACAATGGGAAAAGCACAGGGGAAAATATAAGAATTTCAGCGAATACCAAGTGGAGGCAAAGGAAAAACGTACTATTTGTTGGTTTAAACAGTGGTATAATCAACAAAAGAAAGTTGATTGAGTGACAGAGTGTCGGAGAAACTCGAAAGATCCAAGTTCACAAAGTCGCACAGTGCCAGAAATAAAAAAGAAATCACATATCAAAGTCACCGTGAAAAGGTGACTCGTAGCCCACCGTCTGAGTGTCATATGAAAGCTTATTAGGGTACAGACAAAAAAAATTGGCACACAGTGGGAAAAAAGCACGAAATGTCAACTTTAATCTCGAAATTTCCACTTTAATCACGTAGTTTATTTTGCCATTAAAGTAGAACATCATAAACTTCATCTTAAAATCGTTTATTTTACTAGTTTCTCAAGTAGCACGTTAAATGCTTTGTTCTGTATTTGATCTTCTATGTGCTCTGTGTGTGTGAATCACTACGTGCTTCCGTTCTTTCTCTTTCTCCGACAGGACACAGAATCCATTACATTCGAGATATTACAGCTCTTTGAATAATTAAAATACTGAGATGTATACGTGATATCATTTTCATGATGATAGCAATGAAAGCATGTTATTAAACATGGGAACACGGTGGCGCAGTGATTGTTCATATCTCACGCAAGAGGCTTGCTGCGCCATGTGCGACCTATGATGAAATAATTTATTACAGAAGTACTGTCTCTTTCAAACGTACTTTTCTTTCTCCAAATACCCAATCGCCACACAATCAGCTCTGTAATAGACGTTATGCCATCTGTAAGCTTAGAACGTCGATTCTTCAAAACTTTTAAGGAACATTGAAATATCTTCATAGTACATGTTTAATTATTCTATCCGTCTATCCTTCCAGTGTCGCGTCAGCACCAGCAATAACACAGCGCAAGGCAGGAGCTATCCGTGAACCAGCTATACGCTGCGGCACCGTGTCCTCACCTGTATATTAACAATGCAGATTATTTAAATGAAGTTAAAGTTTTATCTGTATACTATAAGCAACATATTTTGCTGCATTTCATCTTAAAAATGATATTGTCATCATACGCGCTTTATAAAGTAGCGCAGGTTGTGTAATATTATAACTGTAGTGTAAGTTTACAGTGAGGTAATTGTACTTATAAGTACAAACAGTTCTACAAGGAGCACTTGATGGACTGATTAAGTGCGTTTATAGTTCTTGGGATGAAACTGTTTCTGAAACGCGAGGTCCGTACAGGAAAGGCTTTGACGCTTTTTGCAGTGGTTGAGGAAGTGTGTACTTGAAACTGTATACCGATAATTCTCTTTCTGATCAGCTGCTGCTGTGATTCACACTCAGATACAGTGATATAAATACTCCGAGTGGTGCAGTGAGAGTAATATGGAAAAAGATGATCCGCAGTGGCAACCCTTAACGGGAGCAGCAAAAAGAAGAACAAGATGCAGTGAGCGTAACAACGCTAAAGCAGTTATGGTATTTGGAATACTATGGCTATTCCCTGGACCATTATTTTGCTACAGGTTAATTATAATCAGATGCATTACACTAATAAACAATATGCAGTTAATTTCAGTGTATTTATAAAGCCGCGTCAGGAATGTGGAGCTAAGAAAGAAAGGGTGATCACACAGGAACAGTAGCACTGCTTTGACGCTGGGTGCTGCCAGTCTGCAAAACCGAGCGGAGAAATTGCGTACACCAAGGTATGAGTTACTGTGGAAATGTGCGTGGCTTTACGCCAAGTTTAGGTTTTATACATCGCGATTTGAGCGTGGAAACGTTCGTACGCAACATTTCTGTGCGTACGCACTGTTTATACATGAGACCCCTGGTGACTTAGGCCAACTGGATGTGGATGCTTAGCTCTTCTTGGGCATTCTACTTTATAAGAGTTTGTGGACACTAGAGGTCACTGTTGCCCCTTTGAACCCAACAGACAGACGCTCAGGACACAGGGTGAAAGCACTAAGAAGTATTTTTAATTCTTCTTCTTCTTATAAACAGTGCCCTAAGCACCACAGCCACAATAACACAGGCAGGAAATACAATAAACACAATTCTCTCTTTCTCTTTTTTCTCCTGTACATCTCCCAGCAAGCTTTGTACACCCCCACCCGACTCTGGGTCACTTGCTGGGTTCCCAACAGTCCTTTAAATAATGCCCGACCCAGAAGTGCTTCTGTCCTTCTGCCCACGTGACTTGCCAGCGCTTCCGGGTCAGATGGAGAAGTTGAGTTTTCTTCAGCCCGGAAGTACTTCTGGATTTTTGTCCCCATGAGTCACTAGTACTTCTGGGTTATGGGGAAAGCATGACTCCCCAGGTCCCCCTGTAACGTCTTCTGGCGGTACCCATGGTAACCCAGCAGGGCCGAGAAATCAAACTCCAAGTCCTAGGATGCCCTGAGGGAATCCGCGGCACCGCTACATTCCAGGGAAGCTGCCATCTAGTGTTTTGGGGGAGGCAGTGTCCACAAGTTGCTGCCTTCCCCCATCCTTCCATCTCAGGGGTGTCCTGGTCGGGTTGAGCTGCTGGCCGTTTCTTACAGGTTATATATTTTTTTTATATATTTACAGAAAGCATTTAATGTGTTTCACTTTCACAGTCCTGAATTTAATAATTACTGTAATCTATACTTGTACTTTAACCGAGAACTGTTCACAGCGCTTTCATCTGCACTCAGCGAAGAGTGCTATACAGAGAATAAGCTGTAATTGTTGTACTTTTCCTTTTATCTTAAAGACTTGAAAGAAAACTCATATGCTAACCATACCGATCAGTAATCAGTTATGACATTATACAGTAAGATGCAATTTTATGAATTACATCAATAAGAAATTTGATACCAAGACAGTAGTTTGCCACCTTGACATGGTGAAAATTCACTGCTTTAAAAATAGCAACTTCCTGAGAAGTCACAGAACATACATTCATTTGTACGTATTCTGAACCCAGTTATTGTAATTCAGAATCACTGAACACTAGAGGATTCTCCCAACATCATCAGACTCAAAGCAAGAACAGCAAGAACACCAAGCTCAACCTGGTATGGAGATGATGTGATTGGAGTAAGAAGGAGAGAGAGAGAGAAAAACAGACAGAAAGAACGTAAGAGTGTGTTTATGGCATAGTATTTTAGATGCTAAGCCAGTGAAAGGCCACCCTACCTGGCAGGAAGTTTATAAAGTTCATTAATAACCCTCAAAATTCAAAATTGAATGATGTATAATAGAAGAAAATGAAGGAATAGCCATCAGACTAAGCCTAAGGGAAATAAGTCAAGGTATTCCTTAAGTCTGCCAAATTCTGCTTTCTGAATTCCTGGTCTGTGATCCAATAAGGCCAGAGACACAATCAGAAGAGGCAAAGTTGCACAGCTGCCAGATCTTCCTAGGACCAAGAGCAGCGCTTGGGGGTGGCAAGTGGGGCGCCTAAGAGGGCCCCGCTTTTGATGTCCGTGTGTTCGCATTAAAGCGGATTTGTCAAGTTATATTATCCAATTATATTTTGATAAAGTACGTGTGTTATCTTGCAAAAATTTAGCTAAATACTGTAATGAGAAAATCCGGCGCATGTTAACATTATTTTTATTAAATTCTTGCGCAAGTTTATACAGTCCATACATACCAGTAACAGCGTTTGACGTAACCGGCCCCGTGTGGGGTTGGTCAGCCTTAGGCCCTGCACACCCCTAAGGCTGCCTCTGCCTAGGACAGTCCAAAGAGGACAGAAAGCACACAAAAGGGAACACAACTTCAAATGAAAATACTTTTGAATCATCTCCTCATGGCTTACCAGAATCAGGCTGGTATATAGGATTTCCTTTTTTGTTCTTTGTATGCTTTTGATTCTAAAATTAATTATTCTTTGTTGTGTTTATTTTTGCTCAAGATTTATTTTTGATAATCACCTTTGATTTTTTTCCAGGTTATTATGGGACACAGGGTTGCTGTTATCAGGATCCAGGAAGACATACCAGCTTCCAGGTTATATTGTAATATGTTGGTAGTCAGGTAGCCAGCTCGATTAACCTAACAAAATAGGTTACTAATTAAACTTGCTCCAAGGGAAGTTGATCATTTACTGTTTACAGCCTTGAAATATTTTTAAAGAACTGATTTAAATGAATTGCATGCTTAATGTTTAATGGAAACTTGTTAGTAATATAAATAGCAGCCATAATACCTGCAGTTTAGAACAAGTAATTCACTTGAAGCTAAGCATGCTTGAACTTGGCCAGTACATTGACAAGGTGTTGGGGGGGCCAGCAGGGTGCACTTACTCGGTGGTCTGTGTGTGGATCCCAGTGCACCAATGCAGACACTCTGCTGAAAAAAATGGTGCTGTCCTTTGGATGAGACATAAAACCAAGGTCCTGACTCTCTGTGGTCAAAAAAGGTCCCTGTGCAACTTTCAAAAAGAGTAGGGTGTACCCCGGTATACTGGCTAAATTGCCCGTCATGCCCATGTTCATTCTGGCACCCTACTCATTCCCTGTCTCTAATTGGTTATCTCTGTCTCTTTTTGTACCAGCTCATAGTTAATTTGTGGTGAGTGTACTAATGTAAAATGGCTGCCATCGCATCTTGAAGGTGGATCCAGTCTCACCAATGCCCTCTCCCCTGGTCCTTCCGCTCTGTTGGTGTCCTGGCCAGGTAACCAGTAACGGCGGACTGCACGATAACATGCAGTGAATACATCCTCTTTCTCTGTATGTTTAGCATTCGTTTGCTCAGAGGTTGATGCGCTTGCTGCTTTGTGAGCAGCTCTTCTTTTCTACACCCTAGCAGCCCAATCCTTCTCTTCTTCCGTCAGCATCTTTACACATTAAAACTGATTAAGTCAGTTTTTGCTTTGCAATTACTTAGTACGTTTTTCTTAATTTTTCACTTAAGCTGGCACCTAAGTCTTCAATCTGCCTCAAGAATGTTTTAGTCATACGCATGCATCGCATGACTGCCCTGTTGCCGAGATTTGATTCTACAATAAAATAAAATAAAAATAAAAAGAGTAATAAAAATAATCACACGAAAGCAGACAGTAGAAGTCACGTAGTATATGCGTACCAAATATCAGGTCAATAGTTCAAATGGTTTGCGAGCTACAGGTGATTTAAAATCCTGGACAGACAAACGGACAGCCATGGTAGCATATTATATAAGAAGATATGTGATATATAGTCCCTGACAAATAATACAGAGTATACAACATGTGTTTTGCCCTAATTGGGGTTCATCAAGTGCATACCCTTTTGCTTCCTCTTGTGGTGTATTGAACCTCGGATGTCAGCACCCAAGGTAAAGCCTCACACATTGCACCATAGCAGCTGGTTTGTTTACTTGACAGGTTCGATCCCCATAATGGGAAATGGGTTATACCAGGGTTGGCATCACCATTAAGGTGAATTAGGCATTTGCCAAGGCCACAAGTCATAAGGGGTAAAACACAGCCGCATGGATTAGCTACAGAACAGTTGGTTGGCATATTAACAAGCTTGGCCTAGGGCAGAAAATAACCTTGCACTGGCACTGGGTATAACGTAGGTATAACTTAAAGACAAAAACACACTACCAAAGTGTGTAACTTCAACTTTTTGGAAGCTAATTAAATACTTGTAAGCACACCCCATGGTATGCATGCAGCATTTGAAGCCACCCAGATCTTTTTTCAATAATGGTAGAATCTCACAAAAACGAAACATAAGTTAATATTGTCAGTCCTTCTTAAGCCAGTTTAGGGTTGTGTAGGACTTGTTTTAGCTAAGCAGTTCTGAGTGCAAGACAGGAAACATCCCTGGAAATGATGCTAGTCCATCTCAGTTAGGACAAAACTTAGAACAACTTAATGTATGTGTGCAATCTTGAGAGTTAAAACACGAAACTAGGAACATTCTTCACATTAGATTGGATGTATTAATAAGGTTTTTCATATTTGGACCACTGCCACATTGTATGCAGTTTTAAGCCATTTGAGATATACAGCTAGTTATAATACTGTATTACTAAATAGAGATCAATCAAAATATTATACCAGATGATAGCATGCCAGTATGATTTAAAAAATTAGCTTTAAAATACATTCTTTAATATGACTTTCATAGGTATCAGATATAATTTTAGAAGCCATTCATGCAGGAATCCAGAAATTTCCAAATGGCACACAAATGTTTCTCTCAACTCTAAATACAAGTTGTTTACCCAAGCAACTCATGATTGGCTGTAACCTGCCTTTTCGCAAAAAATAAGTAATCTATCCAAAAACTGAGCTGAGTATGTTCAGTCCTATCATCTTAAGAAACAAATGTATGCTATTTTAGGAAGAAAGCAAAACATTTATCCACCCAGGTTCTTATTAAATGCTAGAATGCTGTAAGTTAACAAAGACTATAATTACTTCAGAGCTCTATTTCAGACTAACAGCTGTTATATGATTGGATGTAGCAAAAAGATGAAGCTGATTTGACTGCCTAGGCCAAAGTTTGTCTACCCTTTTTATAAACAGCAGATGGGTGAATGCTACTCTTATTTAAATTAAAGAAAAAATGTTTAGCATAAACATGCATTTCTTAAACACCGTAACTTTAATTTCAGAGTGCTCTCAAGCTTTAATAAAACTAAAAAAGCATGAAAATGCTACACATATTTACAACTATAATCCATCCATCCATTTTCTTCCTCTTATCCGAGGTCGGGTCGCGGGGGCAGCAGCTTGAGCAGAGATGCCCAGACCTCCCTCTCTCCGGCCACTTCTTCTAGCTGAGCCAGCATCTGTAGCCGAGGATCAGACCGCCAAGGTCCCCGCCTTCGGCCACCACCCAACTCACACTGCACCCGACCTCCTTGGCCCCTCCCATAGGTGGTGAGCCCATGGGAAGGGGGACCCACGTTGCCTCTTCGGGCTGTGCCCTGCCGAGCCCCATGGGTGCAAGCCCGGCCACCAGGCGCTCGCCATCGATTGATTTATGATAATATTACTTCAGTTACTATGTCTCTTGGTTGTGTACTTGTTAAGGTGAGAGCTGGTTTCAAAGATCTCCAAATTTTGAATTCTGTAATTGGTGAAACCTTTTAATTCTTACACACTAGACTTCACTCTAGTAAGTTTTTGAATGAATTATTGGATTATCATTTATTTTATGCCACTGTGGGTTCATAGAGAAGACTTTTTTCTTCATTAATTCACATTTTAGTTTTCTTGGCTGAAGTCCGGGGTGTTGTGGCACAGAGTATGCATGCCAGTCCCTGTGGAGAGTAAAGTTCTGTTTGCATTTCACTATTTTGCCACAGGGTCATTCCTTTAACTCATTAAAGTTTATGTGTCCATAGTTATTCAAAACATATTGTTATGTCCAAAAGTGACGTGCACAGTGAAAGACAACTCCACTGCTTTTCACAGGCAGGCAACAAAGGAATGCTCTGCTGCTGATATTCATTAAATGCTACACATAACCTAAACCTTCAGTTATCATTAAAAGAGTAAATGGTGACTTTAATGTCTAATATGTGTCCAGTATTTCTGATTTTATGGTTAGTACTATATCATATAAATTTAAATAAGATAATAACTTCATATATTAATGAATTAGAGATTCATCTGACATCAACCAAATGATATGTGACCATGACTTAAACATTCATAAAACTGTGGTAAGATCACATGTTAGATAGATAGATAGATAGATAGATAGATAGATAGATAGATAGATAGATAGATAGATAGATAGATAGATAGATAGATAGATAGATAGATAGATAGATAGATAGATAGATAGATAGATAGATGACAACCTTTTCCGTATTAGTCAGTTTTATTCTGGACTCAAGTCTGTAAAGACCTATTTATATGTCAGTATACACAACTAAACAGGGATGGTTCCCAAACCTTTGACTTTGCTTTTGTGTGTTTTGTTACAACATCTATCTATCTATCTATCTATCTATCTATCTATCTATCTATCTATCTATCTATCTATCTATCTATCTATCTATCTATCTATCTATCTATCTATCTATCTATCTATCTATCTATCTATCTATCTATCTATCTATCTAGTCTGGTAGTTCAGCCTTGGCACAGACAGACATGGACACAGAATGTTCCAAAAATACACATTTTAATTATAAAAGTCCAGCACACAACACAGTGCCCCTGCACCAAACACCTTTCTTCTGTCCTTTTCTCTCCATTCCGGACTTCTCCTGCCGCCTTTCCACCTCTCCTCCCAAGCGTTGCCTTCTTCCTCCCGATTCGGGTCTCTCACTCAGAGGAGGTGGCCTTTTTTATAATCACCTGGATGCGCTCCAAGTGCTCTCTGATGATTTTCCGGTGGGTGAACTTCCTGGTATGGTGGAAGTGCGACATGAGCAACCAGATGTGGCGGAAGTGCTGACACCCAAGGCTCCACAATCCTCTGAGTGCCTCCCTAAGGTGGCCATGGGCCCCAATGGGGTTGAGCTTCCATGCTCCGTTCCCATGGTCCCCATACAGACCAGGGTGGCATCCCTCTTGTGGCCCAGGGGAGGTGTAATCCCTCTTCTGGTCCTTCTTCCTGTCACACTCTACTACTCCACTCTCGGGGAATCAAACCTCAGACGTCAGCATCAGAGATGAAGCCCCTTTACGCTGCGCTACGGCGTGTGGTTCGTTCATTTGACAGCCTGTAGGTCCGGAGTAATTACATTCATTTCATTCATAGTCTGAGTCTCGATGACCGAATGGCAGACCAACCACAAGCGTTACCTGGTAGGTAACCACCCACACAATTCAGGTCGTCAAGACTCAGACTACGAATGCAATGAATATATATATATATATATATATATATATATATATATATATATATATATATATATATATATATATACACACTGTATATATAAAGTAAGGAAGGAAGTAAGGTCAGTGATGGGGTTGGACGTGAGGCCTGTAGTAAAACCAGAAATGAAGTCAGTGGTGGAGCTGCAGGAAAACCTGGAAGTGAGGTCAGGTGAATTTTCCTTTGAAGGATCTGTAGAGGGAGGAGTAAAGGCAATAGTGTGCAAGTCTGAGATGAGCAGCCTAATGAGAAGACAAAATCCCTTCATCCAAGAATTCCAAGGCTCCCCGTATTTCAGTTGTCTTTCCTACAGGTATGAAAACAGCTCAGTGGCACCAAGTACCACAGCAGGATCATGACAAGAGAAACAGAATAAAGAAGAGTCAGTAACAGTTCATAATTATTGTAATACTAATATTTTTGTATAAATATCAAAAAGAAATGCAATAAGTACAGTCAAATTAAATGCTCTAATCAGAGAATTGTAGACTAAGGCACTGAGTTTCCAGCCAGGATTTCAAGACTGAGAACAAAATGGCATCTCTTATACAAGCAGGAAGATTATTTTACATCTTTGTGGCCCTCTAACTAAAGGCTCAACCATCTAATGTCATTTTATTAATTGTTGGAATCTAATTAATTGTTAGAAAACTAGCATCTTGATATCATGATGAATTATTATGTAATACAAGCTTTCTGTGTTAGAAAGAGGATTTTGAAATTAGCTCTAAGCTTAAGTAGAAGCCAGTACAAGGAGTTAAGGACAGGAGTAATTCTGGGAGTACAGTACTTGAATTAGCTGAAAGCTACAGATAGAATACTTGAAATAGCCTGTGAAAATTACCTTTCAGTAGTCAAATATATGAATTAATTTCTTATTTTTCTCCATATATAGAAACCATCTTGAAAAATGGTTTTAAATAATCTTTTAATGTGTGTTTTAAAAGACAGACTGGTGTCAAATTAATGCCTACTGTGAAACTTGCAGAAGATGGATGGGCATCCCAAAGTGTGATTGCTTGCCCAGACTGGACACCATGGGAAAAGAAAGTGGGAGGACACACTCTCTGACCAGATGGGCACAACAATCCTCACCTGGCAAGGATGCCAGAATGTTGAAAGGGCCAGGAGAGACACCAGCATCCGAGTACTATGTCCCCCTGATATGCTGGAGGGCAGCATCCCTGAGATTTGAGTTCTTTTCAGATACCCACAGGGCATCATGCAAATTGGAGTACCAGATCACAGCCCTGTGGGGCTCCATGTGTGCCACCAGGAGGCACTGCAACAGGATATGGTCCCTACTTTGTGGGACCCCTGTCTGACCTGGAAATGCTTCCTGTGGATGAAGTTCTAGCCCCGGAAGTACTGTTGGGTCGGAGATATAAGGAGCCACATCATCTTAACCACGCAGTCAGAGTCGGGAGGAGGTAGACAAGACTTGTCAGGAGAAAGAGGATTGGTTACTTTGAAGGTAATGTTTGTTAATAAAGTGACTATATTTGAACTTGTGACTGGTTTGGGTGTGCTTGTGTCTGGGGTTGGGGTCTCAGTGACACCCCGACTGGTTACACTGCATTGAGTGCCAATTTAGTAAAACTAATGTTTAGACCTACTGAGTGGAAAAGTTGCAGAATATTTTTGTGGCCTGCATCATTCCCTAAATTAATAATATACCTATTTTTCTGAATTCAAAAATAACTAGTTTTATCATCTGCCTACTCTTTTACCTTGCTGACACAATTAATTAATGACACTATAGGAGAAACATCAATTTGTCTAGCTAAGTGTCATCTGAATATAAATGGAAATTAATGTTATGTCGCCCTGTGGAGGGCTGGCGCCCTGCCCAGGGTTTGATCACTGCCTTGTGCCCTGTGCTGGCTGGGATTGGCTCCGGCAGACCCCCGTGACCCTGTAGTTAGGATATAGTGGGTTGGATAATGGATGGATGGATTAATGTTATGTCTTCTAATATTATTTCCTAGTAATGGCATGTAAACTAAAAATAAAGGTCTAAGTATAGGTTCCTACGGGACACCATATTTAAATATTTAAGTACTTTCAGCATATTTCTCATGTAAACAATAAACAACACTATCAAACAGAAAGAAGTTTGAGGCTCCATCTTCCAGATCCTCATTTAATGGGTGTTAAAGGATAAATAATATAAGAAAGGTAGTATTTTGGCAGCCTCTAGTGGTGGCAGAAATGTAACTGCAGGATCATCTGTTTGTCTCATGGTTCTCTGATCAAATGATGCATCCTACTAGGCAGTCCTCCCTTTTATCCTGACCAGATGGAAGGCATCTGGTCAGAGTTTTAGTAGTGACATCAGGCATTTTCCAGCCACTGTTCCTCTATTACAAAGAGGAAAACAGAGGCTGTATCAAAAATAACATTCTAACCTCTTGCTACACCCAGTGAAAATGGTCAGCGTAGGTGACAGACCATTCCTGTGTATGGGACACTGTTCATACTGAAATCAGTTTGAAAAATATGAACAAGACCACGCAAGGATGGCGCATGGGCATCCAATGTAGATTTCCCACATATGAAACAGAATAGAGTGGTGGTCAATAGGATCAAAGGCGTTGCTTTGAACAAGACCACGCAAGGATGGCGCATGGGCATCCAATGTAGATTTCCCACATATGAAACAGAATAGAGTGGTGGTCAATAGGATCAAAGGCGTTGCTTAAATCTAATAGCATAATTAGTGTAGCATTTCCTTCATCAAAAGACACAACATTGTAATTTACAATATGAATTTAAATTGTTCTGTCCTGTGACCAGTGTGAAATCCAGACTGGGATTTCTCAATTAAATTGTAATATGTAAAGTGAGACTAAAGTTACATGGTAATCTGGTAAATCAGAAATAACTGTTCTGAGCAGTACACAAAGATTAATGGTGTTTTCAGTTATTAATCTGAAATAGTAGTCACAGCAGGCCAGAAAAAAATAACTTTTTTATACTGAATGCTGAAGTAGAAATGCAGTTGGATAAAATATTAAAATAAACATCGTAGAAGACCAGGCCCTGGGCACAGACAGACAGACACCGTATGTCCTAAACGCACACGTTTATTTTCACCAATCCTGCACACAACACAGTGCCTCCAACAATAGTACTCAGTCCTTCTCTTTTCGCCTCTCCTCTACTCCTTTCTTCCCAAGCTTTGTCTTCCTCCTCCCGACTCTGGCTTCGAAATGTAGTGAGACGGCCTCCTTTATAGAGCACCTGGAAGTGCTCCAGGTGTGCCTTGATTAACATCCGGCAGCACTTCCGGGTGTGGCTGAAGTGCTGCACCAGAACCCCGCTACTCTTCTGGCAGCACTCCCGGGTGTGGCGGAAGTGCTGCACGTCCAAACTCTGGAGCTGTCCAGGCGCCCCCTGGCGGAGGCCACTGACCTCTACTGGGCTGAGCCTCCAAGCCCCAATTGCATGGCCCCGATGTAAGCCAAGGGTGCTGCCCTGTCGTGTCCCGGGGGAGGTACTCCTGATAGTATGCCCATTCTCCCGGTCTCCTCCTGGAAAGGGCGTCCCGTCCGAGCAGGATCCCCGGCCGTCCATCACAACATGTAATACTCAAATTGTGAATAAACAGAAAAGAAATATGGCACTTCATGAATTTCTGACAGGAAATTAAGAAAATTTGAAAGTTAGACAGGACACAAGAGGTCTAAGATTATTTTCTTCAGTACAAGAGTAAGAAAATGTGTGTTGTGTTAAAAGCAAAAAGATCAGACCGGCAGTCGAGATTGTGGAAAATGGTGTAAATAGTAGGGTTTTAATGAAAAAGAAGGCAATTGAAAGTGACAAACTGTTAGCTTTTACATTAGTGACCAGGGGCCTAATGTATAAACGGTGCATACGCACAGAAATGTTGCGTACGAACGTTTCCACGCTCAAATCGCGATGTATAAAACCTAAACTTGGCGTAAAGCCACGCACATTTCCACGGTACCTCATACCTTGGCGTATGCAATTTCTCCGCTCGGTTTTGCAGACTGGCGGCACCCAGCGTCAAAGCAGTGCTACTGTTCCTGCGTGGTCACCCTTTCTTTCTTAGACCCATGTTCCTGACGTGGCTTTATAAATACACTGAAATTAACTGCATATTGTTTATTAGTGTAATGCAGGGGTAGGCAACGTCGGTCCTGGAGTGCCACAGTATGTGCAGGTTTTTGTTCCAACCCAGTTCCTTAACGAGAACTCAATTATTGCTGATGAAGCACATATTGCTTAAGTGACATTTTAATGCTTCATTTTAGTGGTCTCGCTTGTTAAGGTTCTCCAACCTTAATTGCTTATTTCAATCTTAAACTGCTGCATTCAGTGTTTTAATTGCTCCTTATTAGCAATAAGATGTAAAACAGGGGTAGGCAATGTCGGTCCTGGTGAGCCGCAGTGGCAACAGGTTTTCATTCAACCCAATTGCTTAATTAGAAACCAATCATTGCCAATCTCAGACCTTATTTAATTTTATGGCTTGTTAGTCTGTGCAATGTAAGGCTTTTATATCATAGATTTTTTTCCTTTCCAAGGATATCATCCAAATGATTTGAAGCCTAAAACAGATCATTTTCAGTCTGTCACATTTTTCTATTAAGTGTTTTATTAAATCAAACCGTGCATGATGAACACACACAGATGTAATTGGAAAAAAGCTAGCTGGAGAACTGCTGGCTGCTTTGTCTTTTACATCTTATTGCTAATAAGGAGCAATTAAAACACTGAATGCAGCAGTTTAAGATTGAAATAAGCAATTAAGGTTGGAGAACCTTAACAAGCGAGACCACTAAAATGAAGCATTAAAATGTCACTTAAGCAATATGTGCTTCATCAGCAATAATTGAGTTCTCGTTAAGGAACTGGGTTGGAACAAAAACCTGCACATACTGTGGCACTCCAGGACCGACGTTGCCTACCCCTGGTGTAATGCATCTGATTGTAATTAACCTGTAGCAATATAATGGTCCAGGGAATAGCCATAGTATTCCAAATACCATAACTGCTTTAGCGTTGTTACACTCACTGCATCTTCTTCTTCTTTCAGCTGCTCCTGTTAAGGGTTGCCATTGCGGATCATCTTTTTCCATATTACTCTCACTGCACCACTCGGAGTATTTATATCACTGTATCTGAGTGGGGAATCACAGCAGCAGCTGATCAGAAAGAGAATTATCGGTATACAGTTTCAAGTACACACTATCTCAACCACGGCAAAAAGCGTCAAAGCCTTTCCTGTACGGACCTCACGTTTCAGAAACAGTTTCATCCTAAGAACTATAAATGCACTCAATCAGTCCATCAAGTGCTCCTTGTGGAACTGTTTGTACTTATAAGTACAATTACCTCACTGTAAACTTACACTACAGTTATAATATTGCACAACCTGCGCCACTTCATAAAGCGCGTATGATGACAAAATCATTTTTAAGATGAAATGCAGCAAAATATGTTGCTTATAGTATACAGATAAAACTTTAACTTCATTTAAATAATCTGTATTGTTAATAATGAAACATGTGAGGACACGGTGCCGCAGCGCTAGCTAGTTCACGGATAGCTCCTGCCTTGCGCTGTGTTATTGCTGGTGCTGACACGACACTAGAAGGATAGACGGATAGAATAAGTAAACATGTACTACGAAGATATTTCAATGTTCCTTAATTTAAAAGTTTTGAAGAATCGGCGTTCTAAGCTTACAGATGGCTTAACGTCTATTACAGAGCTGATTGTGTGGCGATTGGGTATATGGAGAAAGAAAAGTAAGGACTGGAATTGGAGGTTAGTACGTTTGAAAGAGATGGTACTTCTGTAATAAATTATTTCATCGAAGGTCACTGTTTTGTCTTCATAGAGTAATATATATTGCTCTACTTTCCCCTATTGTATTATTAATATGTAGCCTTAGAATGCCTAATCCCACAGATTTACCACTGTTTATAAGGTATTATTGTATATAACTTATCCCCACCTTCCCTTCTATATCTATTACCTTAGGCCAGGGGTAGGCAACGTCGGTCCTGGTGAGCCGCAGTGGCTACAGGTTTTCATTCCAACCCAATTGCTTAATTAGAAACCAATCATTGCCAATCTCAGACCTTATTTAATTTTATGGCTTGTTAGTCTGTGCAATGTAAAGCTCTTATATCGTAGATTTTTTTCCTTTCCAAGGATATCATCCAAATGATATGAAGCCTAAAACAGATCATTTTCAGTCTGTCACATTTTTCTATTAAGTGTTTTATTAAATCAAACCGTGCATGATGAACACACACAGATGTAATTGGAAAAAAGCTAGCTGGAGAACTGCTGGCTGCTTTGTCTTTTACATCTTATTGCTAATAAGAAGCAATTAAAACACTGAATGCAGCAGTTTAAGATTGAAATAAGCAATTAAGGTTGGAGAACCTTAACAAGCGAGACCACTAAAATGAAGCATCAAAATGTCACTTAAGCAATATGTGCTTCATCAGCAATAATTGAGTTCTCGTTAAGGAACTGGGTTGGAACAAAAACCTGCACATACTGCGGCTCACCAGGACCGACATTGCCTACCCCTGCCTTAGGCAATTAGATGTAGTAAAAAGAGAAGCAGAAGTTAAGTTACAGTTTAAATAATGTATTATTGATAATATTCAGAAATAATAACAAAATGCAAAGTATATTTGAATATTGGCAACCATACAACCTGATTAAATGATGATATGTAGTTCAGGCGGCACAG
Organism: Erpetoichthys calabaricus; assembly: GCF_900747795.2. Taxonomy (NCBI): domain Eukaryota; kingdom Metazoa; phylum Chordata; class Cladistia; order Polypteriformes; family Polypteridae; genus Erpetoichthys; species Erpetoichthys calabaricus. Next base: position 42,265,212 of record NC_041410.2, read on the forward strand.
ACTTGTGGTTACTTAAATGTCTCTAGTTAAGGCATCATTGGTGCTCAGCTTTCAGCTACATGTCTGTTCAAAATGGCTGCTGAGCTGTGCTCTTCATCACAGGATAGCAAGAGAGATGCTTCTTCATCATATGTTGGTTAGTAAGAGAGATGCTTCTTCATCATATGTTGGTTAGTAAAAGAGAGAGTGTGAGGTTAAACACTGTAGCAGATAGAGGCGTGGTCCACCTCTTGAACCCTCAGGTACCACTCTGAACACCAGGTGAAAGTATAACTATTATTTATTTTATAATTAAACTGTGCACAAAGCACCCTCCACTCCACACTCATAAACTACAAATAACTCTTCCAATAAACCAATCCTCCTCGCCCAGACACTTCACCCTCCTACCTCCCAGCTCAGCTCAGTGTACTGGGCTTCCCAGAGTCCTTTTATATCCCCTGACCCGGAAGTGGTTCCTGTCCAAACCCACAAGTCCTTATTTCTTCCGGGTCAGGGTAAACAGTCCTTTTCTTCAGCCCGGGAGCATGTTGTTCCTTCCTGTCACATGATGATGACGCACTCCTGGGTTATAGAGCACATAAGAGCCCACTAGCCCCCCTACAGCGACTCCCGGTGGCCCCCAAGGTATCCAGCAGGGCTGTGTATACAAACTACAAAGTCCATGAGGCCCTGCTGGAACTCGGGGCACGATCATGCTGTCCGGAGGGCTCCTCCTGGCGGCCTGGAGGTGGCGACCAGAGTCTGTAGCCGGCCGTCCATCACAACACATACATTTATAGATGTTCTGTCCAACCCCTCGAGCCAATAGGACATCATGGTACTTAATGGCCTCTGAGACAAGCCAATTCCAAAGAGCCATACTTCAGACCAATGGGGAAAATAGAACATCTTAACATCTGCCCCCAAACCATATGTTAAAGTACACCTTAGCCCATTTGCGGGGGTAGAAATGACTTTAGCAAAGAAACACTTGCCAAACTGGTTTAAAACACACATCCCCCAAATCCTGTCGTAAAATTCAAAGAGGCTCAGCCGTAAAAGGGGGGCAAACACGAATGCCTCTCACCAAAGTAACACTAAATTACATTGCTTTGCCTAAAAATCAAATAAAGACATACAAAAATATTCATCAAATAATATGTAAAATCTCACATCACAACAGTCACACATGGCGCAGCAAGCCTCTTGCGTGAGATATGAACAATCACTGCGCCACCGTGTTCCCATGTTTAATAACATGCTTTCATTCCTATCATCATGAAAATGATATCACGTATACATCTCAGTATTTTAATTATTCAGAGAGCTGTAATATCACGAATGTAATGGATTCTGTGTCCTGTCGGAGAAAGAGAAAGAACGGAAGCACGTAGTGATTCACACACATAGAGCACATAGAAGATCAAATACAGAACAAAGCATTTAACGTGCTACTTGAGAAACTAGTAAAATAAACGATTTTAAGATGAAGTTTATGATGTTCTACTTTAATGGCAAAATAAACTACGTGATTAAAGTGGAAATTTTGAGATTAAAGTTGACATTTCGTGCTTTTTTCCCCACTGTGTGCCTATTTTTTTGTCTGTACCCTAATAAGCTTTCATATGACACTCAGACGGTGGGCTACGACTTGCCTTTTCACGGCGACTTTGATATGTGATTTCTTTTTTATTTCGGACACTGTGCGACTTTGTGAACTTGAGCTTTCGAGTTTCTCCGACACTCTGTCACTCGATCAACTTTCTTTTGTTGATTATACCACTGTTTAAACTAACAAATAGTACGTTTTTCCTTTGCCTCCACTTGGTATTCGCTGAAATTTTTATATTTTCCCCTGTGCTTTTCCCATTGTCTTTTCACAGAAGGTTATTTTTATCGATTTGCATATTCAAAGAGGCGTAATTCTGGGAGGAGTTGGGGCGGGACAGAAGGCGTGTGCATGTGCGTTACTTTTCACGCTGATCGGGATTTATGTAGTGGAAGAACGTGAAAGTTTGTGTGCGCACAGATTCCTGCATCTGGATTTTTCTGTGCGTACGCACAATCCCGCTTTTGTGCTTATGCCATGTTATAGTGTGAGTTCTACGCACAGCGTTATACATGAGGCCCCTGCTTCTTACTGCTTTTCTTCAAGACTGACACTTAAGGATGCTTCTTCAATTTGCTTCCAATGAAGGATTAAAAGCATGACTTGATAGGACTGTGCTGAATAGAAGTAACTTTCAATTTGTTAAAACAATTAGAATTTCAGTAATTATTTTTGGAAAGTAATGCCAAAGTTGAGTATACTGTTAAAAATATTAACAGATTTTTGTGCATTTTAAAAATCCAAGCAACAAATATAACAATTGTTGGTGTTATTTGCTTGGAGGTTAATGCTGTTGGAAAATTGTGCTTCTGCTATGCTAAATATGACTCATAAGATTTGATTTGTGTTTTTTTATTTCAATATGTTTTTATTGCAGTATTATTTATGTAATGACTCTTAACTTGTGTTCTTAGAGCCCTTGTGGGAAATGTTCTCTAACTGAAATAGCAGGCAGGTACAAACAACCTCATTAGAACATTAATATTCATGAGGTAGTTTTCCAAGTGTGTCAGATTTGGGATTAGATAAAATTCTGGGGTGTTTGCAAAATAGAAATAGACAGAAATTCTGGAAAAAAAATGATAAAATTGTAAAATGATTGTCATTATTTATTAGAATGTATATACAGTGTGATGGACGGCCGGCAGCTCAACCCAGCTGACACACACAAGATGCTAGATGGCGACTTCCCGCAGGGCACTATGGGAGCTGGAGTTCAGCTTCACAGCCCTGCTGGGTAACATGGGTGCTGCCAGGTGACACTGCAGGGAGACACAGGGATTTCTGTTTCCCATTTAGTCCGGACAAAAGAAAATACATTTCTCCATCTGACCCGTAAGTCTGGATGAATCACTTGGATGGAAAGACAGAAGCACTTCTGGGTCAAGGACTATAAAAAGGACTGGTGGAGACCCAGCAGGAGAGCCGGATTTGGGAGGGAGTGTGACATGAGCTGCTGGGAGGAGAATTGTTATATTGTGTTATTGATTTATTGTGTATTGGGTGGATGTGGTTCTTTGGAGGCACTATTGATAAGAAAAAGATTAAAATTCTTCTTAGTGCTTTTAAACTGGTGTCCAGAACATCTGTCTGTTGGGTTTCACGGGGCAACAGCGCCCTCTAACGTCCACAACAGTAATTAAGCTTAGATAAAGTGACCAGTGTGTGTACGCTTGTAAAAATACAAGAAATTGAGGCTTAGAACATTAAAATGATCATGTTTCAAAAGTAACTTAATTAACAATCACCCAGACCATGGGAACATATCAGTTGTTCCAAGTTTTTGACCGATGGAATACCTTGCATAAGGCAGCAACCAGGACACTATAAATTCAAAGAGTTTTAAAAGATGTAGGAGAAGGGAAGGAAGAAAAACAACAGTTTCATATGCACATTTCAAGTCTGCTTTTGTGCATATGCATCATTTATAAATGTGACTTCATAAAATGAGATGTAGTAATTAAGACAGGCAAAGGTTTATTTCTGTGAAGTTAGTTGTCTAGACCATTATAGCCAAAACGCAACACTAAACCTATTGGCCGAAGAAATCAAAGCGTGGAGCAGGGAAAAAGAACCTTAAACTCAAACTTGCATGCTATAGTATTGGTTTTTTGTATCAGAAAACTAGGAAGTGCAGAGGCATCAGATAAATAAACTAAGGCAATTCATAATAGTGAAGACAAGAAAGTGAAAAATAAACTAGCATGATATCACAGTAAATAACAAGCAAACTAGATTAAAGGCAAGGCAAAAATAGAAGTCCTGATAATGAATAATAAGAATACTAGCCTGAGACATTAATTGAGTACTAACTGCTTAAGGATAAGAATTAATAAACTCAACAGCTTTAGGTGGCTCCTGAGGACGTCACATTATGTGCGGCGTACAAGTAATAATTTCACTGATGTCTGCCCGTATGACAACACCAGGATTACCACTTTACTAAACAGAGACACAGTGAGGTGCACATGTGATAGGCTGAGATGAATTGTGTATATATTTATACCAAAGTATTTCAGGTTTAAGAGTAGTCTAAGTATTATTTAGTGTTAAATGGATACATTAGTGCAGTTTGAATTCATGTTGGAAGTTTGTATACTGTTTTTTTTTCTTTAGCAATTCCAGGCAGTCGATTGGAGCTGTCTGCCAGGTGCGATATGGGGTGTGGGGGGCTTTTCCTGTTGTCCTCCCTCATTGTACAGGCACTGTCAAAGAAACGGTGTGTTGAGTCTGATTTATTCACCATTCCCCTTTTTGGAAGGGTGTAACACATGGACTGTATAGCCAAACACATAACAAGGATTTCACATGCGAGTAACATACAAGAAATGTAAAGATGCATGATCCTGGATGTAGAATTTGTTGTAGTAAAAAACCACTCTGAATGTAAGTAATCTTTAAATGCAAAATGATTAGGAGAATTAGTACTTTGTATGACTGCTAAATATACTTTTCCAGGTAGCCTTCCAAAATGGCCCTGTGAAAATGCAGTTGGGGGTGTGTTTGTGAGTAGGCCATGCGATGGGCTGTTGTCCTGTCTAGGGCTGCTCTCGTCATTGTGCCCCTTGTTGCAGGAATAAGCTCTTGGTCCTGTGACCTGTGACCCAGTAACGTGTGGTGAGGTTCATGGCTGGTGAGGCACTGACTCCTTCACAGTCAGATTTACAAATATATGAACCCAAAATAATAGCTTATTCACTATTCAATTGGCGGCATGCAAATTGACTACTGGTTGTTTTTCATATCTCATCAGCATTTCTTTACACACAGATAGGTAAGGTACATATTTGGCCAAGAAAGAACGTTACATTTCTAGTGGCGAGAGAAAGTGGACAGAGCACATTTGCTCCTCACCCTCCATGTGTTCTAAATTTGCTGTTGCAATTCCTCAATTCATACTTATTCAATACAAATGAAAGTATAGAGTGGTGTACAAAAAAAAACCAGATTTCAATTTTGACTATGATTAAAATATTTAGTTGTTTTTAAAAGTTTTTAATTCTGTTCCTTTAATCAATTTTAATGCAGACTGTCCAACAAAAGGATAACAAGAAAAACAAAATAATATTTTATTTATAGTCAAAATTTAGTTTTTAAAGATTGGATTGTTTTTTTCTTAGTCTGTTCCCATCTCTCTATTATAAAAAAAATCCTGGGAGAGAAAGACGGGAAACGAGACATGATCTTCACGTTAAGATCACGGAAGACACTTAAAAGACCCGCGAGACTAAAGAGAATGGTCACGGAGCGTCTCGCGGGGACCTTAAACATGAGACATTGTGTCAAGAAATTGACCTAGGACAGTTTTGCGATGACGTAGAACATGAAATTCTTGCAAGACACGCCCTATTTACAACCAATATCAAATAAGACAATGGGCAGCAAAACATTCAGTTGTCTAAAGGATTTGAGCACACACAGATCCAGGGGTCTCAGTGCATATAAAGCATATAAGGACAATACGTTATAAATGAATGACGATGACTAAGAAGAAGAAAGCAGCGCAGAGAAAAGAGACTCAAAAGCGTTGGAGAGAAAAAAGATCAAAAAAGAATAATGTAGGTGCAAATTCAGAAAATATGGAAAGTAATTATCAGCCCGGAACAAGTGGAATTGAAAAAAAAGCACATCCAATCGGGCTCAGAATTAAAAGACAGAGGGTAAAAGACAAAGTAGAACTTCATAAAGACGTTCACAAACGTTGGCAATATACACATGCAGAGCAGATTATGAAAGCAGTGGAATTCAAAAGGCTCAAAAAAAAAAAGGTGCGATACACATGTGGAGAAAGTTAAAGAATATGAATTAGAAAGTATAAAAAAAGAAAGTAAAGATCACAGGAGTGCAAAAAAACAGAAATTATTACTCAAAAAAGGGAAAATAATCACCACGGACCAGGTGTCATTGAAACAAAAGCAGGACAAAGAAATAAAAGCAGGTCAGAAATTAAAGACAAAGAGTAGAAAACAAAGTAAAACACCATAAAGAGGTTAAAAAACGAGGGGGCTAAACACATGCAGAGCAGGTTAGAGATAATGAAAACTGGAATTCAAAAGACAAAAAAAAAAAAACGTAGGCACGATGCACATGCTGAGCAAGATACAGAATATGAAAGCAGAAAAAATGACAGTGTCAAAACAAAGACAGTAAACATCACATTAGCGCAAAAAAAGAGAAATTATTACTTGTAGAAATAACTAAAAGGTGAATAGAGATTGAATATATGGGCATAGGTGATATGTCAGAAGTATGTAAATATTGTAAGGCTTTGAAGTTTAAGTCAGAGAATTTCAAAAATGGGGTTTACCTCACATGCATTTATTGGTTACAGTACTTTACAAAATAAATTATTAACTGCTGATGATGTAGATCGTTTTTTTCTGTGCTAAAATTCCAAACAGAGAAACCTATCCTGAATTATGGTAAAAAGTCATTAAACACATGTCTCACTGACCTCATTTAAAAGATTCAACATATTGGGACTCCAAAGATTCCAAATATTGTTTTTACAGAAGTTCTGAAATAAAAGTGAAACTAATGAAATAGCAACAATTCAAAGAAAAAAAAATCTTAAAAGTGTGTATCCGGAAAACCAAACACGGGGGTTGGCGAGCGAAGCGAGCAGGGAGCTTTGCCCCCTAGTTTTTTATAAAATTGAAAATCGTTTATGGTCTTACCTTTATTTGTAAATGAAGTCCATGTGCTTATCCTTCTCCACTTTCTTGTAAAAGTCCTCCTTATTTTCTTTTAGTTTAAAAACTCTTAATCTTCCATTTTGGCAGTCAGTCAGAACAAAAAATAAAAATAAACGGACCGCTGCAGTGCACTTGACTTTCTGATATTGCTAACTTATCGGCGCCTCTGCATAGAAGAACAGCAGCAACAAGCACCTGTTGGCACTGTCTGTCTGACCTTGTGCCTTTTCACTGCAGTTTTATGTCCGATCAGCAAGACTGAATATGCCACACACATTCATTAAAGATATTAGCCAGACTGTGGAAAGTCAGGGTGTGTAATAAACGTGTCTGCAAACATTATAATGGCGACATACAGAGAGACAGAAACAGGCAGTGCCAATTGCAGGCCTCAACCCAGTGTGTGAGGGAGAGCGCAGTCCGAGGTGAGGTGAGGCTCATCGCTTCCTCATGTTTCTCTCCTGCATTTGAACAGGAAATATGCAAATCAGCTATTTTGACTTTAAAAATGATCAGAATTATTGGTATCATACAGAAAACAAATTTATAGCACAGACCAGTGGACACATTTATTTTATGTTATCATTTTTAGTTTTTTTACTTTTCATGATGACAGGTGAGGCCCTTGACCGCACGTCCCTGCTGTGACCCTCTTCTTTGATGATAAACAAAGTAGTACAGGACCACATTTTATTAAGCTTTAGCTGACTGCACACTCTTTATTCTGTGATATCACTGCCTTCAATCTGCTGAAACCCATTTACTGTATTAATTATGCTAAAAACTTTTACATAAATTAAAAAAAAAACTATTACCGGTATGTATTATGGCAATTTTCCACACTTCTTTTTGGTGTAGGATTTACCATTTTTAGGCCACAATAAGAAACATATCAAAAGAAAAAAAAATCTATAAAACACAACAAATAATGCTTTCCTTCACATTTAAGCATATTCTATTTTGCAATTTCAGCAGCGCTGAATAACATTTCAAATCATAACTTAACACATTAAACTGATTAGATGCTGCTACATAATTAGGAATGTAAGGAAGTTTATAACTGAAAAATATGGCAGTTTCAAGTCTGCAGTTTTGCCAATGCCAGCAAGTGACAGATGGCACAAAGTAATGAAGCATTACTAAAACCCATTGATTCATGCACAAATATGAAAACACGGACAGAAATTATCTGCAGTCTAACGTGTTTCTCAGGAGGGGCATCCTCCAAAACATCAAGTGCTCTTGTAAAAATGCTCTGATCCTTTCTACCAAGACCTTAATTAATTATAATAAAAGAATCCTTTGCCCCTGTTCTATTACAGCTATAACCTTCAAAACAAAAATTAATCAGATTAGTTTGGCAGAAACAATTGTTTGATTACTCTAAATCAGTGCTACTAAAAGTATTTAGGATTAAGGACCACTTTTCTGAAGTTAGAAATAACGATGGGCCACCTGAGAGTGACAGTCACCCGTTAACGTACTTCTGCATTACATTTACCATATTTATTTTACAAAAGGCATCTATGTGAAAAATGCTAAAATTAAAATACAACACTGCGGTGGGCTGGCACCCAGCCTGGGATTTGTTCCTGCCTTGCGTCCTGTGCTGGCTGGGATTGGCTCCAGCAGACCCCCGTGACCCTGTGTTAGGATACAGCGGGTTTGACAATGATTGACTGACAAAAATACAACATTGCTGGATTTGTGTTTTAAAGTTCTAGATTTTAGCTAGTGATTTATAATAACCTACAGTACTTAGCATTGAAAATCAGTCAAGAGCCGTCAGCCTGTCAGCATTGATGCATGCGTCACTCACCGCATGGTGTTAAAGGACTGCCTTGACCAAATGTGAGCTCTCCAGGCTGCCATTAATGTGAGTTTAGAAGACAGACCTGCATAGTGTCTGAGATCCGCTGGAGAGGAGAGTGACTGAAGTTGAAGAATAGTTGCTTGGTGGGGGGTGTGACCACTACAAGCAAATAGCAGCAGAGCCGGAAGCCATGAAATTGAGGCAGAAGTCATTACCATCAGCAAGAAAGTTGGACAGCATGGCAGCCGTGGTAGTTTTAAACACATTTTTCATATGTCTAAGTATATTGATTAAGGCATAACCAATGTCATCTAGCAGCCTTCATTGTTACAAGCGCTTAAGTAAGTATATAACAAAATAATGTATCTCAGCAAATTAAAAGTCACTTTGCCTTCATGATTGTCATCTTGCAAACTGCTTGACTCACACTTGGGGACCACTGCTGCTCCACTAACCCAGTTAGTTTGGTCAAGTAAGACCTTAACCAGGTGACAGTTAAGGACTTTGTAGTCTGTGCGTGTATGTTAGCCTGCATTTATGTTAACTTCACATACATGTCCACTGACCATGGATAGTAAACAGTGGCAGTATTCACAAACATATATTCCTGTGGCAAATGCTCAGACAATTGAATTATTCCTGTTCCTGGCTAAAATAATCTGTCTCAGTATTGTAGAAATAGCTATATTCATGTTGATGATCCGGACATACAGTGCTAAACTCATTAGCACAACCTCTGGAGCAGTAGGGTAACTTGTTAAAGGAAATTTGCATTAACTAGTCTGATTACTTTTTAAAGTAACAAGTAATCTAATACAACACTTATTTTATTAAACTAACCCCCCCCCCCCCCCCCCCCCCCCCCCCCCCCCCCCCGTGTTATTGTTAACCCAGAAGCACAAGTACTAGTATGCCGCTCCTTTGCAGTGCTCAGTGGCACAGCCAGGCAGAAAAGAGTATGATGGCTGCAATCCAGTGACAGAAACCTAATAATAAAGTGTCAGTTTACAATAGTGTTAATACAGATATTTTCTATAGATGTTGTAATGGAGCCGGGCCGTTAGTATGCCCCAAACCCTAACACAAACACACCAGCACAGTCCTGAGTTCAAATAATGGAAGGTTTATTACAAAACACTTCCAGAAAGTAGCACAAGCAGAAACACAGGTTTTCTTTCTCTCTTTCCACAATACTCTCTTCTCACCACTGCACTGCCCTACTCTGGTCAAGCGTTGCTCCACGTCCTCCCAGCTCCAACTTGCCTGGGTAAGGGAGTATGGTCCCTTTTACTAAGGACCATGGAGTACTTCCGGTGTCAGGGCTACTACCTGACAAAAATTACACTTATTAGGGAGCGCATCTCCCTGCAGTGCCCTCTTGCGGCACCAATAGACCCCAGTAGGGCTGTTTTGCTGGACTACATTTCCCAGCCTGCTCTACTGGTTCATTACTGGGCACCAATATCCATGGCTTCTGCCATCTACTGTCCTGGGGGAATAAAGAGTCCACACCCACATCTATTGGTGGGCTGTCCGTCCATCCACTCCCGCCATCACTTCTGGGTCAAGCTCCTTCCTCTCCCCTTGTCAAGATGCTCATCTGCCTGCTCAGAGCCTCCCGTTTGGGTAAGGAACCATCCCCTTTTCTGGTTGAGATGCCCATCCAATGCCTGTGGTATCTGCAATGCATTGAAATATGTGGTCTGGTGGCACAGCAGTTAGAATTCATACTGCAAGTCTTTGAGGGCTCTGGTTGGGGATGTTAAAAGAGATGTTATTTACTTCACAGCACATGAAGAACTAAATGCATGTATAAAACAAGAAGATTATCATGTTTGTCTATGTTTCTGGTCAGTTTGCTGAAGGTTTATATATGGGCTTAGGATTTAATAACAATTGCAAGCTTAGTGAAATATACAGTTTTTTCATCTAAAAGAAGTTAAAAGTAATGCAAAAGTGACACACTGTAACACTTTATGTTTTATATTAAGTTACTATATAACACATTAGGTTACTTTTTTTGTAAGTAATAAGCAAATTAACTAAGATACTTTGAAAAGTGATGTTCACCAGAGAGTGATATCGAGAAAATAGCAAGGAAATAAAAATACATGGACATTGGATTACTGCTCCGCTGTATATGGCAAGCTACACAGAGGACTGGGAATTTAAAATAAAGCTGCAGGACGCAGTTACAGATAATTCATATCACATAAAATTAAAAAAGGAGGTTTGCTGTAAATGAAAGGATAGTGAACTAGGAGATTTCCAGTAAGAGGAATACTGCTATGTCTCATTTATTTGAAAGAAAAGCCCTCTCTTTAGTCTTACTTATGGTTGTTAGCATGCTGGTTTTTGGAGACCCCCGACATGGTCACAACTTAAAGACATCACTGATTCAGAATACTTTACAAATATTGAAATTGAAAAAAGAGCAAATTATTTATAATATGGAAAGATGAAGATATAAACAAAGTGCAGGGAAAGCTGAACGGAAAGTTAGAGAATAATACTGAAAATCATCAGGACATGGGAATAAGTAAAAAATCTGAAAAATTACAACAGCAAATGGAGACACCATCTAATATAACATGTACTTATTACATCAAACTGAAAAGTAGCTGTGAAGCAGTGAAGTACAAAGGTCTAAAGCACTTTGTGCCAGAAACTGCAACTGAAGGGATAATACCAAGCTTAAAATTGTTTGTATATATTTTCTTTCAGCATAGAGAAGTGCTTGGCATAATCTGAGAGTCTGCCAATTTTACCAGTGCAGTATTTTGTGACCGTGATCTGGGATTAGAATAGACTCATCTTTCTTGTGGATTTCACAAATGGTGACTAAAGAAGTTTGGTACCAGAAATGGGATCCTGCTCCAGTGCCATTAAAATGAGTAGTATGAGGAAGACAATTTAAAGGCAACCTGAGCTATAGTATAAGGGAAAATGCCACATCATGGAAATTAAACTGGATGGTGTTGCTTGCAAAGACTGCACACCATGTGAACACTTTAATGGGTCCATTTGTTCTTCTTTGATACTGATCACTCAATTAGTGATAGGATCATGTTGGAACACAGTGAGATTGCAGTGATTCCTATACTTTTTAGGGTGTACCTTATGGATTTCTGTCTGCTAATCACAAATAACACCTTTAATTTTTCCCATCATGAACTGTTTTACCGCAATTGTCTGTTTTTGTGATTTCCTCTCATATTTTAAGGTTACTAATATGTCACCCTCAAAGTAAGCTGTTTTGCTTAGTCCAGGCCTGCCTGGGCATTTATTCAGCGCAGGCCACACAACATGCAATGGAGATGCTAAGGCTTAGGGCACCCCTGGGCTTGCTTAGTCAAGATGGATGCTGGGAACACTGGCAATAAAAACAGCTCACATACACAGATGTTTTAGCATGACATTGATACCAGTGTGTAGACAGGCAGTTATAAACTGTAGTGTGCTCGACAGGAGTAACACAGTGAGCATACTTAGAATTTATAGTTCAGAGTGCAAATTGTTACAACAGAAATGTCTCTTGAATATTTCAACAGCTGGCAATTACACAATGGGAATGTCAACCTGTTAGCCCAGCAAATGGCTATGCAGTAAACATGAAAGAAACCTACTGGAAACATGGAATACAATATAATACAATTTATTTTATATAGCCCAAAATCACACAAGAAGTGCTGCAAAGGGATTTAACAGGCCCTGCTTTTTGACAGCCCCCCAGCCTTGACTCTATAAGGAAAAAACCCCAAAAAAAACACTAGTAGGGAAGAAACCTTGGGAAAGGCAGTTCAAAAAGAGACCCTTTTCCAGGTAGGTTGGGCGTGCAGTAGGTGTCAATTAAAGGGGGTAAATACAATACAATACGAAGATGAAACGCAAGTAATCCTCAATACAATATAATAATGCAATAGAAATATTACAAGTACAGAGCAGAATTCAACACTAGATGATATCATAATAATACGATTTGGATTTTTTCAGAGTCCTCAAGACCTCGGCCATCAAGCTGTCTCCTCCTATTGGCCATTCCACAGCTGAGTCTGCACTGAGCCAGACAATCCAATGAAAGAACTCCTCTACCCTACTATTCCTGCAATCCTCCATCAGAGATGATTTTACCTTAGGCAGGCAAAACAACTTGGCACTAGGGCAGTGGCAACAAGTACCACATTTGAGTACTGAGAAGAGAAACAGAATAGGTGAGGATGAGTAACAAATTATAACTATCATATTACTTATGTTTCACTGCTATGACTAACAACAGAGATGCAGTCTGTACAGTTAATCAGCAGCTCTAGTCAGGGTATGCTAAACTGAAGTAGTGAGTCTTCAGCCAGGATTTGAAAGCTGAGACTGAAGGGGCAACTCTTATAGTAGCAGGCAGACCATTCCACAGTTTAGGACAGTTTATGGAACAACTTCATAGAACAGCTACAACAGAAACAGTGATCTAAAAGCAGAGGCACTGCTGCTAAGAATGCAGCTCAGATGTACGAAGTACTGTTCTTTTATTTATGAATGGGATAGCCATGCCAAAGAGTCTCATTACATTAAAAGGCGCAAGGCTGCTCCATACACATTTGGTTCCAGGGCAGAAAAGTGAGGCACATAAAGTACATGTTGACCCTAAAAAGATATTTTTGCCTCTTCTTCATATAAAATTTGGACTACTGAAAATTTTCATCCAACTGATTAACAAGGAAGGTAAAGATATTAAAATTTGATAGAGATGTTACTACAAATAACTGTCAAGATTAAGGAAGGCATTTTTGTTGATTCACAGATAGACACGTCATCAATGACAAGCTGTTCAAAGATCTGCAAGTAGGGCCAGAGGAAATTAAATGGGAGGGTATTCAAAGATGTAATCTTGGCAGCTAAAGAGCACCAAGCTATACCCAACCAGTTGAAAACATGCTTCAGTCATACAAAACCATGAAGTGGAGCATGTTACTAAAGATTAATTTTCTGCATTCACACTTAGACTTCTTTTCTGCTAATCTTGCTATAGTCAGTGATGAACATAGTAAAAGAACTATCCTAGCCAACTATTGTTGGACACAGAAACAAGAAGCATCAAATGCTATGTACAAATGCAAATCGGCTGCAAAACATTTTAGCCAAACTGAACTAATGCAAAAGATCAGCACCATTATGCAATTAAACACACTAAATTCAATAAAGTTTATTTAATGTTTCTCTAGTCAATCTGAAATTTTGTTTTACTTCAGGCCTAAAGCTACCTATCATAATCAAAGATTTTTGAGGACGCTTGCAACTACAAATAAGAACAGAAAAGACTAAAGAATCTCATTAATACTGAATATTAATAGGCAGTGGTAAGGTTTAAGCTTTAGCTTATCTTTATACTAAAACACTTTAAGTGTTTATTTATAACATCAGAAATATTTGATTATGAATTTCTGAAGTGAACAGGGCCCATGCTACCATACAAAGAAATAAAATAAATCTAGTTTGACTCAATCCCTTATGATCGCTTTCTTTGGTAATTGTGTTCTATGTCCTAGAACAGTGTTAGTTAAGCTGTGTTCTTCAGCAAAACCTTATCGCAGTTTTGTGAGCCATCAGTCATAACACTTTTTATCAGCTGTAGATACTGGAAAAATTAGCGGCGGTCAACAATAGACAGAATTTGACACCCCACCAATCTGAGCCCCTGCTGTCTGCAATGACAGTTACTAAACATCTCTGTTGTTTAATGGATGCAATGTTGTATTAGTCACTGTGCAGCTAGTTGTATGCATGAACATATTAATATTATTTTTACCAATACAAGAAAACAACTCAAGCTAGATTAATTATTATTATTATTAGACATAGGTGTTTGCTGGTTTTCCACAAGGTCATACTGTATATTTAAAAAGACTTTGTGATGCTCTGAGAACAGAAATAATTATATTCCCATCAATTAAAAACTGTGACCTGTGCAGTTCTTCAAACTGGAACATGAAGCTGTTACCCTGCAGGCAAACTTCAGCTTTTGAAAAAAAAAAATCACTTCAGAAAACACATAGAACAATATTCAACATTTTTAATAAAATAGGAGGCCCAAATAAGAGAAATAAACTTTAGATGCAATGAATTGAAAATAATGTATTCAATATAACTTCACAACTTAACTGAGCAAATGAATGAAGCTGAAATGAGATATGAAAACTTATTGTGATTGATCACTTATAAAATGTCATTAATTAAATTTGAAGACTATTATCCTGAAAGTCAGGACTCAGGAGAAGTCTGGATTAATTTAATTTCATTGAGTAAGTAAAGAATGATAAATCAACGAAGTAAGAAGATATGTTGAATGATTTTTCCTAGGACGTTATTTTTAAAAAATGAAGGCCAGTTTATTTCGATATACGTAAAAAAACCAGCGAATGGTGACTTTTAAGTCAATAAGCATTTAAGATCCAATGCACTTTGCATACTTGCGTAAGAGTATATTTTTGACTGTCACTTCACGAAAACAAATGAATAAAACATGCTAAAGTAGATACTGTATGACACCTCCATTTTGTCTTTCACAGACACCATACATTGATTTATGTCACACAATACGTGCACAACCTTTTCATTTGCATTTCCAGCATGAACGTTTTTATTATTTCTTCTTTTTTATAACCACATACTGTGCATGCAAATATTGTATTTATAGATATTTTCTTGGTTAATACATATTTTCACGTAACGGATTTTTTTGTAATTTCCTTTTTTTATTTCCATATTAGTTTCGCGGATCATATTTTTATATATTGTTCCTCCGTCTCAAAACGTTTGACAAACTGTTCTAGGGGACTCCAACCCAGTAGTGATGTGTCGTTCGCGAACGAGCCGGCTCTAAGAGCCGATGCTTTGAAGCGAACGAGAGGAGCCGATGCCCGTCGACCAGAGCCAAAGCTTCAGCCGCTCCTGCTCAGCTCTGCTGAAAATCCATTCGGCAGGGGCGGGACTTTACTTATATGGGCACACAGAACTTTGGCTCATAATGCCGGCTAGTTCACGAACAACACATCGGACTAGGATCGTACCATTATGTGAAAGAAGGAAGGGGGGCAGACGCTCTGAAGACAGCAAGTGTTGGTACAGGCCAGGTACACAGAGCGACACTGTCGCTCTGTGTACCTGTCGCTGCGACAGACGAGGAGCCAGATTTAAATGCAAGCGCATCGTGAAGAAAAAAAGAAGTGTGAAGAAATGAGTGAAAGCCGAAAAAGAAGCAACATCTGGCTGCATTTCAGTGATATTGGAGACTGCAAAGCTAAGTGCAGAATTTGTAATATGAAAATATCCGTTAGAGCAGGGGTAGGCAACGTCGGTCCTGGAGTGCCACAGTATGTGCAGGTTTTTGTTCCAACCCAGTTCCTTAACGAGAACTCAATTATTGCTGATGAAGCACATATTGCTTAAGTGACATTTTAATGCTTCATTTTAGTGGTCTCGCTTGTTAAGGTTCTCCAACCTTAATTGCTTATTTCAATCTTAAACTGCTGCATTCAGTGTTTTAATTGCTCCTTATTAGCAATAAGATGTAAAAGACAAAGCAGCCAGCAGTTCTCCAGCTAGCTTTTTTCCAATTACATCTGTGTGTTCATCATGCACGGTTTGATTTAATAAAACACTTAATAGAAAAATGTGACAGACTGAAAATGATCTGTTTTAGGCTTCAAATCATTTGGATGATATCCTTGGAAAGGAAAAAAATCTACGATATAAAAGCCTTACATTGCACAGACTAACAAGCCATAAAATTAAATAAGGTCTGAGATTGGCAATGATTGATTTCTAATTAAGCAATTGGGTTGAATGAAAACCTGTAGCCACTGCGGCTCACCAGGACCGACATTGCCTACCCCTGTTTTACATCTTATTGCTAATAAGGAGCAATTAAAACACTGAATGCAGCAGTTTAAGATTGAAATAAGCAATTAAGGTTGGAGAACCTTAACAAGCGAGACCACTAAAATGAAGCATTAAAATGTCACTTAAGCAATATGTGCTTCATCAGCAATAATTGAGTTCTCATTAAGGAACTGGGTTGGAACAAAAACCTGCACATACTGTGGCACTCCAGGACCGACGTTGCCTACCCCTGCGTTAGAGCAGGGTGAACAACAAACCTGCACAGACATATAAGAACCACCCATCCATCCGTGCAACTGGAGGAGAACGTGCCCTCTCTCCTGCCATCCACTGACCCTGGAAAAGAGCCAAGTACTTCTGCTGCAGGTATAAAAAAAACTGCAGGTATAACATGGTCTTCAGTTCAAACCAAAATAAGCACATTTATTCCAAAACAAATGACGCCAAACAAACAAATACATGTCGATGAGGAGCTGGCTAAAATGATAGCTAGTGACTTTCAACCATTTTCCATTGTGGAGGACAGAGGATTTACAACTTTTGTACAGGCCTTAAACCCCATGTATGTTCTCCCTAGCAGAAAAACTTTGTCCCAAACAATTATTCCATAACTATATATCTGAGGATGGAGTACAACACTGTGCTTTCAGAAACCACTGCTCTGGAAAAAAGGTAGCATTTAATGACAACTGAGTTGTGGATGAGGCATTTCAAAGAATAAGTGCAGCAGCA
Organism: Erpetoichthys calabaricus; assembly: GCF_900747795.2. Classification (NCBI taxonomy): domain Eukaryota; kingdom Metazoa; phylum Chordata; class Cladistia; order Polypteriformes; family Polypteridae; genus Erpetoichthys; species Erpetoichthys calabaricus. The sequence continues at coordinate 42,282,436 of NC_041410.2, forward strand.
GCAAGATGCAACCCCAGCAGTCTGTCTGCTCCTCCATCAGAGGGCCAAGAGGAAGAAATTGGAGCAGGGACGTGTTCACAGGAACCACAAGCTTCTGCTGTGTGGAGGCTCTTTGACGAAAGAGCAACAGGAGACACTGCAAGGAGAAATCCCACAGCTGATGCTATGCTGGAGTTGAGGTCCTGTCTTGAGGAGCCCCTCATCCAAAGAGCTGAAGACCCACTGAGCTGGTGGGAGGCCAAGGCTGCAGTCTACCCACGCCTGGTTAAGGTAATGGTAGGAAGACTTTGCATTGTCGCTACATCGGTCCCCTCAGAAAGAGTCTTCTCAAAAACAGGACAAATAATCACGGAGAGGAGAAATCGCATCAGCCCATCTAAGCTGAGGCATCTGGCATTTCTGAATGCCAACCTGGCCTAAAAACTTTTATTCAAAGAGTCATAGTGTTGTGTTGTTGTTGAGTTTGGCCTTTATTTAATTTGTTTGCTGTGATTTTGTGTTAAGTTGTTCATTTAAAGCTTTTATTAAAATGTTAAGCAATAGTAACTGTGTATTTTTTGTAATGAAAAAATACATAAAATACGTAATGTCTGAAAACAATGAATAAGAAATTGCTTATACATAAACCATTCATAATTGCTTAATTAGGCTAAAATATAAGCATCCAAATGATACTAATCGAAGAGCCATTCGGGAGCCGTAAGAGCCGGCTCTTTAAAGGGAGCCGATCCAAAAGAGCCGAAGCTTTGAAAAGAGCCGGAGTTCCCATCACTACAACCCAGTGACTCGTCACGATTCATCTCCTCTTTACTCTCTTTAAATTTTAAAAAGGAGCTGTGATATGTGACATTCGAAACAACTGACGTCAAGCCAATCACCGATGTATTTACAACAATCACAACCAATCATAGATCGAGAAGCGTTTGCCCGCCTCTTCCGACAGTGGCTGGATTGATTATTTGCCGTATTCGTTATAGGACAGTCAACCAATACGAAAGGAATTCTATTTGCGCTAGCCAATAGAAGTGTAGGAGGCGGTGGAATACGTATGAGCGCGAAGGGGTTTTTACAGAAGAAAAGTGAAGATGGTGGTGAATCGGTTACTTGTGAGGGAAGTATGATAAACTGGTGACAGCAAGTACATTTTGAAACTTAGGAAAACAGGGATATTTTGTTTGTGTTCGCCATTATGCGTAACACTTAAATGAGACCTGATTATATTGTGATAATTCGGGTAGACTAGTTCAGCATAGATAACTCAAATGTATTTGTGGGCCGTGCTGTCGACTCTAAACCACAAAATATAGTACGTCGCTTCAAATGGCCAACTGCTTAGGAATAGTTTACTGAAATGTATGTAAGCGTGAGCCGTGTCATTGTGCAAGGATTGTGGTGTTATTTCGAAGTATATTCGTGCATTTTAAGCGAAAACTAAAGTGTATATAAATCACTTGGTCTGCCCGTCATATTTTTAATTCCGATTAAATTATAAGAACGAAAAATAGGCCACAACTTAATACGGATAAAGTTAGAAATATAAAGAACTTAAGGGAGATTGCAAAATAAAACGTGAGAGTTTACACTTAGCACTCGATCGATCAAAGGGTGGTTATTCCATTTCTCATTAGGGTGCATTTTAGCCACTACTGTAATGTATGTAAACTCGCAATTCTAAAAGTGCAGGTACGAGTAGACCGTGAGGACCATAGTTATGTAAAGTGTCACGCTTTCGATTGTAGGAACCTCGAGCCTATTTGTTGACAGGAGCCAAAATTATTTATGAATACTGAAGTTCTCACATCTGATAGATGGCCTTTTACAACCTGGTCTTCCTCCTGGATGCCTCCTCTCCAACTAAACTGGGCCAGCTTATTGTATGGAGAATTCTTAACTGTTTTGCTTGCAAGTATGGTATGGAGAATATACGTTGGGGGTACAAGTGGTGTGAGCCAAGAGGTAAAATCAGCCGAGGTTCCGATTTCAAGGAACTGAAAGTTAAAAACTTGGAAGAACTGGAGGGAGAGTTTCGCATAAAACTGGATGAGATATCTGGGATGAATCACTGTGAAAAGTTGCCGTCATGTTCTCTTGCCGGCAAAGCCATACTTCTGCAAACTGCTCTGAAAGAGGCACTCCTTGATTTTCAATGGGACCGGCCTGATATTACCTCTCCAACAAAACCAGTACCACGAGGACGTAGACGAGGAACCGTTAATAGCTCTGTGGACGATGACCCCGCAGTAAGGAAACGGAATCTGCTTTTTATCCTATGTGCCTGCCCCCAGTCTATAACCGAGTTGGAGGAGTTCTTGTCACCTGTAAAGCTGAGACGAAGCGGATCCTTTGAAGGTTTGGCAGACTGTCTTTTACCCAAAAGAATTAAGGAAATCATTTTTCAGAACAAAGTCTTTCTTCATTGGATGGATACAACAGAATACTCCAAGGTAAATTCCTATCCAATCTTTAGGTTTTTGGTAAACTACGTTAATGTGATTCCTCTATAAATTGTAATTTGTGTGTGTATGTATGGATGTATGTAAATGAAAATAACGGTTATTTCCAGGCTTGAAGGCTTTATAGCTGAAACCTTGTCCATCAGGGGTTACTTGATAATGATATGTCATGTATTTACCTTTTTATTGTCTGTAGACAGGAAGATAAACATTTTTTTCCTTGTTCCAATTTACAGCTTCTGAAATGTGAAGACTGTTCTGGATATGAAGCAATATCAAAAGTGATGAGTCAAATTAGTGGGAGCTTAGTGCCTTTTGAGGCACTGCTTCAGCTCTCAGTCAAAAATGTGCGTGCTGATACAGAGCTATTAAGCAGAGAACACAGTGACAACCCCATCAGTTTCCTCCTTCAGAAGAAAGACGCTGTTATCCCTGTTGATTCCAGCCTTAACTGCCTTATGCACTCAGAGCAGGTCTATAGAGCTGCTTTTCCAATGTACCAAGGAAAACTTCACTGGGACAGAGGTACAGTAATTTTTACAATCATATTTCTTGGTCCATAAAAAATACCCTTCAGTATGTAAATGATTAATAAATCTATTCTCCCCTTATTTAGTTTATTTAAAATAGTCTTAGTTTGGTTCTGAATGTATCAGTAATTTTTGGTTTAAATAAGAAAATGAACATCCTAATGATTTAGATTTTTTTTTATTAACTATTTAGCTGAAGATGTAAAGGTGATTGATGTTTCTTTGGAGGCGCTCTCATCCTTTCAGCGGCCATTAACCAGTTGTGTGAAAATAATCTTGAAATCCACGGTGACTGATTGGAACTGCTCAAAATCAAAAATACTTAATACAGAGAGCTGGATTTTACACCATACAGAAGATCACCTGCTCCAGTGTTTTTTAGTTGACCTTGCCTTAAGGAATCTTCACATGGTAATGATACAATAACGTATAATTTAAACTAAATTTTCTTTCATATAAACGTGCTTACATCGTGTTTTTGAAGTGAAGCAATACATTTGAAGATATATAATTGATTTAGTAGATTTTTCTTAAATGTCAAAATTTTATATATTTAACTTTTACATTTTGTGACTTTGTACTGTATTTTCTAGGTGGTTAGTGTTGATTTCAGTAGTGGTTTTCCACCCTACACTGGCGTTTTGTCTCCACTGTCGCCTACAACCGCACTTCTTACTGTACTCCTCCCAAGACCACTTTATGAAGCAGATGAATTAATGAATAAGGTTATCGTACAGAGTACAGATGATACTTCTAGCGATCTTTCTGATATTTTGTCACATGTGTTGAAACATAACCAGCAGATGGAGGAACACCAGAACAACAGCTCAGATGCAGGTTTTTGTACATTTTTTTTTTCCCGAAAAATGTTACAATGTTACAGGAATGTTACAGATATATAGTATGTTAACAATAATATGCTTTTATAAAGAATAGAACTATTTGTTTGGTGTATGGAAGTGGTCTCATAAATGCAGAAGAAATCTGCAGTATTAAAAAAATGGTTTAAATTTTTTGTCAAATTAAAATGCTAATTTATGTTTAATAAATTATATAATTAAAAAGTGGGTTTGTAAACATTTTGAACATCATAGTGTGTTTAGAGGTTTTTACTGCTTTGACCCACCATCCATATATCAGTTTATTAATTTATGGATACTGTAGTTGATAATTTACTATAAGTTCACCACTATGGTCTATAATGTTAGTGGATTTGCTTGATGAGGACTTATATAAATATTGCATAAAAGTGGCTTGAATGTTTTCAGTCTTCAATTTTGTGATTTGTATTGATCTTTTAGATGTAGTTTGGATTACTGGGAAGTTCAAAGCCATTTGGGGCTATAAGTTAAATGTCTTACCCATCTAAGTTGATTCTGTTGTCTGTGTATTACATTTGCTGTTTTTGGCATAGTTAATGATAATTCACAGTAGTACTTAGCACTCAAAATGTATATGTTCAATTGCATACTTAATGCTAGTGAATAAATGCTGTCCTTTCTATGATCATGCTTACTTAATGCAAAGGTGTAGTGATTAAAATTGTAGTCAACCAGATATCTTTCAGTTCCTAGTTTATGATGTTAGAGGATGTTTTTAAAACTAGTTGTTGAAGAGGACTTCCTGTTCTGCAATAACAATTTTGATGTTATTACAGGTTCAACAGAAAACCTCAAAATACGATATCCACTGAGAAACTGTATAGTTTTTATACCTTGCTTGTAATCGGCAATTGCAGAATTAACGTCTTGTGTAAATTGACCCGCATTTATGAATAGAATTTTAAATATGGATGACCTATTTTTACCACTGCTTTAATATTTTAAAATGAATTTTCACTTCAGATATTTCTGAAATAGATTATATTGTCCCTGAATGGGTGCAACAGGAGCTGAAAATGAGTGATTCTGTGACTTCGACTGCTGTTGAAGATTGGTTTCTTATGTCAGATCTGGCTGGAATCAGTTCTAATTTAATGGAGTTAATCAGGTATTCAAGAAAGAAAATGACTGTTTCCTTGTAATTGTTTCAGTTGCCTTACTATTGGAGAAAAGAAGAGACTTGTTTGTAAAAGATGGGTTACGCTCTAAATCGTGCAAATCAAATGAGAGGGATAATGTTTTTGAATTATGGAGTAATTTTGATAGGCTTTAGTTATTTTGTTCTTTCCTTTTTTATAGATTATTATCTGCTGTTCCTGAGGATGAAGGAGGAGAGGTATCAGAGTTTGATATGACAGACTGTTTGTCTGAGATGTACCAACATTCGATTAATAAATCTTCAGGACGACAGAACAAGAAAAAACGTGAGTATTTTGTGCACTACTGTTTTTCTTAACATGGGGCTTTTTTTTTTTTTTTTTTTTTTATATCAGTGTAATACTGTCGTGTGATCGGTTTTCATCGATGTTCCTTCATCATATTGTACGCATGTATTGCTGGTTGGCAGCTCTACAGAAAGTGTACTCCATTGGTCCAAATTTATTGTGACCAGAAAAAAGACCATGGGCTTAAACATGCAATATCATTTGAAGCAAGTAACCCGAAAATGCCTGCTGTCTCATATGTAATAAATTCAATGTATTCAATCATTTAACAAGCTTTCAGTTTCATAAATAGTGAGAAGCCTTTAACACAGTTTAGTTTTTAAACCAGAGTATGATTAACAGTACAGTAAGGGGCACGTGTACACTTCATTGAGAGAAATCATTTAAACAATTGTACATGAGAGGCAGGATTCTACTTTAGAATTTTTTTCACATCAGTGTTTTGAAAGTGTAGATGGATAAAACACATGCACAGCTAACTTAGCCTATTTTTAATGCACATGTACTGTGTAAAACTCGTAGTAAGACTCAAACAAAGTGCTTTGTTGTGTTTATAGTTGGTTATGTTTCACCAAAGATTATAAGGTGATCATGGCAGAGTAGGATAGTGTTAAATGCATTTTCTGAATAAGAGAACTATTTCTTTTGCAGAATAATGTGGTGGTGGTTATTGATATGCACAAAAAATAATTAAATATGAAATTATTATTGCTGTAAGTAAAAAGCAACTAGAGGTATTGCATTGCTGCAATTTTAGTTGTCTAGAAAAAAGACAATGAGCTTAAACTGTTTTACATGATACTATTCAACTAACCTAGTAACAAGAAACCTTGACAATATATATACTATATATATATATATATATATATATATATATATATATATATATATATATATATATATATATATATAATATATATATATATATATATGTATATATATATATATATATATATGTATATATACATACACATACACACACACACACACACACACATACTACTTGTATGGCCAACATTACAGCTCCTTTCTGTAGTTTGCAGCTGTTAGATTTTCCTGAAAAGGGCAAGATATTACAGTATGCTACTTGAGTCATGCAAGACATGGCTTAGATGGTTTGTAATACATAAATTAAATTTAATGACATCATCAGGTGTTGTGATTGCTTTTACTTTTTAACACTAGAATCTCTGAAGCCAACGAAAAAACTCGTAATGGCAGGCCACTTTAAATTCCCTTGCACCTCCTCATCAACATCTTTTGTTTTGCAAATGTGTCAATCAGCACAGGCAGCCTGCTGTCCCATTTCCCACCGACTCTGCTTTAGTTGTACACAAAGTCCTCCCAGCTCAAGTGTGTTTACCTGGGTGTGAGGTGCCTTGAATTGTATAGGGTAAATAATATATCGTTATTTGTAACATATTTCATGTGTGTTCTGTGCCTACAACGATCTATGTAAATGTAGGATGACAGGGAATGCAAGGCAAAAAATGTTGAACACATAACGAGAACAAAATCTTTTTTTCATGTTCTATTAATTGGTAAAATGCTAACATGAAGTGTATAATGTGTGAAGACTGAAGTTCAAATATCAAATAAATGCTTTTGCAAAAGAGACCAGATACAACAAAATCAGTGCACTTTATCCAAGAATTTAACTGAAGAAAAAGAAATTGTTCAATTTATGTTACTGGCAATGTGTAGAAACTGAAGCGAACTATCAATCAATATGGAGTAGATGCATCCACATGGCTGGTGCAGAGGTAAGGACTTGTTGTTTTGCATATCTGTGAGGAGAAGTAACATTTACACAGGATGCTACAGACTCGCATCAAATGTACTTTTTTGTTATATAATAATTAATGGCTCACTACTCAAAGCGGTAAATACAGAGAAGATGTGGGTTTGAACTTATTATCTCACCATTGCTAAACAGTTGCTTAACCACTGCGCCATCTGCGGAGATCCGTGGTTGAAAATGAAACGTGCAAACACACACGTATGTGAACGTCTTTTATTTTGTACCGATAGTTGGGCTTCTGCAACATGCCATTTAAGCGATTTATTTTTCTTCTGTTTTATTCTTGAATAAAAGAATACTTGTTTTGTTACACCTTTTGTGGAAGACGCACATACTGAGGTCTGTCTTTAAGATAGTCCACGATCCATGCCACTAGGTATGAATCTAATCCCATCTCTGTCAGCTTGTCCCTAAGGAGCATAATAATAATAATAATAATAATGATCTGCCTCATTATTAAATAAATGTCTTCCAACAGGAAATTAGAAGTTACTAGTTACTTGTACTCATTCAAGCATGGCATCCTTGGTTGTTTTCTTTCTACCATCTTCTGAACCAAACAAGCTACAAGGTATGCATTATAGAAAACGATCGTACTTCGTTGTATTTCATCGTTGCTCAGATATAGTGGATATTTTGCCTTTTCTTATCATACATGCAAATAACATACCGCAAAAAGCCCATAACATAAGTGGTACTGTGAGCATGTAATTTACATTTACATTTGAAATTTACATTGACAGCCTTTTGTGTTTTCTCTTTATGTGAGTCAAGTTCCAAAATGCATGCCATGTAAATCTTTGAAAAGTCTAGAACTCGTGTAAAAGGTGTCCATAAAAGCATTGAATCCACTTCCAAAGAATAAGGGCTTGGGAAGTGACATAGCAACACCATAGGAAAGTTCAAACTTTGTGGTAAAATTAGATTTTCCAGTATACACAACAAAAACTAGTTTGTATCCATTGCTTGAGGCAGCCAGCACTAAAGTCTGAAACCCCACTTTGTTGGTTTTTGCTTCATGTATAATGTTATGCCAATTGTTACACTGTGTTGCAACCATTCTTTCCTCAATAGAAAGGCTTTTCCTTGGATGTCAGAAGAACTGACAAGCATTATGAATAAATCCCAAAATTGACTTTACGTGAAATAAACTGTTACATTGTCGTGTGCCCTTTTTTCTGTCATTTTCTATATCTTTTGTGGGGGTCACTTATGTAAACATTCCATGAAATCTTTCTAAACCTGTCTCTGGCCATGATGGTGGAAATAACATAGAAAATGTGTTCTTTATTCAGTAATCAGAAATGGTTGCAAGCTGAATTAGCCACATGAAAATGATTAGCCTGATATATTTAGAAAAGTCTGCAATGGTTATGAATATCTTTTCCTCTGGCAGTATTTTTTAGTTTGCTCATTTGTGTTATGGCAGAGTAGAAAAGAGAAGAGAGAGAAAAACATAAAAGAATATTGTCCATTAGACTTGTTCAAGTTATCTAAAATAATCTGGATGCATGGAGGCCTTGCTGACAGAAATCTCTTTGGCATTGGTTCTACATCAAGATCCATTTCCGTCAAGCTGCTCTGTGTGGTGTTCTGTCCTCTGCCTCCTTTATGAGACATAATGGATCTACCTGAGATGGAGTGTCTTGTTGATATTATCCTGGCAGGTGTAGGAGACAGGGATTTTTCTTACACTGCATCACCTCTTCCATGTGGCAGAACATACTTCGTAAAGGATTTCTGTTCTCTTATCCTGCTCTTTACTGTACATAAGAATATTTACACACTGTTTAGATTAGAATGTCTTTAGATCCACACAGAAGTTTGTATGCAATTTATGAAATACATTCTCGCGCAACTGCAGTCCAAACAAGCCTATATTCTCACATGAGACAGAATAAATTTAGTGTACATAAACACTCTGCAGTGTCCTCCTTACAAGTAAATTTACAGTACATCTTTGTGAAAAACTGTAAACTTATAAGCTCAGTAAAAATTGAATGTATGAAAATGAATTTTAAATCATACAGAATATTTTTGAAATACAGTTGTATATTTGTATGTATTCATACACTTTAGGTACTATATTCAGAGGTGGTCAAAAGTAGGTTTACAGTTGTGAGCATGCAAAAGTTTTTCTTGTATGAGTTTTTCTTGTATTACTTATTTATTATTGTATTATTTATTTGTATTATTTGTCTTCTTATGTGTCGTCGTCTTATTATTATTGTTAAAGTGTTTGAGTGTAGAAGTCATAACCTGCATGTCTTTTTCCATACAAACAACAATAAACCTACTTTTGCCCACCCCTATATCTTCAAAAATGATCCAAGCCATTCTAAAAAATAAGTTATTCTTTTGAAGCAAAGCTGTCTGGCAGGGATGAATTGTTATCATTCTAGTCACTATCCAGTAGCTTTTCTAGTACTTGATTGGCTGTGGAATGAGACATTTCAATAGCACTGCACAAAAAGCATGTCTGTCCATGTGAATGAATAAATGCTGTTTCTCCTTGTAAATGGTGTGATTCAGTGACGTACAGTGAGGTTCATGACTGGTGAGGCACTCCTTCAGAGTGACATTTACAAATATATGAACCCAAAAGAGTAGCTTATTCACTATTCAATTGGCAGCATGCACATTGACTACCGGTTATGTTTCATATCTCATCAGCATTCTTTTCACACACATAGCTAAGGTGCATATTTGGCTAAGAAAGAACTTTACATTTATAGCGGCGACAGAGAGAGCAGAGAGAGTGCGTTTGCTCCTCGCCCTCCATGTGTTCTGAATTTGCCGTTGCAATTCCACAATTCATACTAATTCAATACAAATGAAAGTATAGAGTGGTGTACAAAAAAAACTAATTAAAATTTTGACCTTAATTGAAATATTTAGCTTTTAATTCTGATGCTTTAATCAATTATAATACAAACTGTTCAACAAAAGGATAATAAGAAAAACAAAAGAACATTTTATTTAAGGTCAAAATTTTGTTCTTAAATATTGGATTTTTTTTTTCTTATTCTGATCCCATTTTGTATAAAATTGAAAACCGTTTATGGTTTTACCTTTTATTTATAAATGAAGAACATGCGCCTGTCCTTCTCCATGAAAATATCTGTCACTTTCTTGTAAAAGTCCTCTTTATTTTGCTTTAGTTTTAAAAGTCTTAGATCTTCCATTTTGACAGTCTGTCGGAACAAAAAATAAAAATAAACTGACCACTGCAGTGCACTTGACTTTCTGATATTGCCAACTTATTGTAGCGTAGAACCTCTGCATAGAAGAACAGCAGCAACGAGTACCTGTTGGGCTCACATCCACCCCCTTTGACGGGGCACAGTATTGTCTGCCTCACCTTGTGCCTTCTCACTGTGTTTTTTTGTCTGATCAGCAAGACTAAATATGTCTCGCACATTCATTAAAGATATTAGCCAAACTTTGGAAAGTCGGGGTATATAATAAATGTGTCTGCATACATTATATTGGCGACATACAGAGAGACAGCAAATATATATATATATATATATATATATATATATATATATATATATATATATATATATATATATATATATATATGAAATAGTATAATTATACATATATTTGTTGCACTGTGTTTTGCAATAATTAATGGACCACATTGGTGACTTTAGATGTATGCACAAGCTCCAGCCAAAGCAAAGCTGAATTACTATCCACGGCGATTAACTAGGTTGTGTATGTTATGTCATCATGCATACTGGCAATTAAGGGTATGCATTATGATTTACGTTACTGTAAATTAATAATTACCAAACAGAGCAATGCCACCTCCTCTAACTGCCACTGTTTAGAAAGATGGCATATTCTAAAGCTGGAGTTTAATCATACTTTAAGGTTTTTGGAGTTTTACTGTCAGACGTTTATCTATTTCACAATCCTGTATATGCAGTACATGTGTAAATATAAAATAATAATTATGATGTACAGTATAAAGCTCTTGTGAGATGTGATATTTACTACTGAAAAGATGGTTTTGTTTATCAGAAAGAAATTAAGTGGAATATGGAAGAAGCAGAATGTGTTGGTCTGACGTTTTCTCAGTAACTGTAGAAAACGGACCTTTTGTTGGCCCCAAACAACAAAACATAATTGTCTGGTGCTTTATCAGTAACTATTTAAAGCCCAAGGTTCTCAGACATTCTGTCATTCCTCTGCCAAGTATAGTGGTTTGGTAAAAGCATGTCACTTATAGGATGAAAGGAGAATTATGTAAGCCATTGTGCTGGGTGTTCTTTGAGAAACAAATTATAAATTCTTTGTTTTGTGGACATATAAAGTCACTATCAGAACTGCACAATTGTTTATTAATCATAATGACAATAAAAACAGCCTCAATTTATTAATTGTGCTAAGTAATAATAACTGTATTTGCCGGAGTACTCCTATTTCCTTGGAGTTCAAGCTCTTCCAGTTAAGACTTCTCAAAACAGCAAATGAGTGGCGTAATCAAGTGCAGACACATTGACTAGGTGCAAGTGCACTGGCAAATTGGAGGCTCACCTCATACGACTAACTATGTGCTAAATGCATTTTAACAGTATGATATCAAACAACATCTTTTAAAAAGTGTGTATATATTTCTCTGCTTGAAGCAGATTCTTGGAAATTTGAGAAGTAATGTTGAATCCATTTGAATGTGACACTTTTTAGATGTTAAAAATACCAAAACTAAGAGGATTGCCTGTATTTTGGAATTATTTTGTCTTCAATAGTATACTCGGCAAATTAGTAAACCACTTGACACAGACATTTATACAACAATTTAAAATTCAGTCACAGTCAAGTATAAAGAGTGCATGAAAGCTAAGCAAGCAGCACAAAGTTCTAGTTACTTTAGGTCCATAACACATTACCTCTCAATTCTAATACTTGTTCATATACAGTGGTATATCGAAAGTAAAGTTACATGAAAGTAGTCATTTTGTTTTATTTATCAAAAGACAAAGCTCCAATTAAAACTGATTAAAAGGTTACTTTCCCTTTACTTCATTCCAAATGTTGAACAAAAATAAATGGATATGAAACAAAAGGCAGTATGTGCAACTATCATTGAGTTGTGATTGAAAAGAACTATGGAAGCATGCCTGAAAATAACTGTTCATTATATTGGTGAGGAATATACGATGAAAAGCACATTCTTGCAGTGCTGCTGCTTTAATTGAGTTTGCTTTTCATTACAAAACTTTCCTCAAGAAGTGGGGAACAGCTAGTCAAGGACTTGATCTGGTAGCAACGTTTAATATTACTAGAGCTTGCAATTTATTCACATTGTTAAATTTAATGTGTTTACCTATATATGTACAGCAGAGCTATCAGTTTGCGTTTAAGTTAACTTATACATACACACTAGGGGGCTTGGTCGCATTGAATTTTGACTGTGTGTTTGGACTTTCATTGTGACAATGCAACGTATAATTGCCCATGATTGTATTTTGTTTCTTTCTCTCTATTAAATAAAATGACTTTTTCAAATTCTAATGTTATCCGCGAAAGATGTTTCTTGGATACATTCTTCTTTCTACAGTAATTTGTGCGGTGGGAGATCGGACGGTGTTAACAGTTGTAGATATTCTATGGGATTGTAAGTTGATGTTTCTTCCACACGAACACCATCAACTGTTTCAGCATAGTCTATTGATACGCATTTAACCAATTTGCTGTGTAACCGATCGACATTTTTGGCATTAATTCGTTTGACTTCATTGTATCTCTGTGCTAGGATTTCCCATGTACTCATTTGTTCTGTTGATAACCCTTCGCGATGAAATTCTTCAATAAGATTTGGACATAATACGTCTTCTTTAAATGGGAACTTAAAGTGAGGAAAACGTTAAAATTTATAAGAGCTGAGAGAGTTGGAAGTGTGTCTGTCAAAAGCATTCACACGAATGAGAGGTGAGAGAGCCTTGTGCGTGCTTGAATATGGTTGAGAGGAGGGCGTGACTTGAAAAAAATCTCATGGCCAAAGTCTCGTCTTGTGGGACTTGAAAAAATCTCTTCAAAAAAGTCTTGTCTTGTCGCAGGATTTTTTTTTATATAATAGAGATATATGTGTATATACATCTCAACACCACCTTTCTGTTGCATGTCTTAGTCTTTTAAACTGTGCAGTAATACAAGCTGGATTTTTTTTTTAAATATTGTGGACATTATTATTTATTGTGATAATGATTTATTTTGAGATTTACATGTTTTTTTTTTTTTAACGTGTTGCTAATTTCATTTTTTGCATAATGTGGCTAAAGAATTTTTATTGGACAGGTTTTACAAATGGAAGTTGTGTAACATTTTGTGATTATCATTCTTTAATGTTGACAGGTGGTGTGGACTGTACGCCCGTGAGGCAGAAAATGAAGACCATGAACCGTTCCCTCCAAATGCTGAATGCAGCTCGACTTAATGTCAAAGTTCAAAAGAGTCAAGCAGATGAACACATCATAAGTGACATAAATAAACATGGGAAACGACGCTCAGCAGACAAACTGGGAGATAAAGAGCAGACAACATGCCCCACTGTTGGTATGTGATTGTTTTTTAAATTTTAAACGGCTGAAGTTACTTTTTATTACTGTTTTTGGTTCTATTTGTTTTTTTTATCTGTTAAGATTTCAGAAATGAAGAAGACCTTTCCATTTATGTTAAGGAGATTTATGAAAAGATGGCAGCCGAACAACAGTGTGATATCATTACACAAGTCCAGAACTGTGTTAAGTTTATTAAAGCTTTTTTCAAATCCCCAAATCCTCAAGATCTAGAGGTTAGTAACTATTAGCTACAGAGAAAGTTGCTTATTTAATTAATATTTTGTAATCCTGTAAACTACACCCTGTTGTAATTTGATTTGAAAGGAATACCAAATTGTTTGTCTTTGTAGATGAAGTGCATAGAGTTTATAAAAAGGAATCTACTTAAGACAAGTCAGGCAGTACGTCAGCAGTATGGAGCTGTGGAAGACAGTGAAATTAAAGTGAAAGAGTAAGTGTTTTGACTCATAAATGTTTTGCATCTGTATAAATAATTTTGAGTACAATGGAACAACAGGATAGTTTATGCTATATTATAATTGAGTAGTGTTGAATAAACTTTTTCTAGTGCAAGCGACAGTCCGTTATTAGTGTTGTGCATTTTTGGCCAGATCTGTGCATTCAGAATTTCCACCAACTGCAAGTCATCCAGATCTGTTGTGACTAATTGTGGGAATTATTTGAATAAGAACTCATTTTTGTCTGGAGTCTTTGATATTTTTTTGGAAATACGTTAACATTTTCTTGGCCTTCATTAGCACACCAAATAAGAGAGATAATTATAATTTATACTACAGTTAGTTTCTCTGAAAACCTTTAGAAGGTTTAATATGCCTTGTATATGTCAGAAAGCATTTTTAACATCTGTTGTCACCACATAAATTTAAAATGTAAACTGTAGCATTATTTTACAACAGTGTGGTATGTAGCACAGAAGAATGCATGAATGATTTTATGAAGGTGATCAGGAAATGTGTCAAATTTGCTTCAATTCATTAACAAAGATCCATCCTGTCCGTCGCCAAAGCCAGAAACCTAAGACCTAAATTGAAGTTAAGTTCCAAGCCTTAAGTTCTTTAACAGTGAACTGAAATTGGTATTGGTCCACAAACCGTTGTAACAGATAATAATTTTTGGCTAAGTTATGAGTGAGTGAGTGTTTCCCCCCCCCCCCCCCCCCCCCCCCTGCCCACACCCCCCACCCCACTTCCTTCCTTCCTTCCTTCCTTCCTCAAATCTCATCACTGAAACTGTGGGGTATGTAACAGGCAGTCATCCAACATGCAGAAAGTCTATGTTGCCAATCATGACTTAAGCATTGACAAAACTGTCACAAGTTACAAGGAAAGGCTGTTGTGGATATAATACATTACTATGGGAAGTATTTTCTGCAAAAAAGGAAATGAAAAATAAAATCATAAAATGAAAATAGTCTTTTCAAATTAAAAGTCTATGCATAAGGATGCTGCAAAAACTAAAAAAATAAAATGAAATAACTTTGCAATTTCATTTTCAAATTCTACAGGTAAGAATGCTGCAAAAATTGCAAGTAAAATGAAAGAGCAGAATTTGCAATGTTATTTTCAGCCTGAACAGCAATAAAGCTGCACAGATGAAAAGTAAAACATAAATAAGCACTAGCACCATCTGCTGCCCATTGAATTTTCATTTTCATTACCACTTTGCATATTAATTTAAGTTCTCGACATGCAAATAGCATGGGTCAATGGGCGGGGCTTTGCACCTCAACTTTCCTATAAATCTTTGTCCTTCAGCTGTAGCCACTTCTCACTCTAAGTCACGTGATTTTCCATCTTTTCACCACTGTACTGTGAGCTTCACAGTGAAATCGTCTCAGAAAATCCGAAGACCACGCATAATTGTAGTTCTAAGGTAATTAATGTGCTATTTAAAAGCAATATTTAACATGACAAAAATTAACCTTTATTACTTCATAGTTTATATTTATTTACACTGAAGTAGAAATGGGACGCTTTGTATTTTTGTTGTTCTGTAGTAGTATTATATAATGAATTTACCACTCTATAATTTTCAACTCCTTCTCCTCTGTCCCATACAAATGGTGTTATTTCATTTTATTTTTAATTTTTGCGGCATTCTTGTACATAGACTTTCTAAATGAAATTGCTAAAGAGAGACTGCATTTTCATTTCCTTTTTTGCATTAAATACCTCCCATACATTGCACCCAAATGGGCTTTATTCTGTTATCAAGTTCTACATACTGTACGAACTCAGTACTTTACACTAGGAGAGGGACCGAGTGGGACAGAAAAATACAATCAATATGGCATTGCTACCTTATCTGTGCTGTCATGAGCAGACACTTTGTTTGACCAAGGTCATTGTATATTGATGGGAAGTTTCTATACCTCCCTTGAATTGCTTGAGATTGTATTTCAAAAGAAAACTGATACATATGGCTTCGTATTACTAAACCATTTTGATATGCATGCTGACTTTGATCATGTGAATACATCAAGCAGTATGATGCATTCGCTGTGTGCCAAAAGGGGGCAATGATTGCGATCAAGTAAAGAAAAGAAAAACAAGACTGCCTTCTAAACACTGATAATGCAATGTTTGTGTCAGTCGAAACGTGGAAGTCTCTAAGCCTTGTGCCATGGTAGCCTACAGTAACTAAGTGTGGGGTGTTCATAATGTGGGGCAGGCACTAATATTTGTCCTTGTCATGCACAAGTGCTCAAAAGAAGTGTGAAACAAGGATGTGTCCTTGCACCTACTCTGTTTGGTGTTTTTTCTTCTTACTACTGAACATCACATTCAAGGGCTCTGTCAAAGGCATCAACCTACATAACCAGGAGCAGCGGGAAGCTGTTCAACTTAGCTCGCCTAAGGGCAAGATTTGCCCAATCAACATTAGAGAATTGCTGTTTGCTGGAGATGTGACCCTCACTTCACATATTGAAGTGACTCTCCAGCAGCTAATCAACCGTTTTGTATATGCCTGCAAGGAGTTTGTGCTGGCTATTATCATTAAAAAGACCAGTGTCATGGGCCAGGACTTCCCTGCTCCACCCTCAATTTGCATTGACAGCACTGTGCTTGAAGTCCCTGACCACTGTACTTGCCCGAGTTCCATCATCAGCAGCAACCTATCACTCGATAGTGAAATCATCAGGTGGATTGCCTGTTGATCATGATTATTAAGAAATAACTTAAGCTTGAAAAATACTGTACTTTCCCTTTAAGTGAATAGGGATTTCTGTCAGTGTTCTTGTGGAAAATTATTATGCTCTTAATAGAAAAATGAGAGAATTGCTGCTCATATTATTAACATTATTGCTAAGTTTAAGAAAATTTTAAGTTCATACAATTTAGGCATATTCTTATAGCACATCATTTATAAGCTAAGGTAATGGATCTTATCTGTTTGTAAAATCTCAGAGAAATAGTAAGGTTTTAACATTTTCTTGTATGAAATAAATACTGTACAATTGATGTAAATGAAATGTGCTCTGAAATCATTTATTTGGGTGGTGTATGTTAAATTTCTAATGTACTGACTATTAGGTTGTAAAAAGATCCATGGTGCATGTACTAACATTTTTGGGTAAAGAATGTCATTGATTTTTATTTTTATTTATTAAGTTGTTGTATTACAGCTTTTATTGAATTATTTTGTATATTCATGCCTATTTCTTTGACTGATGTATTTGTTAGTTCTTTAATAAGATATATTATTTTCCTCAATTTACAGGTGCCAGATACAATTTGTATTCCGTCTGGAGATGTGTCTTCAGTGTCCATCCATTCAGTCAAATGCAGAAGACTTAGAACAGATTATAGAGGAGGAAAGTAGTGTTCTTTTTCAGTACTATTGTACTGTGAACATTTTTAGAATCAACATTTAAGTTGATATAGTATTTGGTGTCCTTATATTTTAAAGCTTATTTTCACTTTGTAAGGTTTCTCTTAACAGGCATCTCATAATATGTAATCAGCATTAGAAATACCTGGGTCAGGGCAGAGGCAGAACATGCTTCCAAATTAAATGGTTTAGCCCTATAAAACACAAGGGCATTAACAAAAAATATCTCCAAGTTATGTGCAGTATTTGCGATCAATTAAAATGTACAGTGTTACTGTTATTATTACACTAAATTTCAACTTTGACTCGCCAATTTCATCTAATCGATCTATCTACTAACTGTTGGACCATTGAAGTTAGAGTGGCACAAAACAGAAATGCATTCTAATTATAGTCCTCAAATGTATTGCAGTGTTTTCTGAGTGTTTGCCTCACAGTAGCACCACTGCTGTGACTGCTGTTTCATAAATTGCTGATAAAACATATATGACTTTCTGGTGCTGATCAACCAACCATCACATTTCTGTGTAATGGTTGATCTCTCTAATGTTCATTTATGAATGTAGTGATTTTCGTATCTAAAAGACTGGCTAATTTTACTCACAACAATATGTTGGGAAACCAGAATGAAAATGTATGTCAGTGGTTCTCAACTTGTGGTTCACAATGTGACAGTTATTGTATCAGAGCTGTCCTATGAAATAAACTTAATAGTTCCATTGGGAGTGAATTTAAAACTACCACTAGCACATATGAATTTCTTGCTCCATGTCTGCACATGGAGAAGACTCTCAGTGAGGCAAAGGATTAATACAGTTTTCACTTGTTCTTGTTTATTAATGAATTATTCTGCATTGCCCTATTTGTTTTAGTAAGCTCTAGACTGCTATGTTTCTGGTTATAAATGTGTGTTCCATGCCATATAATATATAATGGATCCTCAAGTTAAGTTCTAGTGGACCACAGTGACTCCCCATTATTTTTTTGTCTAACTAAATTTCTTAATTTGAAGACCATTATTGCTGTGAAGGCAATTATTGCTCAAGCAACATGTGTATGCTCTTTTTAGTTAACTCACTTGTTGAGATTCAATTCTAAATGCTTCTTTAAGTCTTAAACAGATAACATTAATTGTTTTAATTGCATCTGGTTTTCATAACCAACCAACTATTAACTGTGAAAAGCAATTGACAAAGGAAACCTCAGTTCACAATCTAACTCAGTAAGTTCAATACAGTACTGGTAGCTTACTCTGGCTGCAGGTTTTCTTTGCAGCCAAAGTCTGCTTTTAATTGGATTCCAACCTTAATTAAGCAAGCTGTTATTTTCCAATTTGTATGTATTGGTGTCAGTTCATTCATTCTAAAGGTAGATTTTATTTTATTTAATTTTTTTTTTTAATTTTTCGACATCATTGCAATTTTCTTTCTGCTTTTCCTGGTTTTCTGGTCGTTTAGGCCATTGTAGTAAAAAAAAAAAAAAAGTTTAGCCTTTCAGTATTGTATGCCCTGTTGTCTCCTTTGGATGGTTGGATGACAATTAAGATTAAACTCTACAGAAAATCGGTAAATTAATAGGAAAATGACAAAAGTTTTAAGCATGTAAAACTAATGGCAAAAATAGAAAGATTCATAAATTTCCTACAAATCTCACAGTACTGCTCTTTTCTAAATTCAGAACAAAAGAAGAAAAAAATAAAAACAAGGACTAATTTAACAGTAAAATTAGCAGAAGGAAAATGACTCAAACTGGTGGAACAAAAACCTGCAGCTAAAGCTGGTCCAGGGGCTAAACAGTAGAGACTGATAAAACTTTGTTCAATTCACAATTGTTTGTGGTCACTGTGAAGATCTGGTTTAATAAGAAACTTGGAAAGAAGCTGAAGAGAAAACAACTTAGATTTTTAGTACTGTTCCTTTCTGCTGCTCTCCAGTTCACTTGTTAAGATCGCCTTCTTTCTTTCTTCCACTCAGTGCTTCTTCAAACTCGGTTTCTCCCCAGTCCAAGTGATAATTGTTCACTGCCCGAGGCTATCTTTAATTCCTTGTCATCCGTCTTAGATTGCCGGTTCAAATCCCATAAATACCAGAAGTGGTTCCACTCTGTTAGTCTGCCTGCTGTTTCTCTATCTTAATAGCAGAAATGATTATCATGAAACAATAATCCAGTTACAATGCATTACATTTTTCCTTTCTAACAAATACTGTTAGTTATTAAATGTGTTCATTGTAATGTGGAATTGCACTGATTAGTGACTGTAGGCCGTAGGTGATCTACTGTATGTTTGACTGTAATTGGTCCTTATTCTGAAACACAACTCAGTTTTATGAATCTTTTTTTTTGATTGAGTCAGTTTATTTCTTATGTTCTGACAATATTTTTTTAAATATAAAAGGCATAACATTTATTATATATATTCACAACTAAACTTCTGTACACTTGTCCAAATAAAGAAAATCCTTAATATCTCCTGTTTCTTCAAATCTCTCTACAGATGACAGATATGTTACGTATGTTATCTTTAACCAAGAATCCAGCTTATCTCACACAGTTCCTTGAAGAAGACATCTTAACTGTGTAAGTGGTTATGTGCTTAAATCTTCATTTGTTCCTTGTTTACACAGTATAGTATAACATCTTCAAGATCATTGAAATGCTTTAAGTATTATACAGACAAACATTCTCAGTTTGTCATTGTGTTGCATGGAGTTTGAGGTAGTATATTCTTTTTTTTTTTTTTTTTCTTCAAATGTGAAATTTGCTATTTAGGAAAAATGTATCTTATCTTTCTTCAGATATGTCTCCCTTCTCCCGAAAGTCTTGGGCAATATGTACTACAGCCTTGGCACCCAAATACCTAAAAAGCTGGCCTCTGTACTTCCTCCAGACTTCTTCAGTGATGATTCTGTGGTGCATGAAAGCAGTTCTCCAGCTGCTTCTCTGCCATCTCTAGCCCCAAGCACTGCTTCAGTTGCAGGGGAGTGCTTAGAAGATCTACGCTGCAGATCTTCTAGGAAAAAGAGGTAATTATACAATTCCCAATTGCACACAAAATTTATTTTTCAAGTTTTGTAAAGGTACAATAGCTCCAATACGTACCTAAACATATGTCTCATATTTTTAAGTCTTGAACTTTTACTTGTTTTCTTAATTGGTTTATTCTTAAAGAACAATCAAGTTTCCTTACAGGATTAGTTAAATACTAGCTGTGCTACCCATCTAATATGGATTAAAATCTAAGTAATCAATGTAGACCTCAATATTAATGTTTGCAGTGCACCATCTATTGGAATGTATTATGTAGTTCCAACAGATGACACATCACAAACATTTGTGGCAATAGAGTGCATTACTTCAAATGTTTGTGCCATTTGTTGGAAAGACAAATGTTACACATATATTTCCATTATATGCCGTCTGGTATTGGATTCGTAAAAACAGCGTCAATGTTTGTGATTTGCCATGTATTGGAATGACAAATGCAATGCATTTTGCTACTAAAAATGTTTTTTGTGCTCCATCTTTTGGAATGACAGACATAGCAACTGGACGGACTCACTGACACACCTCTTCAAGCGTAATAAAAGGATCATGTCATGTAACACAGTCGATAACTTTACAACTGTGTAAACATATATATTGAACAGTACACTTCGCAATCTTAAAATATCCAGCCTCATTAATCAGTCATTATTCTAGCATAGACAGCACTTAAGGTAGTTGATGTTCACGGTTTGTCTAAAATAGTATTGTTTGCTTATACGGTAAATGTATGATAGTCAAATCAGCAGAATAGTAGTTCACAGGAAAGCGTGAACCATACAACTTAAAGCAAACTAGCTTCCTATTTTAAAATGCAAATTGTTGCCAGTTTAAATCGGCAACTGTTGAATAGATTATATGAGTGCCACAGTCATTGTGACTTTTTAATGGATAGGGTGTCTAAAAGTTTTGCTTTAAGTTAATAGCCGGACTGTGCAACATTATAGCAGTATTTGACTCAACCATTTTATAGAATGTCATGTACCGTGTTAAGCAATCCTAATGTGAGTATTCTAAGATGTATTAATTATATTAAATGACTAGCTGTCCCCCATGGCTCCACCCATATAATAGTGAAACAGAACAAACTTTAAACATCAAAGTAAAAAAAAAAAAATGTAATTCTGCCCAAACGGAAGGTAGGTACGCTCGAAAGTCAAATGTTGGCACTGTATCTGATTGTGTTCAGTTCTGATGGGAGAGCGTCCCCCATGTGGGGAGAAAAGCACATGGCTGTGACATCTCTGGCATTTAGCAGCTACCCTCTAAAACACACGTAGCTCTGATCTCTCTTGTATTCGTACACTCACACTCTCTCAAAAACATGAAACTTTACCCCTTAACAATATGTAGATGATAATGTCTGTTGAACAAACAGGTATTGCTAGCTAAGTGGAGACAAGGTACACTCCCAACAAGTGGCAAGAGGTTGACCGAATCAATTGAAGGCCGGCACATGATGGGCCCGCAGCTGCTCACTCGGGTTTCATGCAACTAAATCGGTACCGCAAGCGAACTATGATACTTAGTGGGATGAGAGAAGTTGCAAAATCAACCGGAATGTTCTAACAATCCATCCATCCATCCATCCATTGTCTCCCGCTTATCCGAGGTCGGGTCGCGGGGGCAGCAGCTTGAGCAGAGATGCCCAGACTTCCCTCTCCCCGGCCACTTCTTCTAGCTCTTCCGGGAGAATCCCAAGGCGTTCCCAGGCCAGTCGAGAGACATAGTCCCTCCAGCGTGTCCTGGGTCTTCCCCGGGGCCTTCTCCCGGTTGGACGTGCCCGGAACACCTCACCAGGGAGGCGTCCAGGAGGCATCCTGATCAGATGCCCGAGCCACCTCATCTGACTCCTCTCGATGCGGAGGAGCAGCGGCTCTACTCTGAGCCCCTCCCGGATGACTGAGCTTCTCACCCTATCTTTAAGGGAAAGCCCAGACACCCTGCGGAGGAAACTCATTTCAGCCGCTTGTATTCGCGATCTCGTTCTTTCGGTCACTACCCATAGCTCATGACCATAGGTGAGGGTAGGAACATAGATCGACTGGTAAATTGAGAGCTTCGCCTTGCGGCTCAGCTCCTTTTTCACCACGACAGACCGATGCAATGCCCGCATTACTGCGGATGCCGCACCGATCCGCCTGTCGATCTCACGCTCCATTCTTCCCTCACTCGTGAACAAGACCCCGAGATACTTGAACTCCTCCACTTGGGGCAGGATCTCACTACCAACCCTGAGAGGGCACTCCACCCTTTTCCGGCTGAGGACCATGGTCTCGGATTTGGAGGTGCCGATTCTCATCCCAGCCGCTTCACACTCGGCTGCGAACCGATCCAGAGAGAGCTGAAGATCACGGCCTGATGAAGCAAACAGGACAACATCATCTGCAAAAAGCAGTGACCCAATCCTGAGCCCACCAAACCGGACCCCCTCAACACCCTGGCTGCGCCTAGAAATTCTGTCCATAAAAGTTATGAACAGAATCGGTGACAAAGGGCAGCCCTGGCGGAGTCCAACTCTCACTGGAAACGGGTTCGACTTACTGCCGGCAATGCGGACCAAGCTCTGGCACCGATCGTACAGGGACTGAACAGCCCTTATCAGGGGGGGCCGGTACCCCATACTCGCGGAGTACCCCCCACAGGATTCCCCGAGGGACACGGTCGAATGCCTTTTCTAAGTCCACAAAACACATGTAGACTGGTTGGGCAAACTCCCATGCACCCTCCAGGACCCTGCTAAGGGTATAGAGCTGGTCCACTGTTCCGCGACCAGGACGAAAACCACACTGTTCCTCCTGAATCCGAGGCTCGACTATCCGACGGACCCTCCTCTCCAGGACCCCTGAATAGACTTTTCCAGGGAGGCTGAGGAGTGTGATCCCTCTGTAGTTGGAACACACCCTCCGATCCCCCTTCTTAAAGAGGGGGACCACCACCCCGGTCTGCCAATCCAGAGGCACTGTCCCTGATGTCCATGCGATGTTGCAGAGGCGTGTCAGCCAAGACAGTCCTACAACATCCAGAGCCTTGAGGAACTCCGGGCGTATCTCATCCACCCCCGGGGCCCTGCCACCAAGGAGTTTTTTGACCACCTCGGTGACCTCAGTCCCAGAGATGGGGGAGCCCACCTCTGAGTCCCCAGGCTCTGCTTCCTCATTGGAAGGCATGTTAATGGGATTGAGGAGGTCTTCGAAGTATTCCCCCCACCGACCCACAACGTCCCGAGTCGAGGTCAGCAGCGCACCATCCCCACCATATACAGTGTTGACACTGCACTGCTTCCTCTTCCTGAGACGCCGGATGGTGGACCAGAATCTCCTCGAAGCCGTCCGAAAGTCATTCTCCATGGCCTCCCCAAACTCCTCCCACGCCCGAGTTTTTACCTCAGCAACCACCAAAGCCGCATTCCGCTTGGCCTGCCGGTACCTATCAGCTGCCTCCGGGGTCCCACAGGACAAAAGGGTCCTGTAGGACTCCTTCTTCAGCTTGACGGCATCCTTCACCGCCAGTGTCCACCAGCGGGTTCGGGGATTGCCGCCACGACAGGCACCGACCACCTTACGGCCACAGCTCCGGTCAGCTGCCTCAACAATAGAGGCACGGAACATGGCCCATTCGGACTCAATGTCCCCCACCTCCCTCGGGATGTGGTCGAAGTTCTGCCGGAGGTGGGAGTTGAAGCTACTTCTGACAGGGGGCTCTGCCAGACGTTCCCAGCAGACCCTCACAACACGTTTGGGCCTACCACGCCTGACCGGCATCCTCCCCCACCATCGAAGCCAACTCACCACCAGGTGGTGATCAGTTGACAGCTCCGCCCCTCTCTTCACCCGAGTGTCCAAGACATGTGGCCGCAAGTCCGACGACACGACCACAAAGTCGATCATCGAACTGAGGCCTAGGGTGTCCTGGTGCCAAGTGCACATATGAACACCCCTATGCTTGAACATGGTGTTCGTTATGGACAATCCGTGACGAGCACAGAAGTCCAATAACAAAACACCGCTCGGGTTCAGATCAGGGGGGCCATTCCTCCCAATCACGCCCTTCCAGGTCTCACTGTCATTGCCCACGTGAGCATTGAAGTCTCCCAGCAGAACGAGGGAGTCCCCAGAAGGTATGCCCTCTAGCACCCCCTCCAGGGACTCCAAAAAGGGTGGGTACTCCGAACTGCTGTTCGGTGCATACGCACAAACAACAGTTAGGACCCGTCCCCCCACCCGAAGGCGAAGGGAGGCTACCCTCTCGTCCACCGGGGTAAACCCCAATGTACAGGCTCCAAGTTGGGGGGCAATAAGTATACCCACACCTGCTCGGCGCCTCTCACCGGGGGCAACTCCAGAGTGGTAGAGAGTCCAGCCCCTCTCAAGGAGATTGGTTCCAGAGTCCAAGCTGTGCGTCGAGGTGAGCCCGACTATATCTAGCCGGAACCTCTCAACTTCGCGCACTAGCTCAGGCTCCTTCCCCTTCAGAGAGGTGACATTCCACGTCCCAAGAGCCAGTTTCTGTAGCCGAGGATCGGACCGCCAAGGTCCCCGCCTTCGGCCACTACCCAACTCACACTGCACCCGACCTCCTTGGCCCCTCCCATAGGTGGTGAGCCCATGGGAAGGGGGACCCACGTTGCCTCTTCGGGCTGTGCCCGGCCGAGCCCCATGGGTGCAGGCCCGGCCACCAGGCGCTCGCCATCGAGCCCCACCTCCAGGCCTGGCTCCAGAGTGGGGCCCCGGTGACCCGCGTCCGGGCAAGGGAAAACGCCGTCCAAAATTGTTTTTCGTCATAGGAGGTTTGTTTAACCGCTCTTTGTCTCATCCCTCACCTAGGATCAGTTTGCCTTGGGTGGCCCTACCAGGGGCATAAAGCCCCGGACAACAGAGCTCCTAGGATCATTGGGACACGCAAACCCCTCCACCACGATAAGGTGACGGTTAAAGGAGGGGATGTTCTAACAAATTATAGAAAAAAAAACATGATCTAAATCCGTTAAGTAGTTCTCTCGTGAAAAAAAACTGACAGTCACACGCATTGTATTTTATATTGATATATAGATGTTTAAAATCTAAAAGTAAAGCAATGCTTTGTAATAATCCAAAGTATTAACTTTCATTTAAGGGGTGGTGTACTGAGTCATCATCGTAGTATCAGTGATGTGTCCCAGAGTCTACAAATTGAAATTCCTCAGAAGTGTACAAGAAGGGTAAGTAAACCATATGTTTAGAGGTTGATCCAACGTATAGAACTTTTAACTTCCTAGTAGATTAATTGCCTACAAGATATAAAGAAACCGATGCAAACTCTCTATTTTGGCAAGTGTTGTCTTATAACTATGCTTGGTATAAGAAGTTCATTCTCATGAAATTCTTCTGTTATCTGCTTATAACAATTTTTCCCGACATTCCTCAAAGAATATTTCATGGGTGAGTTCTGACACAGATAAAATACAATCTATAATTTGCGTCATTAAAAGTGCTATATCTGTATTGCTTTTTGATGTAAAATCCGATTTGGGAGAAGGTCCTTTGATAATTAAACCATTTCTTTGAACATTTAAGGTGTCTGTACCAGACAAGTAGTAGTTACCCCTGCTTCTTCAGGGATCCAAGTTATGCGACTCTTTAATTCCACCCGGGGGGGGGGGGTAAACGTTAACATTTAACATTATACATAGTTATTGTCTGTTTTTCACCTGCATTATTATCATTCTTTAATATTATTTATTGTATCAGTATGCTGCTGCTGAAGAATGTGAATTTCCCATTGGGATTAATAAAGTATCTCTATCTATCTATCTATCTATCTATCTATCTATCTATCTATCTATCTATCTATCTATCTATCTATCTATCTCTCTATCTCTCTCTCTATCTCTCTATCTCTCTATCTCTCTATCTCTCTATCTCTCTATCTCTCTCTCTATCTCTCTCTCTATCTCTCTCTCTCTCTATCTATCTATCTATCTATCTATCTATCTATCTATCTATCTATCTATCTATCTATCTATCTATCTATCTATCTATCTATCTATCTATCTATCTCTCTATCTCTCTATCTCTCTCTATCATCCAGTTGCAATGTGTGTGAAGTTTTCACATTTTCTGCATGACTATGTGGATTTTCCTTTGGGTGGTGGTGTGTTTTTTTTTTTTTCCTATATTGCAAAGTTGTTTTAGGGTGATTGTCAACACCACCAAACATGGACATGTAACTGTCCCTTGCAATGAACTGTCATCCTTTCCAGGACTGGTTGCTGCCAGGCACCCCAAATTCGATTAAGGCTTCACAATGTAAGGTTGGGCGGTATCCAAATTTTCTTACCGTCAAACCTCCTCCCTATTTTACCTCGGTATACGGTATTACCGTGAATAATAAAAAAAATGTGACGTAAGGCTCAGACAGCGTCACCAAAGTGTTGGCTTGTGCCTAAACCGTTCAGAAACTGAATATCAAACACTAATACTGAAACAATAACAAAATAACATGCAGAACAATATTAACAACTTTTATTAGCAACAAATAGCAGTTTATAAAAAAGTGCAAATACAACAGTCAAACAGAATTAAATTAACATAAACATCCAGAACAGTTTTCGCGCGGAGACGCGCACACAAATCAATTAAATTAAATCACACCGCCTGAACAACTTTTAATAACAAAGAAGAGCAGCTTATAAAAAAGTGCAAATAGACCCACAACAGTCAACCAGAGTTGAATTAACATAAACATCATCCATATTATAAAACGTATTGCAAAGCAATAGTCCTAAACAAAAACTTCTTTCCAGTCTTCTTTCCAATATTGTTTTTAACGTAAACCAAATAAAAATGCCTGAATCAATTAAATAAATAAAAATAAACACAGTGCGAATAGGAACGAATGGCAAGTGGCATCAATCTAGACAAGATTTTTCGCTAGAAAAACCCAGCATGTTTACTTTGTCTGGCTTTAACCAGGCACGGTGTGGACCGACAACTTTACCTGCGGTGCTGAAAACCCACTCCGATGGTGTGCTTGTGGCACAGACGCACAGGTACTTTCGTGCCACTCGCGACATCTGGGGAAAACGGCCGACAGCATTTTTCCACCAGAGAAGTGGGTCCTCGTCTCCTTGAGTAACTGGCTCCAAACAGTAGGCTGTTATTTCAGCTCCGACTCGGTCCTCTACGGCAGGGGTCCCCAACCACCGGTCCGCGACCCACTACCGGGCCGCAGCCGTCTGACAGCCGTGCCGCGAGAGAACTGCCAGCAACGGAGACTCACTCAGACTTTTCAGAACGCTTGGCGGGCGGGGCTTTGCAGCGGCGCAGAGAGAGGAGAGAGTATTACAACAAAGTATTGTTACGGTCCCGACAGTTTCCCCATATGACACGAGTCTATAGAAATCGCGTTACTATGAAGTACATTCAGCAGATGCTTTCATTACAACGAAGTGACCTTGAAATGCCTGAATGAATCATCCACAGAGCAGTTAGATCTGTGGTCGCAGCTCAGATGTGCACGTTTGCACAACGATCCCCAAACAGAAACATTATAAAAAAAAAATTCTTTCTTCGAACTTTCCTCGTACTGTTTTTTTTTTTTTTTTTTTTGCTGTTTTTGTTTTCTGTGGTTTTCAGTGATACCTTTTGCTTATTGCTTGTCAACATTTGAAAAACATCCATTGGAATTTAACTCATTGTCACCCTCCTATAGAAACGGCAGACACGAAAAAACGATAACAGTGTTAATGTTTGTGATGTGCAATCTGTTGGAATGGCAAATGCAAAGCATATGTCTTTGTTATATGCAAAAAAAAGAAGAAAAATCTCTTGTTGCAAACGTATGCGAACTGCTTAATAACTTAATAATAATAGAAATGTTATGTAAATTGTGTATAAAACTGCTATCCCTCCCAAAACCGGTCTGTGGAAAAATTTGCATCCAATAAAGTGGTCCTTGCTGTCAAAAAGGTTGGGGACCACTGCTCTACGGTGCCGATGCCGGCAGGACCTGCCATTGCATCAGATTTTTTTTGTAGCATACTTCCCAGAGTCATCTTTTTTCGTGAGGGTGCAGGTTGCGCCTCTCCCTCTTCCACTCTGATGGCCACTGGACCTGCTGCCTCTAAGCTCACGATCTCAGCCTGTAATTCAGCCTTGGTCTCAGCCAATGTGTTGTCATCTGTCTCATATCCTCCACGGTAACGAGGGTCGAGGAAAGTGCATTTTCGCAATATTTTGCGCACTGAATTGGATTCATACTTGGCCTCCAGCTTTGTTAGAATTCCAGTTTTGATTGACTTTGTTAGCTGGAGGTCATTTTCTGATGCAGCCAACACATTGTCCCTGCAGAGCTGTAGTATGGGGAGGATACAGGAACTGGTCACATAATTTTCTCCTGACAAAATATCAGTGAAATCACCGACTGATTTCAGTGCTTCGTGAACAGCTTTCAAGACGTCCATGTCCTACCAGGTCAGGGACAGGCTGCTCCTTCTGTCATCAGACAGGACGTGTCTGATCGCTTGGGCCTGCTCGAGGATGCGCTCCACCATTGCCAGTTTGGAGCCCCAGCGAGTTGCGCAGTCCGGCCGACAGATGGATGGATGAATTAATTAATGAATGATGAATAAACGATTAAATGAATGAATAGGCCTAAATAAACGAATGAATCCATAAATAAATAAGTCCATTAATGTATATTATTCCATTTGGTCAAATTTGCATGCACATTTATTTTAGGCTAAATAAGTCCCTTATGCGCATCAAGCCTGCATTTATTTGATAAAAAAATACAGGAAAAAAATTACAATTTAAAAAATGGTTTTCTAATTTAATATAGCCTACTTTTCAATATAATTTATTTATGTGATGCAAAGCATATATATATATATACAGTAATCCCTCGCTATATCGCGCTTCGCCTTTCGCGGCTTCACTCCATCGCGGATTTTATATGTAAGCATATTTAAATATATATCGCGGATTTTTCGCTGCTTCGCGGGTTTCTGAGGACAATGGGTCTTTTAATTTCTGGTACATGCTTCCTCAGTTGGTTTGCCCAGTTGATTTCATACAAGGGACGCTATTGGCAGATGGCTGAGAAGCTACCCAACTTACTTTTCTTTCTCTCTCTCTTGCACTGACTATCTGTGATCCTGACGTAGGGGTTGTGAGCAGG
This sequence comes from Erpetoichthys calabaricus, assembly GCF_900747795.2. Taxonomy (NCBI): domain Eukaryota; kingdom Metazoa; phylum Chordata; class Cladistia; order Polypteriformes; family Polypteridae; genus Erpetoichthys; species Erpetoichthys calabaricus. Next base: position 42,312,171 of record NC_041410.2, read on the forward strand.
GGGGCTGTTCGCACACCTAGACGATACGGACGCTCGTCTAAAAATGCTGAAAGATTATCTTCACGTTGCTACCTTCTGTGTGCAGCTTTTAAGTATGCTGCACGGTGCTTCGCATACTTAAAAGCTCAAAGGGCACGTATTGATTTTTGACTTTGTTTTTATCTGTCTCTCTCTCTCTCTCTCTCTCTCTGCTCCTGACGGAGGGGGTGTGAGCTGCCACCTTCAACAGCTTTGTGCCGCGGTGCTTCGCATACTTACAAGCCAAACAGCGCTATTGATTTGTTTGCTTTACTCTCTGTTTCCTTTGAAGAGGAAGATATGTTTGCATTCTTTTAATTGTGAGACAGAACTGTCATCTCTGTCTTGTCATGGAGCACACTTTAAACTTTTGAAAAAGAGACAAATGTTTGTTTGCAGTGTTTGAATAACGTTCCTGTCTCTCTACAACCTCCGGTGTTTCTGCGCAAATCTGTGACCCAAGCATGACAATCTAAAAATAACCATATAAACATATGGTTTCTACTTCGCGGATTTTCTTATTTCGCGGGTGGCTCTGGAACGCAACCCCCGCGATGGAGGAGGGATTACTGTATATGTATGTATGTATGTAATATATATATATATATATATATATATATATAATATAATATGCCCCTTTTTTTATATTTGAGCCCCTGCCCCTGAGGAACTGTCTGCACGTTTTATGCTTACCGTTATGAGACTATGTTTTGGGAGTCCCAAGTCCAGTTGCTTCTTGTGGAGTTCATGCTTACGTTGCCAGCTGTGTGAAAAGGCCCCGACAATATTACGGCATAGTCCGAGGGCGCGCTCGGTTTTTTGCCTCTGGTCATGCAATCCATTTGTGACAGCCAAGTTTAGATTGTGACCGAAGCAGTATAGCCACGGCCAATGCAGGGACCTGATTGCGGCATGAATGTTGGCAGCGTTGTCAGTGGTTATGGCTGAAAGTTTTTTCTCGTCAAGTTGCCATTCCTGAAGTGCAGCTCTGAGCGCAGCAGCAAGATTGTCCGCTGTATGACTCCAACGAAAATACGTAGTTTGGAGGCATTTGGATTCAAGTTTCCAGTCAGGTGTAATAGTATGGACAGTCAGAGACATATATGGTGTCATGTTAACTGACGACCACATGTCAGTTGTTAAGGAATAACTGTCTGCCGCTGACAGCAGCACTTGAACATTGTCTCTAACTTTACTACCCTAAGTTCTTGTCAATAAGCCGCGGCTTATCTAAGGAAAAAAGTTGTGAAAATGAAAAAATAGAATATCGGCTTATACATAAGTCCGGCTTATACATCCATCGCGGGGGTTGCGTTCCAGAGCCACCCGCGAAATAAGAATATCCGCGAAGTAGAAACCATATGTTTATATGGTTATTTTTATATTGTCATGCTTGGGTCACAGATTTGCGCAGAAACACAGGAGGTTGTAGAGAGACAGGAACGTTATTCAAACACTGCAAACAAACATTTGTCTCTTTTTCAAAAGTTTAAACTGTGCTCCATGACAAGACAGAGATGACAGTTCCGTCTCACAATTAAAAGAATGCAAACATATCTTCCTCTTCAAAGGAGTGAAGCAAACAAATCAATATGTCTGTTTGGCTTTTAAGTATGCGAAGCACCGCGGCACAAAGCTGTTGAAGGCGGCAGCTCACACCCCCTCCGTCAGGAGCAGACAAAGAGAGAGAGAGGGAGAGTTTGTTTTTCAGTCAAAAATCAATACGTGCCCTTCGAGCTTTTAAGTATGCGAAGCACTGTGCAGCATGTCTTTTCAGGAATCAGCTTTACAAAAGATAGCAACGTGAAGATAATCTTTCAGCATTTTTAGACGAGCGTCCGTATCGTCTAGGTGTGCAAACAGCCCCCCTGCTCAATCCCCATACGTCAGGATCACAGATAGTCAGCGCAAGAGAGAGAGAACAGTAAGCCGGGTAGCTTCTCAGCCATCTGCCAATAGCGTCCCTTGTATGAAATCAACTGGGCAAACCAACTGAGGAAGCATGTACCAGAAATTAAAAGACCCATTGTCCGCAGAAATCCGCGATATATATTTAAATATGCTTACATATAAAATCACAATTTAAATGACCGCTACGCGCTCGTGTTGACTCGGCGACGCCCAGAGCAGAAAGAACGCGCTCCAACCGTGCCATGCGGGGAGTGAGAGAGACGGCAATATCTCACACTCTCTTCCCCCCTTAAAGAAATTAAATGGGCGCGAGTGAGACCACTGACCTCCCTCCCTTCTATTAGTTATAGGTTATAGTACATTCGGCTTATCCATGAGTCCGGCTTATCTATGATACGATTTTATTTTAAAAATTCGTATGATTTTTGGTCTCCGGCTAATACATGAGTCCGGCTTATAGACAAGAACTTAGGGTATATAAATGTGGGACGGCTGTTTGTGAGAAATGTTTCCGTCCAGGCAGCTCGTACTGGGCATCTAGGACCTTTACCATGTCCGTAAAGGACTTTTTTTCCACTGTGTGGAAAGAGACCATTTCCTTCGCCAAGTATTTTGTCACTGCATCAGTACAGGTTTTCCAATGGACACTGTCCCTTTTGTACTTTGTTGCTTTCCCGAAGGCCCCCATTATCGTCGGCTGCGTACTGGCGGTGGACCTAGATGTTGTTGGTCCTGGCGTTGAAACTGTTGCACTGAGTGAACTCGGGTCCATCCTCGCAGCAGTGAGTGGATGGTGGTTTCGTGTATGCGACCTTAGGTTCGAGGTATTTCCATCTCTCGCGGTCACCTTTTTGTTGCAGAATTTGCAAATTGCCTCGTCCGTATTTACCGCCTCTCCCTTCTCGTTCGGTCGAAACCCGAAGTACTGCCAAACTGCAGAAGTTGTGTTCTTTTTCGAAACCAGGTCACTTGGTGCGCGACTCGCCATCTTTCCCCACCTCTCTCTTTCTCCTCCACGCTGTCACGTGACGACAACCACGCATACGCATTTTTAGGCATTAAATAAATTATATTTAATATTTAATCCTTGTCTCCCATATAAGTGCATTGTTTTTATGATGGTATAACGGTATTGAAACTGATACCGTTGCTATTTTTAGATCTCGCGGGATACCATATTACCGTATTACCGCCCAAGCCTATCACAATGTTATAGTAGTTACTTGTTTATTTTAGTATTCCAAATGTGAGCATTGTTTTTTCTTTGAAGACCGTAGGTTTCGTTTTAGGTACAGTATATATGTGTTTTTCATTTATTTTTTGGTATACAGCAAAATATATGTTTCCACTGTGATGTTCTCTGATTTAACATTTGATTTATATTTTAAAGATTTGCTTAATTTGAAGACTTCTTTCAAGAGGTGCCCTAGATAATGTCAGGTTCTTAGCAAGTTAAAACTGTTGCAGCACTGTTCAAACAGAATAAAGCATACTGTGGAACAATTTTATATACTTTTTTTTAATCATGTATTTTATTTAAATAAAAATGCAATGGTTGAAGCATAATGTGTATATTAGACATATCTGTCATTGGTGTAGTTTTAGTGGAATCTAATTATTTTGTTGATTAGTTTAGTGAAGCTGTTCTATACAGTTTAGTGAAGCTGTTCTATACATTTCAGTGTTCTCCCCAGAAATTTTTTCCAGCCGGGTGGAATGAAAAAGTAGCCGGGTGGGGAAATTTAGTGGTGGGGAAAATTAAATGTGCATTATTTTTATTAGTTAATTATTATTAATTATTTTCCATTGCTCAATATGACTTCCTTTTTTTAAGGTTTGACACTTGCACCAGAATATTTTTATTAAATTTAGGAAGTATTCAATTCAGGATCCTGCAACCCTAACAAAAATTTTAAATAACAATTGTTATGACATAAACCAAGAGGCACAAGTATTTTCGCTGTCGGGAAGAAAAGTGAAGACAATGAAAAAAAGTATGGGAAACCTAATGAAGAAAAATGTAAAAATATTCTTTAAAGCCAATTTGCATATGCAGAAGGTGTCTTCAGTTAAATACTTCTTCTTTTCTTCCTAGAGGCCCAGTTGTCTGCAGCTTTTCCATGATCAAAGTCCCCAGGATCTGGGCCCTCCATTGAGATCAGCATGAGATTATTTAGCATGCTTTGATTCATGCAATTTCTCAAACATGTCTTGATCCTTTTAAAGGCAGAAAAACCCCTTTCACATTCAGCTGTGCTCACTGATATCACTAGCCCAATATGAGCTAGTTTGGCTAAATTTGGAAATGACTCTTTGAGCTCTGATGTCGTTGCCATTTTTAGTAAAATCTGTTTTGGACTGAAGTCTTTGTATGATTGACTTCTGATCATTTTTGATGCAACTGTCCATTCTTGCCTGCTAGTTTCATATTTTAAAATTGAAGGGCTACCATTTTTTGGAGTAATGATCAAAAAGAATGTGGTATAGCAGGTCCGCAGCTTCAAAAAAAAAAGGGACAGTTTTAAATCCATAGAGCCGTGTCGCTCTCCATGGGCGCGATTGCATGACCGCGGGGTGTTAATGAGGTGGGGGCGAGTCGTATCTGCACGTGTGGGTGTGATCATTCTCAATTGCTTCATAGGCTTCCTGCGGCGGGTGATTAAGGCGCTGCGCCCATGGAGATGTGAATATATAATCTCCCCCTTTCCTTGTGCTGACTCGTGTATGTGGGTGTATATATCTATATCTATATCTATCTATACTAATTAATAAAAGGCAAAGCCCTCACTGACTGACTGACTCACTGACTGACTGACTCACTCATCACTAATTGTCCAACTTCCCGTGTAGGTAGAAGGCTGAAATTTGGCAGGCTCATTCCTTACAGCTTACTTACAAAAGTTAGGCAGGTTTCATTTCGAAATTCTACGCGTAATGGTCATAACTGGAACCTGTTTTTTGTCCATATACTCTAATGGAGGAGGCGGAGTCACGTATCGCGTCATCACGTATTACGCCTCTTACGTAATCACGTGAAGTGAAAACAAGGAAGAGATTTACAGCACGAGTCAAACGCGGGAACGAAGGTAAATGACGTTAATTGTTGAGTGTCTGTTTTGTCTTGGTAGAGTAATATATATTGCTCTACTTTCCCCTATTGTATTATTAATATGTAGCCTTAGAATGCCTAATCTCACAGACTTACCACTGTTTATAAGGTATTATTGTATATAACTTATCCCCACCTTCCCTTCTATATCTATAACCGTAGGCAATTAGATGCAGTAAAAGACAAGCAGAAGTTAAGTTACAGTTTAAACAATGTATTAGTATTATTGATAATATTCATAAATAATAACAAAATGCAAAGTACATTTGAATATTGGCAACCATACAACCTGATTAAATGGTGATATGTAGTTCAGGTGGCACACAGTCTTCTGGTTACTTAAATGTCTCTAGTTAAGGCATCATTGATGCTCAGCTTTCAGCCACATGTCTGTTCAAAATGGCTGCTGAGCTGTGCTGTTCATTGTGTTCTCTTCAGGTTAGCAAGAGAGATGCTTCTTCATCATATGTTGGTTGGTAAGAGAGAGATACTGAGGTCAAACACATACATTTATAGAGGTTCTGTCCGACCCCTCGAGCCAATAGGACATCATGGTTCTTAAAGGCCTCTGAGACAAGCCAATTCCAAACAGCCATACTTCAGACCAATGGGGAAAATAGAACATCTTAACATCTGCCCCCAAACCATATGTTAAAGTACACCTTAGCCCATTTGCGGGGGTAGAAATGACTTTAGCAAAGAAACACTTGCCAAACTGGTTTAAAACACACATCCCCCAAATCCTGTCGTAAAATTCAAAGAGGCTCAGCCGTAAAAGGGGGAGCAAACACGAATGCCTCTCACCAAAGTAACACTAAATTGCATTGCTTTGCCTAAAAATCAAATAAAGACATACCAAAAATATTCATCAAATTATATGTTAAATCTCACATCACAACAGTGTCTTTTAATACTGTGTAATTGTTGAGTGTCTTTTAATACTTTGTAAGCATACATATTAACAGATGTGCAATTAAATGTGTGCATTTACGGGGTGATTTCTCAGGCTTAGAAGTGATCACTCGAGTGAAGGCAGCTTCACAAAAAAAACAGATCCTTAACAAACTGTTATTGGTATATTTTCCCTCAATTTTAAAAGGTTTTCTTCTTAATAAAAATTTAAAAGCAGAACTTCGCCTGTGCGAACCGCGGGGATTTGAGCGACTGACGCATACAGACATATTCATGAGTGCAGGTACTTCGGAAAGAAAGCACCCTGTAAACCTAAAGTTTAAATTAAGTTCATAGACCTACAAAAGATTGCCATTGATTTCAGGCATGATTGCTTTTCTCCTGTACAACTATACGTTGCATTCTCAAGAGTGCGCTTGCACGGCTTGGTCATATTACAGCCGGAGTGCTGAACTGACAACGTGATATACAAACAGAACAATCGTAAAAACAGGATTAAATAAAAAGGCTGCTTCCGTTGGCAAAGCAACGAAAAAGGAAGACCTTATATGACGTTCGTTTATAAAACAGCGGAGAGGCTGTGTGAAGTCAGCTTCACAAAAAAACAGATCCTTAACAATTTTTATTGGTATATTTTCACTCAATTTAAAAACGTTTTCTTCTTAATAAAAATTTAAATGCAGTACTTCGCCGCTGCAAAGCACGGGGATGTGTATATATAGATAGATAGATAGAGATGTGTATGTATGTAGATATGTAAATATGTATATATATGTGTCTGTATGTGTGTGTGTGTGTATATATATATATATATATATATATATATATATATATATATATATATATATATATATATATATATATGTGTGTGTGTATATATATGTTGATATATGTATATATATATATATATGTATATATGTACTGTAGATATGTGTATATATGTTTATGTATATATATGTTTACATAACCTCTTTAACACACTACTTCTCCGCTGCGAAGCGCGGGTATTTTGCTAGTCTATACTAATAAAAGGCAAAGCCCTCACTGACTGACTGACTCATCACTAATTCTCCAACTTCCCGTGTAGGTGGAAGGCTGAAATTTGGCAGGCTGATTCCTTACAGCTTACTTACAAAAGTTAGGCAGGTTTCATTTCGAAATTCAAAGCGCAACGGTCATAACTGGAACCTCTTTTTTGTCCATATACTGTAATGGACTGCAGCTCGCTGGCCGTGGGAGGCGGAGTTGCATATCGCGTCATCACGCCTCCCACGTAATCACGTGAACTGACTGTGAACGCAGTACGTAGAAAACAAGGAAGAGCCCCAAAGAGCGCTGAAGAAAACATTCATTACACAATTGAGAAGGCAGCAAAACAATAAGAAGCAAAGCACAGTGTAAACCGTAAGTTTAAATTAAGTTTATAGAAACGCTCCCGCTGCCATTTGCAATACCATATTTGCGAGATACAAGTTTAATGAGAAGACACGAGGTATAAACGAGACTTTGGATGACTTTGTAACGGATTAAAAATTGCTGTAGTGAGAAACTTTGAAGTGCCGGGTCTTAGCTAACATTAAATAAAGCCGTGGACATCGCAACATCAGTCAGTTTATGTGAGCCACTCTCTTGTGTGAACGCAGCACGTCGGAAACAAAGCACCGTGTAAACCTAAAGTTTAAATTAAGTTCATAGACCTACAAAAGGTTGCCATTGATTTGAGGCAAGATTGCTTTTCTCCTGTACAACTATACGTTGCATTCTCAAGACTGTGCTTGCACGACTTGGTCATATTACAACCGGAGTGCTGAACTGACAACGTGGTATACAAAGAGAACTATAACAATCGTATATATCGGTGCTATGCGCGATATTACTGTCAGAGACAGTTAGAGGCGTTTTATGGAAATACAAACCAGTATTACTGCGAGAGGAAATTAAAGGTACACAATACAGTGACGCATATTACAGCCACATACAACCCAGTATTATTGTCAGAGGAGATTAAAGGCATATTACTGATGCGCACGCCTGTATTACCGGCAGAGAAAATTAAAGGTATATTACGGACGTACAAGCCAGTGGACGTACAAGACGGTATCCTTCAATAAGGGCGCGCACAGGCATCCTTCAATAAGGGAGCGCACAAAAAGGCGAGCCTCAAAAGGACGACCTCAATTGGGCGCAGCGAATAAAGACGCGCATAAATAAAGATCTGCACCTGTTGCTCTTCACATATTCCAGAGCCATTTGAACTAAATTATCTACGCGCCCATATTGAATAGAGCCGTACAAGACAGTATTACTGTCACAGAAAATTAAAGACACACAATACACGGCGGCAGCCCACGAAGAACGGTCAGCTCAGCAAGTAAACATCAACAAAAGAAAGGCTGAAAGAAAGAAAAATACGACCAACAAAAAGAATGAGGTCAAAGTCCCTTGCCATTTAATATAGACTGTTCCTACTAATGTTTATGCACTACTGTTCTAGCGCCCGTTATTGTAACGGGCTAAATGACTAGTATATATATATATATATATATATATATATATATATATATATATATATATATATATGGTTTTATTTTATGAGTCCTCCTCTCATCCGCCCACCTCCACATCCTCTTTGCTAGTGAACTGCCGCTCCGCCTCCGCTATTACCATGTACATCCCCCTCTCGAAAGCCCACCTTCCCATACTCTGCTTGTGAACTCCGCTCCGTCTCGTCCCCACTATTAGCTTGTTCAGCATCAACTGACGGCAACATTCCACTGCACGCCTCTCCCCTTGCCAGATGCGATCCTGCTTCTAAAATATTTGCCCACCTGCCCGCTCGTCCCTTGCCATCTCTGTAGATCATTAGATCTGCCTGTAGATCTGTGGCTGGCATCTCACAATGTTATGCAAGATGGCAGCCGGGCGCTCCACTAAATTAGCCGGGCCCGGCTAAAGGACGCTAGGGAGAACACTGCGTTTAACAAATTTTAACTCCTATTTATTGAAAATTGGTTAATTTTGTTTAAACAGTTTTAGTTAACTAGTTAGTTACATGTTTTTTGTCTGTTGTTGGTTATGTAAGGTGTTTAGTGCACTTTTTTATCCTGAATAAGGAGTCTCAGTTCATTGAATTCTCTATTTATATAAAACTATTGTGCTATATTGGACATAAATCTGTTGTTAGCATAGAATAATGTATAAATTTAAACCTTTTGTAATTTTGTAGGACTCTTCAAAGTCTCGTAAGTCTTCAGTTATCAAGCAACCTGTCTTAGAAGACCCCAAAAATGCAGTGCAGGGTAAGATTTCATATTTTACTAAGCAACCATATTTTACTAAGCATCTGTCTTTTTGTTTTGGTAATTTCCTCTTCTTAATAATGTTTTGGAGCTCATTTAAATATGAACTGACTGTGGCTAGAATTCAAAGATGTGTCATTATATTTAAAATTATGAAGGAAAAAACAGTAAGAATGAGAAGCTTCAGGAGTTTATACACTAAATTAAATTTACATGCACAAAAGTCTGGCTATTTTCCTGGAAGAAGATGTACAGAGATCAGGCAGACAGACCACTAAAAATGTGGTGAAACAGTAAGTGTTGGCTACATCTGTATTACATTTCAGAACATCCAGGTCAAGGGCTTTCAGAGTCACACAAGCTTCACAGATGACATTAATTAACAGATTGAAAAAAACACTGGAAGTAACAACTACAAAACTAGCAAAAAGATTTGTTGTTATGATAGGTGACGAGCAGTAAGGTAGCTTGGTAGATATCATTTGGTGCTTCCCTGTGTTCTTTCATGATTTATGGCTTGATGACCTCGTCACATATAAAGAGGATGAGATTGACACTCTAGTTAAAAAAAAAAAAAAAAAAAAAAAAAAACATCTTGCTGAAAAATAGGTGTAATGTTGAAGTTGACCAGACCAAATTGTGAGCGTTTAAATTGCATTTAAAGGTGAGTTTGCAGTCTTACAGTAGTTTGTAGGAGATCATCTTGAAAAAATTGCTTTAATGTACAGATTTAAGCAATTTTTTGCATCCAGTTGAGGTCATACTTATGTCACCAATATCAGCTGTACAGTGTGATTGAGTCTTTTCTGCCCAAAGTAGAATAAAAATAGGCTTCAAAAGGGTGAACATATCTACAAGTAAAGAACAGAGGACACAGAAATTTTTAATGTTAATAAAAAGTTTTGTTTGTGTATTTAGTGAGTAAAACAGTAATTTGCCTCCTTGGAAGCCAGTCGATTCAAAGTGCCCCCCTTCTAATTATTAATTAATTAATTTATTTTTTAAAACCTGTGGTCCAAGTATAATGAACCTCTATGCTGTTGGAGATCTGCAAAACACAAGACATTATTATTATGGCAAAAGTAAACTAGCATGTCCAAAATAAGGATAGAATTCAAAGGATAGCAAAAATAAAGAAATGATTACTTCTATAATGTGCTATTAATCAACAAGTACTGTGTGACAAGGACACTACTTAAATTACTTGCTGTTACACTTGACCTAAGCTAAAAACATGAAATAGGAAATCACAAACTACAATTATTTTATTTAAAATAATTACTTGCTTAATGATTAAATCAAAATAGCTATAATAGTATAAATTAAAGAGAAGCTTCTGGCAAAACACAAAATTCAAAAAGGAAAATTCTGCATATTTTTCTGGGGTTCAATAAATTTGAAATATTAAAAAACGTTATGGTGGAACATTGACAAAAGGAGCCATGGTTCAGTCTGCAACTGAGGCCCACTTTTTGATTGCAGGGTTGGTGTTCCACGCTGGAGTACGCTTTATTTTTATTTATACACTGTTAGAACTAGGGATAGATATATGTAACCATAAATTTGTCTTTTTTTTTTTTTTTTTTTTTTTTTTTTTTTTGCCCTGATGTCCTTTCTGCACAGCACAGGTTCTCTCCTGGTACTTCTAGATCTAATTGGTGCAGTCTTTTGCTAATGGTAGACTCATGAAGTTTGACACTAACAGCTGCAACAGCTACTTGTAGGTCCCGTCACTCATGATGAAATTCTCACTTTTTAGTAACATCTTTCAAAATCTAACATTTTTCTCTCAAGCTGATCTTGCTGGGGTTGCCTGGCCTGCACAAGTTGGCAATTGTTTGAAATCTTCACCAGTTTTAAGTGATCTTCCAGACAGTGGGATGGTTGTTTCTAAATTGTTTTAAATCCCTTCCCAGACTCACTGTCATCTGTAACCTTCTTTCTGAAGCCGTCAAAGAGCTGTTTCAATCTAGGCACAATGATAAAACACAATACAAAAAAAAAGGGCAAACCATACTAAATGTCTGATGTTTAAATAAGACAAGTTCCTCCAAGATCTTGTCTGTTAATGTTCTAATTTTAGGTTTTTGAGGAGGTGATAAATATAGGGGAGTGCTTATTTTTTCTACATGTGAAACTTATATATACAGTGCATCCGGAAAGTATTCCCAGCACATCATTTTTTCCACATTTTGTTATGTTACAGCCTTATTCCAAAATGGATTAAATTCATTTTTTTCCTCAGAATTCTACACACAACACCCCATAATGACAATGTGAAAAAAAGTTGTCATTAAGGGGTGTTGAGTGTAAAATTCTGAGGAAAAAAATGAATTTAATCCGTTTTGGTATAAGGCTGTAACATAACAAAATGTGGAAAAAGTGATGTGCTGTGAATACTTTCCGGATGCACTGAATGTTTATTTATGTGAGGGTTATTGGGTGTCTTGGAAAAACCTGCAACGTCATGAAAAATTAAATAGCCAAAATGCTGTACTGAAAAGTTTTGGAAGTTCTAAAAAATTTTTAAAATGGTATATTAAAAGTCATGGAAAATATCAAACGTGAATTTCAATGATCACATATCATGAGTTTAAACATCTGAGTTTTCACTAACAAAGCACTAACATCTTTTGTTATTGTCATGTTAAACTTTCTGTATTAATATCACATTGTGTTTGGTTCTGTGTGAGGGGAACCTGGTATTGATAAGTAAGTAGCCATTGGTGTTCAGACCTAGCACATCAAATTATTAGAGTCTAGTTAGCATTAAATGGTAAATAGCAAGGTAAATTAACCTGTGAATACTAGACTTGTCACTAATTTACTGAGAAGTCAGAATGCTAGATAAGTGTGTGTTACACTTGTAATAGTTGGAAAATGCTGACTACAAAGATTTGCTTCATCAAGACAAATCAAACAAACATGGCCAGGTTCCATTACTGTATGAAGAAGTTTGTGTTTGGGGAATAAGGGTGAGTTTTCTTCAGAAATGCCATCTAAAAGTAAATATTATGAAGAGAAACAAGTAGGCCACTAATTCTAGTAGTCCACACCTAACTACTGCAACAGAGAGCTGATCAAGTGCCAGTGGATAAGCAGGCATTAGTGATCGTGTTCGTCGTCGGTAGGGCTCAGTATTAGAACTTATGTCCCAATTCTATTTTGATTCACAATGTCCCGATTCAATTCAATATCGATTTTATCTTGATTGAATTATTGTGTACTAATGTATTTGAAGTGCTGGCATTTTTAGATTTTGGCTCTACTCGTTTGGATGTCGACTGAGATTATTTATGGGTGACTTTGGGATAAATGATTTCTCAAATTTGTCGTGTTACAATTCTTCTGAGTTGCATAGCTTACATGTGGCTTTGCTTTTATCCAATTGTTCTTTATTGACATAACTATATGAATCCATAGTAAGTCCACACATCTGATTTAAATGTCGAAGGTGCTGATTTCAGTTGAGGAAAACACACCATTTTATGCGAAGTAGCAAAGTGCTTTTTCCATAGAAAGGATTAAGGTGACATCTACTGGTTTGGACATCAAAAACAAAGATAAGCAAACATATACATAGAGGAGGATAGATAGTCACAAAAATCGTTTAAATTGCTTAAATTAAAGATAGCGATTAATCATAAAATCTATATTTTCACCCAGGCCTACTAGTCGGGCTAGTGATATTTAAACGATATTACCATCATTGTCTTCGTATGAGATTATAACTGATTATCTGTTATTCCCTAGGTGTTCAATGTGATACACAAGCCTTATTTACATAAGTCATGCAAGGATCTGGGTAACCTTTTTCAGGAAATTTTTCTTGAAAGTGATATAGCTAAGTCATTTCCATATATGGAATGCAAAAGTGTGTTCTCTTGTTATGGACTTGCGCTATAGTTAAAGTCAATGCTCATTCAGCCAGCAGAAGACATGTTCTTCTTTATGATAGTCTAAACCACAAATCACAGCATAAACAACTGGATATTCATGTCAGGATTTGGGAGGGATTGGAACAAGTTATTTTGATTTTCAGTTCATGGGCCATTCTGAGTCAAAATGATACTACAGCATATTCATGAGTGTGGAGAAACTTACCCTGCATCATCTGTATCAAGTATCAGTTAATGGCCCTAACTGTAAGAGATGCTGTTTAAAATGGACTGTAGAAATGCATTTAGTACAGTGGTAAGCAAATGTCTTGAGAAAGTGCCAGTCATGTACACATTTGTTCAGTGCATGTCTGTCTAATCAGGAGAAGAGTGTAGGTCACATGAAGATGATTTTAAAAGTCCTGGCAGATGCCAAGATAGTGAACCCAGCCAAATGCAGTGGCATTTTAGAACGGTTTGGTGTGCTTGACACCACTGTTGCTAGCATTCCATTGGAAATCGGAGACTTCCAGTTAAGTGACAGAGAGGATTTTCTGTTTCATTAGAATGTGGCTAATGAGACTAAATATTTAACAAAATAATCTGGAAACTTTTAAGAAATTCAAGTAAGGTATGACTGCACAAAATCTAATAATTTCAAATTATTAAACAAAGTATTATGCATATCACATGTATAATGGCACATTCATTGTTCAGAAAACAGTACATCTGTTAAAAATATTCTGTTCCTGCTTAGAATTACCTAAATAGTAAGTAATTGTGCTATTACTCTGGGTAAACAGCCTGAGCTTCAAAGTCCAATTTTGCAAACAAATCAGAAATGTTAAATCAGCCATGTTTTTGAGTTCATATTTGTATCGTTTGTTCTTATTAGGTTCATATAATTTTGCAGTAGATATTCTGAATTGGAGTGTAAAGTAGTCCTGGACACTTTTGCTGGTTGGTACTGGGAAACATCCCAAGTCCTGGAGTTTGAAATGTGCTAAAGTATACAAATTCAGTTAAATTTAGTGGACTACAAAATGTAAAGGTTGTATGATAGATACTATTTAAATGAAGATTACATTTTATTATGTCCACATGTGTTAAAAAAAAAAAAAAAAAAAAAAAAAAAAAAAAAAACTAATTACAATGCATTTCATAGGGTATACTTAATTTTTCACATGATTTGAATAACTTATGCTTCTTTTTTTCTTATTTAGGATCCATTTCTAAGTATTATTAATTGCTTTATATTTTTTTTTAATACAGTGCTATTGTATTTTTATGCCGCCTTTTTGTTGGTACTATTTGAGATATGGCACTACTGTTATGTGAAGTTTTGTTGCTACATTGAGAAATTGATGTAAAACCTGACAACACGCTATAGCAAGTTTCCAGGTTTGTGAGTAATATATTATATCTTTTGCTGTAGCTAGAAGATAGATAGATACTTTATTAATCCCAATGGGAAATTCTCTTTGTACACACCGCCCGTCGCTACTACTGATTGGATGGTTTAGTGAGGTCCTCGGATCGGCCCTGCCGCAGTCGCTCACGGCCTCTGGCGGAGCGCCGAGAAGACGATCGAACTTGACTATCTAGAGGAAGTAAAAGTCATAACAAGGTTTCCGTAGGTGAACCTGCGGAAGGATCATTACCGGTTGTGCCGACCCCCGTCGTTGGACGGTTGGTCCCGAAACCTTCTCGGGCCCGCTTCCCCGCCCTCTCTCCGGAGAGGCTGGGTGTCCTACCCCTCTCCCCCCATTCCGCCATCCGCCACCGTCCCTCGCATTTGGTAGTCAGAATATTTTGCTGTTCTGACTTTTTTGGGTTTACTTATTGGACTTTGTCATATCAGTTTTAATGATCTTTTGGTTTTCACCTTGTCTTTTTAAAAATTTAGCATTATTTCACCATTCATTTCCAGGTCCATTACAAATCATTGTCTGACATTTGTAGCACACTTAATTTAAAAGGAAACTGTTCTTTATTTGGTGCAACGTTATAAGGTATTCCTTTTAAATGATACTAACTTCTAAGCTCTAAAACTCAGTCTAGTTAAATATCAACCCCTACTTTTTTTATTTGATGCTTTATATTTTCAAAAAAGGCTTTTTAGAAATAGATGTGCTTGATTGTAGATTCACAGATTGATAACTTTTTTGAAAGTACTATGATAGGAATCTCAAACCAGTTTTGCAATTAACAAAGGCCAAATCCTTGTCATTTTCTTTGTGGAGTTTGTGGGTTCTAACCATTGTTGCATGGGTTTTTCTTCAGCATTCTAAATATGTTGTGAACTGGTTAATCTAATTTGTCTTTGTATTTATGTGTGCATGAATGGACCCCCCCCCATGTTGATTGAAGACCCATCAAAAGGATAACCACTTGGTCCCACAAAATACTGGAATCAATTAAATGGTCTTGAGACTGTTATGTTAAATAGAAAAAATACATTTAGAGAGTGGATTTTCAAGGAGGTGTAAATCCAGTTTTATAGAAGACCTCAAATTAGTGAGGACCAAAAGGTATCAAAGTACAGTATATTTCTTGTTGTTTGGATTGGTGTTAATAAATGAAATAGCCAGCATACCTAAGAGATTTGTTTTTAAAATTGGAAGTGTTGTAATAAATATCTGCACAACCAAAAATCATCCATGTGCTTTCAAAGTGGATGGCTACCCATAGTTGATTTAACTTTATTGTCCTAGGGGGGAAATTTATTGTTTTACAGAAGCTCATTAAATAAATTCATAGATTAATATATACACTCACTCACTCACTTTTGTCTGAATGCACACCAGAAAGACTAAAGTGAAAGAAAATGGCACTACACTGGCATATCATCATTGATATGTAGGATTTTCTTGACACACTTCTGCTGAATAATTCACTGCCAGAAAGTGCTCAGTGTTTAGTGTGTCAAAGAGACTCCTATAAGTATTTGGAAGACCACATTAATAACGGGTGGGACTGGTGTTGGAACTATATAAGAAAGAGCAGAGCAGGCTATGTTTCTTTTAATGTTGGAAGTCTATAACTGTGACAGATTTTCTCTGTTGTGGTGTGCTGGGCTGGTAAAATCACTTCAATGGAAGCCCACAGAATCAACAACCTATTTAAAAGGGCAGGTTCAGTTATAGGATACACTCTTGGACCCCCTGGAGGTCATAGCGAAAGAGAGAATTAAAACAAAACTGGGTGCCATTGTGAACAATGCTGCACATGCTCCCTCTGACACACAAATAATGACTACTTTCAGCCATTGAATTATTCCACTCAATTGTCAAAAAATGCTACTGGGGCTTATTTATACAAATACATCTGCATAATGCCTAGCTGTGACTGTGACAGCCAAATCGGAACTTTTCTTTCTTTGGAATTTTCTTGCTTTATAGTAATTCCAGTGTGCTTTTAGATCAAAGTGTGTATGTATATTTATTTATCTATTTAATTATCTACCAGTTTATGTATTTATTTATTTAAAGAGCTTCAGTAAGAAGCTAACTTTCCCCTGGGGAAGAATAAAGAACAGTAACAACAAAAAGAATGTTAACATAGCAAGTAACTTATAAAAATTACAGTTGCTCATGTGAAACAAAATGTTTGGATAGTGATTTCTTAAAAGGTAATTTTGATCTTTTTCTAGTAAGTAATTTCTTTATAATCATGGTATGTAATAATTTGCCATATAAAATAGTGTGTTAAAGTTTTTTTTTTATAAATTTTATAATGTACGTAGCTTGTTTACTTGTGTTAAAATGCAGGTGAAATGGCTAAATTGCAAAAGCCTTAAAATTTACTGACTATGTCCACTTTGAATCGGCAAAATGTTTGATTTAAGAAAGTGTACCTTCTGCAGTTTTGAGCTATGCTTATGACAGCAAAAGTAAACTTGAAGAAATAAAATTTATCACAGATTCCTGGTATGATTTTCTTGTAGCAAGGTTGTTGTTTCCTGTTCAATTTTCTTTTTGCATATAGCCGCAATGAGTGGAGTTTTGACATTTTCCATAGGTGCACCACCAGTTTTCTAAATTTCAGTAACTTCAGGCTGCTGAAACTCCTGCAGTTCTATTTCTTTAACATTTATATTTTGCCATGGTTTGTAACAAGTGATGCTTTGCACAGAAGTGTGTCAAATGTTTAATGTTGTAGCAAAGTTGTCAGTGTGCCTGAAATCATCTGATTTGTGTATGCATCTACAGTTGTTCTTTATGTAGGGAATGCTAACACAAATACTGAATCACATACAGACACAGTGGTTTATTAAGAGATGCTTGATCAATCATATGATCTTTTTTTCCCCCATAAACAGTACCTACTTTTCATAGCCGTAATCTGCATTCAGCCCTGCAAGCAGGTCCTCCAACTTGCATGGAAAACTTGGGGGTTGGTGTAGGTGGTTCGTCATGTGGCATGCTCGCAAACTCACTCTATGGAACGAGATTCACACTGAGTGGCAGCGTGGTGTGTATTAATGAAGCATGTACATACAATAAATCTCAGCTGACCTAATTAAAATACATTTCATTTTTTATTTATTTAAAACTGCCAAAACCACTGTCACAGTGCAGATCAACACTCAGGATTTTGCACTTTTTTGTGGCATGTTATGTTTGTGCACAATAATTAATACTGAAAAAATGAAAGAATATGTGAGATCTGAACCATGGTAAAACCTATTGAACGTGCCACAAACCAAGTGCCGAATTTTATAGGACTTGCTGCATCACTCTTGCTGAGGTAATTAAAAAAATAAATAAATGAGGACAATGTTTTTGAGTGAGTAAGTGTAATTATTAAGATTTTTCTGTTTCTTTCTGACTTTTACCAAACGGCCATAATATGATGAGGTAGTTCTTAGGCAACCAGCAAGCCCGCGATTCTCGAAAGAATTGCAAATCCAAGAATGGCACTTTCTGTTCCCTCCGATTTCGTTAGTTGAGCTCTTTCATTGTGGAGCCGTGACGTCTTTGCTTCTGGTGTGTCTGAAGCGCGTTGTAGGAGCCTCCGTGTATTGTTTTTTTCCATGCGGTCTCGTCTTTGTTGTTCTGTGGCAATGTTGTTAGGTAGAAGTCATTTACTGTTAGGAAGCATAATCCAACTTACACACACTGACTGCTGGCACAGTGGATTAGAGCAGGTGTAGTTTACAGGTTGTGGTGTTTGGGCACCACGCACTGACTCTGGGAACTACGGGCTCGGTTTTGTATTACAAATCGTTGAGCTCTTTCCGTTATGTGATTCAAATATGCCACACAGACCGCTGGCACAGTGGATTAGAGCAGGTTTAGTTCACAGGTTGTGTTGTTTGGGCGCCACCTACTGACTCTGGGAAGCCGCTGGGTTTGACTCTGAGGCGCAGTGCGCATGCGGTGCGTCCGCCATCCATGCATAAATTAAACTGTGGTTTAGTAATATAGATCTTTATACCAATCTGTAATGGTGAAAACACTAACAACAACAACAACAACATTTATTTATATTGCACATTTTCATACAAAAAGTAGCTCAAAGTGCTTTACATAATGAAGAAAAGAAAAATAAAAGACAAAATAAGAAATTAGAATAAGACAACATTAGTTAACATAGAAAAGGAGTAAGGTTCGATGGCCAGGGTGGACAGAAAAAACAAACAAAAAAACTCCAGAAAGCTGGAGAAAAAAAAAATCTGTAGGGGTTCCAGGCCACGAGACCGCCCAGTCCCCTCTGGGCATTCTACCTAACATAAATGAAATAGTCCTCTTTGTAGTTAGGGTTCTCACGGAGTCACTTGATGCTGATTGTCATACAGACTTCTGACTTTTAATCCATCCATCATTGTTGGAACATCATGGTGCTTTGGGTAGATGGTGGTGGCGCAAGCCACCACCAAAAGGACACTGGAAAAGGAAACAGAAGAGAGAGTAGGGGTTAGTACAGATTTTGAATGAAAAAGGAGCTTAGACAGAATGTGAAGCTCTCAATTTACATCTCTACCCTCACCTATGGTCATTAGCTTTGGGTAATGACCAAAAGAATGAAATTGCAAGTACAAGCGTCCGAAATGAGCTTTCTCTGCAGGGTAGTTGGGCTCTCCCTTAGAGAGAGGGTGAGAAGTGCAGAGATCATGGGGAGGCTCGGAGTAGAGCCACTGACCCAGGTCCACATCAAGAGGAGCTAGTTGAGGTGGTTCTGGCATCTCATACAGATGCCATCTGGAAGGCTCTCTGTGGAAGTTTTATGGGCACAAACAGCTGGGAGGAGACCCCAAGGAAGAACCATGGTTCACTGGGAGGGTTATATCTCCCAGATGGCTCGAGAGCGTGTTGGGATCCCACACTGTGAGTTGCCAAACTGGGAAAAGGGATGCATCTCCCTCACTGTAACCCCCGGCTCAAATAATCATTGGAAAATGAATGAGTGGTTTTTGAATGATTCCTAAGTATTTCAAATAAACATGTAATTAATTTTATCATACATAGTGAAAGTCTGTGAGTAATCTTGACATTTTTTCAGTGATTGATAAGTAATTGTTTAGAGAACAGAGACAGCAATTCATATTAGGGCATCAGCATTCAGTTAATTCAATAACAACACTTGGAGACAATTTTTTGAAGTGAAATTACTCAAGGGCTGAGTGGTTGTTATGTAAGTAGACAATCAGTGAGGTGAAGCACAACGCTATAATCTTTTGAAATGTCTGAATCCCACAAAAATAAAAAGTACCACAAATTTCTTCTTAAAATAACATGGATACACTGTTGTACAATATGTGCACATTCTCACAGTGGGTGTGAGGGGAGTTAATACTCAGTAATAACACATTTTATTTATATAGCACCTTTCCCATATTCAAAGTGCTTCACAGACATTCAGAATTAAAGGGCATACACAACACTGGATGCAAATAATTTCTGTAATAAACAAAAAAAATTTATGAAACACTTTTAATATTTTTTTTTTGTTATTAAAAAAACAAATCATAGTATTTCTCTTCCTAATTCTCCACTCTAGCATTTCATATGCACTTATTTACTTAGTTGTGGGCAAGTAGCTTTTTTGTCTACATAATAAACTAGTTTTGAATGTAAACTAATTTTTGAGTATCTCTTTCAGAGGTTACTAAAGTTCGCAGAAATCTGTTTAATCAACGCTCAAATCCCTCCGCCAAAGTCAAGCTGCCGAGAAGTCAGTCTGTGTCTGCAGTGGATAAACTAAAGCAGAATGGCACACAATCAAAGAAAAATGAAATGGGTAATCATGGCTTTCTTTTTTCCTTTTTTGTGTGTTGGTACAAGTGCTATAGAAATGATCATACTGTAGTATTTTGGTTATCAATTTAAATTGGTCTTGGGTTAAGAGTAGTTATTGCCAGGTTTGTTTTACTGGTGTTTATCCATAGTAATATATTATGGCACCCAAGGAAACATTTTTGTGCACTTAAATTTCCTTGTAAAGTACAAGTACGCTAGTACTTTACTTTTATTCTAAGGAATATAAGTAAATAAAGTGCAACTTATTACTGTGGTTACTTTAGAGTAAGGTTTACTTTCAGGCCAGAAATTTGTTGTATAGCTTACACCAGTGTCTCTGTGCAAGCCCATATATAAACTTATTTTTCTATGTTATATTTATGCTGCAATTATCACAAAATAAAATAATAATAAAGTCGAGGAATTATCAGATGTTTTCATATGTTAAGAACCAGTTTAAATTTTTTTTAATCATTTAAATGTAGGCTATTAGCAGTAGTAATGTTTTTATGTATCAGTTTCAGTTAAAGGTTAATTGTTTCTTACATCAAAGGATTCTTCTACATGCTGAAAAACCTATTATTACACTTCAATGTACCATAATGTGAAGTTTAACCATACTTAAATGTTTGACATTATGGTTGATGTTTTATGCACAGCCTTTCAAGTAGAAATAATAAGTATACTGTATTACTGTATAACAACCATCAGCAAACAGAAGTATTTCTTAGACGAGACAGAGTACTTCAGAGAGCTGCAAAATATTTTTTTTTCCTTTACCTTTTTTTTTTTTTTTTTATGTTAAACATTGATAACTTACAGCTATATGAAAAAATTAAGAAATGTACAAACTTGTGAGATTAATTAAAATGGCTCATATGCCAATATTCTTAGGGTTAGACTGGAGTAAAATTTAATTTGTTTGGATTAGCAGCCTTTTTTATTCACAGCTGTACCATAGCTAAATAGTAAAACCGTTTATGGTTAATCAAACCATAGTTACTAAGACAAATACATCCTATTAACATTGGAGTATCTTGTTACTGCAGTATTTTAAAATGCCTACATTTACTAAATTATTTTTCCCTTATACTGTGAATTAAAGTTCATAGGGTAGAGTAAGTTTGGTCTACTATTTAAATATATTTATCATTTATTCTTTGTTCTTTTTGTTTTTTTCCTATGTCGCAACTTTTCTGTAATTAGACTGTCTAAAGTTGCGGTCAAGAAAAGTGACTGAAACGCCTCTTCATAAGCAGGTTTCTAATCGACTCTTATACAATCAGATAAAAAGGAGGTTAGTCTACAACTACATTTTTCAAAATAATGCTCTTACGTGTCTGTATGTTAAGCTGGTTTTGAGTAATTTCATTTTAACTGACCTGATCTAATTATATTTGAACACTTATGTCATCTTTTTTTTTTTTTTAACAATATTCTATTTTTGTATATCTTTTAATCCCTGTCAAAGAAAGGGTAGAGAACTTTTTAAGCTACTTTTAGGTTTTAGTTTGAATATCCTTATGACATTAGTATTAACAAGTTTTTTAATTGTTTTTCAGAAGGTCAGACTCAGTATCTGATATCTCAATTGTAGAGGAATCCCCTCTGAAACCACCACCTGGTAAGTGTTTTAACAGTTCTCAAAATGTTGTGGCCAGTTTTATTCTCCGCATTGCTTATTTTCATCATTAATTTAAATGATGTTCTGTCTTAATCTCTTACACATGTAGAACATTTTACCCCATTTGCACTGCAGAGATTAGAATTGTTCTGTTGCTGTGGCCATCCATTCAACGCTTGCAAACTGATTAAGTCAGTTTTTGTGTTGAAATTACTTAGTGCGTTTTCCTTAACTTTTCACTTAAGGTGGCACTTCAATTGTCTTCAATCTGCCTCAAGAATGATTTAAGATATGAAGAGGTAGGGGAAGTGACGGCGAAGGTGGTAGGGATGAGAACGGTGACCGTACGCATGCGCCGCCCTGCTGTCCACTGCTGAAAGTTGATTCTTCAATAAAATAAAAAAAAATAGAGTAATAATTCCAAAACTATTCTCTTTTAATATAAAACTGTAGTGCAGAGTTTCAGCGTAGTATATGTGTACCAAATTTCAGGCTACAGGTTATTTGATTTTTGACCTTCATCTTCCTGGGTGGACCTTTGACCTTGGTGGTCAATCATCACCCCGAAAGCAGATAGTAGACATCACGTAGTATATGTGTACCAAATTTCAGGTCAATAGGTCAAACGGTTTGTGAGATACAGGTGATTTAAAATCCTGGACAGACAAACGTACAGCCACGGTGGCATATTATATAAGAAGATTATTTATCTTTGACAAGTAGCATTTCCAACATGAAATAAAATATCGTAAAGACCAGAGAGTGCGAAAAGTGGAAGAATAAATTTAACTCTTTAAGCAAAGTTGGTTTCTTCAGCGGTCAGGCTGCCATTCTTGGCTTTTCTTCTACGTTTTCAGTTCTTGTGTGTCTCCATGCACTCCCAGCTGCTTCCTCTTCCCACCGCCAACATTCTGCCAGCCACACCTCATTCCACTCACCCAGCGTCAGAAACATTCAATGTACAACACTATCCCTCAAACCAAAGCCAGGGTCCTCATCCGACGCTCACAAACAGCCACAATCCCAGGCAATAGGACTTTTGCAGTGGAGACACAAGGCTAAAGTGCTTTCTCTAAATTCTGTAGTCTACTTTCTGTATTAATGCATGATATAAAATAAGTACCCACACACATCATGGACTATAGAGATGAGAAAAAGCATTTATTTGTAAAATATATAATTTATAACCATTATGAATATTTATGTGTATAATTATCTGCGATTTCTGTGGGAATGATTCAAAAATTTTGTCTTATGTCATACAGAAAGTGTGAGCGAGCAGTGCTTACTTTGATGTTAGTGACTGGCAGACATAGATGCCAGCAATGCAGGTGAAGTGTTTAATACAATACATTTAAAGGAAATTCAAGTATAAGTAGAAAACATATAAAACACAAATGGTTGAAAAAAATGTCATTTGAGCTGTTTCTAATCACTGATAATGAATTTTTTTTTTTTAAATTTGGCCAAAAATAACTTTCCTTTGCATTATTATGAAAAGTATACTAGATTTGGACTCTGTATAGAAAATGTATGTATGCACATGATTATATGGTGGTGGTATTCAATTGTCAAGGTGTTTTGACAACATATTTACATATATCTAGTATTGCAAAATAAATTTATCGCACAGCCTTACCATTAAATCTGAAATGTGTGTGTGTGTGCTCTGCGGTGGGCTGGAACCCTGCCCGGGGTTTGTTTCCTGCCTCGTGCCCTGTGTTGGCTGGGATTGGCTCCAGCAGACCCCCGTGACCCTGTAGTTAGGATATAGCGGGTTGGATAATGGATGGATGTGTCTGTACTCATGAATGGAGGAAGAAATTGATCTGTCTTTAACAAAACATATGATAATCAAGTATATGTTGTATTATGAGTTTTTAAAATAGTGCAGTAGTAGTTTTGGTGAATTATTACACTAATAAATACTGTGTCTATTACGGTAATTTCATTTTAATCGGCAAAATATGGTCCCACACTCCACTTATCACACCTTCTCTTGTAATTTTGGCATATCAGAATGTACAGCATGCATCCTCTTCTGGGGCCTCATGTATAAACGGTGCGTACACACAAAAATGTTGCAGACTCCCATTTCCAAGCTCAAATTGCGATGTATAAAACCTAAACTTGACGTAAAGCCATGCACATTTTCACGCAAGCTCAAACCCTGGTGTACGCAAGTTCTCCGTACAGTTTTGCAAACTGGCAGCACCAAGCGTCAAAGCAGTGCTTTTGTTCCAGTGTGGTTTCCCTTTCTTCTTTAGATACACATCCCTGACGCAGCTTTATCATATACACTGAAATTAACCGCATATTGTTTTAGTTTAAGGCATCTGATTGTAATTAACCTGTAATAATACAATATAATGGTCCACGGAATGGCCATACTATTCCAAATACCATATCTGCTTTAGCGTTGTTACTTCACTGCTCCTTCTACTACTTGTTTCAGCTGCTCCAGTTAAGGGTTGCCACAGCAGATCATCTATTTCCATGTTACTCTCACTGCACCACTTGGAGTATTTATATCACTGTATCTGAGTGTGGAATCACAGCTCAGCATCAAGCACACGCTGCCTCAGCCATGCTGTCTATTGAACTGCTCCCATATGGCAAATGCTTCAGAGCCTTTCCTGTACTGACCTCGTGGTTCAGAAACAGTTTCATCCCCAGAACTATAAACGCAATCAATCAGTCCATCAAGTGCTCCTTGTAGAACTGTTTGTACTTCTAAGTTAAGTAATTACCTCACTGTAAACTTGCAATACAGTTATAATATTGCACAACCTGCACCAGTTTATAAAGTGTGTATTTACATATGATGACAATATCATTTTTAAGATAAAATGCAGCAAAATATGTTTATTACATTATACAGATAAAATATTAACATTTAAATAATCTATATTTTTAATAATTAAACATTTGAGGACACGGTATTGCAGCGCTAGCAAGGAGCTGGAGCTTTGTTCAGGGATTGTTCCTGCCTCGCGCTTTATTCTTGCTGGGGCTGGCGCAACACTGGAAGGATTGATGGACAGAATAATTAAACATGTACTACGAAGATATTTCAATGTTCCTTAAAAGTTTTGAAGAATCTGAGTTCTAAGCTTACAGGTGGCTTAACGTCTATTACTGAGCTAATTGTGTGGCGATTGGTTACTTGGAGAAAGAAAGGAAGAACAGGAATTGGGCGTTAGTACGTTTGAAAGAGACAGTACTGCTGCAATAAATTATTTCATCGAAGGTTGTGCACGGCGCAGCAAGCATCTTGCGTGAGACAGGAACAATCTCTGTATGGGGCGCCAGTTCGTCACTATCACTGCACCACCCATGTTTAATACATGATATCATTTCAGTATTCATATCATATCAATTAAAGCAAGTATACATTTCAGTATTTAAATTATTCAGAGAACTGTAATATCATGAAAGTATTGGATCCTGTCAGAGGAAGAGAAAGCCCGTTTAAGAAGCACGTAGTGATTCACACACGTAGAGCACATAGAAGAACACATACAAAACAAAGCATTTAACATTCTACTTTAGTTACAGTGGGATTTGAGAAACTAGTAAATTAAACAATTTTAAGATGAGGTTTATGATGTTCTACTTTAATGACTAAATAAACTATGTGATTAAGTGGAAATTTCAAGCTTAAAGTTGACATTTCGAGCTTTTTCCTCACTGTGTCCCTATTTTTTTTTCTCTGTACCCTAATAAGCTTTCAAATGACACTTAGACGGTGGTCTACGACTCGCCTTTTCACGGCGGCTTTGATATCTGACAACTTCTTTTTTTATTTCGGGCACTGTGTGACTTTGTGAACTTGAGCTTTCTTTTTTCTCTGACACTCTGTTACTTGATCAACTTCCTTTTGTTGTTTATACCACTGTTTAAATCAACAAATAGTACATTTTTCCTTGCTTCCACTTGGTATTCGCTGAAATTCTTCTATTTCTCCCCATGCTTTTGCCATTGCCTTTTCACTGAATGCTGAGCTTAAGGGGTATTTATATTGATTTGCATATTCAAAGAGGCGTAATTCTAGGAGGAGTTGGGTAGTGGCAGCAGGCGTGTGCACGTGCGTTACTTTGCCCACTGACCGGTGTTTATGTAGCGGAAGAACGTGGAAGTTGGCGTACACACAGATTTATGCATCTGGATTTTTTTGTGCGTATGAATATTTCCGCTTTTTTCCGTACGCTATGTTTTAGTGTGAATTCTACACACAGCGTTGTGCATGAGGCCCCTGATCTGGGATCAAGATAGCACATGAGCCTGCAAACACTTTGCAGATGATCCTTTTCAATGCCAAAAGCAAAACATCAAGACAAGCAACCCAGTTTACAGCATTCCATGCAATTCATGCCCAGCTGTACACATGTGACAAACATCTAAAGCTCTCACCATATGTATACAGCAATATCACAATGCCGTCAGAAGGAAGGACCCACTGTTTCTTATATTCTTGCCTGAAGAAGGGGCCAGAGTTGCCTCGAAAGCTTGCATATTGTGATCTTTTTAGTTAGCCAATGAAAGTTGTCATTTTGCTTGACTTTTCTCTGATATACACACACATACAAGTTCTACCAGACACATGTTTAACTGGGATACCATGCAAGTAAAATTCAGAGCTAATACCAAGTGTGGCAGAAAGCTTGCTGAATCGTGGCTATCAAATGAAAACTGACATTTATACTTGAACCCAGCATATACATGCTTAAAAAGAACATCATTCAAAAATTAAAAAAGACTTGATAACTAACATCCTCTGAACTCCATCTTATTAAACCCACCTTACAACTCCCCTCCCCATCTGCTATATATTGCCTTTGATCCCTGTATGTCTAAGATACCTAACTCATTTTCTACATTTGTGATATTTTAGGTATACTATGGAATATATACAATAATAATGTACTTTTCAAATTGAAAAAAATTGGAAATAGTTCACTGTTTAATAACTCATCAATGATTTAATTATCAAACATTCATATCCTGTAGGCACAGTGTAAAAGCTAATTTTAAATTGTTTATTTTTGAATAATACTTTTTTTTTTTTTTTTTTTTAATAATGGGTTGGATAACGACTGACTGACTTTTTTTTTATTATAGAGACTGATCTAAGAAGAAGTCCTCGAATCAAGAAGCTTGCTTTGAGCAGGAGGTACTCCAGCTCTTTTTATTCTAGCTCCCAGCCTGTGTCACGCAATTTAGAGCGGGTTCACTCCTCTTCACAATTAGCATTCACTGATAACAAAAAAGGTGAGAATTGTTATGTATTTACTAGGGGGCTGTACACAGTGTTTTAAGTAACTTTGTTACATAGTGCACGTTATTTATTCATTCATTTATTTATTTTCATTAAAGGAACTCTTTTTAATCAGAGTATAGCATCAAGTCATTAAAGCTTCTGGGCAATTGATCTGGTCAGTTAAGTAGCAGAGGGGATTGTTAATCAGCTTCAGCTGCTTTGGTGTTAATTAAATTAACAGCAGCTGCACTAGAGGGGCAGCAATGAGATAACCCTCAAAACGGGAATGGTTTAACAGGGGGAGGCCACTGACATTTTTCCCCTCTTCATCTTTTCTGACTATTTTTTCACTAGGTTTGCGTTTGGCTACGGTCCGTGTCACTACTGGTAAGCATCCTTTTCCAAGATGGCACATCAATACATGCCATTGCCAGTAGGTTTGCTGTGTCTCCCAGCACAGTCTCAAGGGCATGGGGGAGACTCCAGGAGACAAGCAGTTAATCTAGGAGAGCTGGACAGGGCCATAGATGGGCCTTAACTCATCAGCAGGACCGGTATCTACTCCTTTGGGCAAGGAGGAACAGGATGAGCACTGCCAGACCCCTACAAAATGACCTCCAGCAGGTCACTGGTGTGAATGTCTCTGACCAAACAATCAGAAACAGACTTCATAAAGGTCGCCTGAGGGTCTGACGTCCTCTAGTGGGCCCTGTGCTCATTGCCCGGCACCGTGGAGCTCGATTGGCATTTGACATTACCAGAAGTGGCAGGTCCACCACTGGTGCCCTGTACTTTTCACAGATGAGAGCAGGTTCACCCTGAGCACATGTGACAGACGTGAAAGGGTCTGGACAAGCCGTGGAGAATGTTATGCTGCCTGTAATATCATTCATGACCAGTTTGGTGGTGGGTCAGTGATGGTCTGTGGTTTATAATATTGTCTAGTTAAGGCGGTGCTATAAATGCTTCCCAGAAATACTTTTCTTTCAAATACAAGCACGATAATTTCTCAGTAGCCTCTGACTTGTTATAGTGAACTGTAGATATGGGAGTTTCCAGGTCAAATCCATTACATTTTAAAGGTATTAGATGTAAAATGTACCATGTTCAGAGCTTCACTTTACAGCAAAAGTTGTGTTGCCCACCTTACACTGCCAATATCTTGTAGTCTTAGCAGAGTGTGTGCTGCAAGTGATAGAAGCTGCTACAATGTTTTTACTTAAATATGCAATTCATACACAAGTCATATCTTAAAGTAACTTCCACAAACTGTCCCTCCATATGCCAGTCAGGCCGTCACTTTGATTAAATTCATTGTATTAGATAGTCCTTTATGCTGAAAAAAGTGGAGATCACTAATTTTTAAAAAATGGATACCCAATGTGTGGGCGGCACGGTGGCGCAGTGGGTAGCGCTGCTGTCTCGCAGTTGGGACACTTGGGGACCTGGGTTCGCTTCCCGGGTCCTCCCTGCGTGGAGTTTGCATGTTCTCCCCGTGTCTGCGTGGGTTTCCTCCCACAGTCCAAAGACATGCAGGTTAGGTGGATTGGCGATTCTAAATTGGCCCTAGTGTGTGCTTGGTGTGTTTGTGTGTGTCCTGCGGTTGGTTGGCACCCTGCCCTGGATTGGTTCCCTGCCTTGTGCCCTGTGTTGGCTGGGATTGGCTCCAGCAGACCCCCGTGACCCTGTGTTCGGATTCAGCGGGTTGGATAATGGATGGATGGATGGATACCCAATGTACATTACTAAACAAAACTTTTTTTTTTTGACGTACAACACAATACTTTTTCTTAAAATGAATCAATGTCTCTATATTTTGTGTTTTAGGACCTTTTGATGTACAAACAATTAAGTCTCCAGTTCGACTTCTTTTTGGTGAGGTACTGTCACCAAAGTCTAAGCATTCCAAACAGGAAACTAACGGAAGGCACAGTCAAAGCTCAGAAGATCATTCTGCATATAAGGTAAAAGTGAGAATGTTGTAGAATAATCTGTATAGAGCAGGACAAATAAATAGAACAATGCAATATGGGTATTACGTGTTGTTCCTTAATGATCCAAGCGGTAACTGTGCATACTAAGGAAATTTGTGGCTCTTTGTAAACTAAACTTTTTTTTTTTTTTTTAAACAGAGTTAAAAGAGAGAGAGACAGATCAGTGTAATGTACATTTCAAGTGAATTAGTGCAGAATATTTTTATTTACCCTAAAGCTTTTTAAAAAATTTCAACCTCATTTGCAGTCTTAATTAAACTCACTTTATATATGACTATATGTTATAATTATCAAATACCATTATTTTTTAATTGGTATAGAAATAATTAAGATAGAACTAATTATTATGAGAAGCAAAATAACAGACGCAGTTTATCTAAAGAATAATTTGTGCCCTAGTTTTCACTCTAAAGATGTCATAAATTTCCATCTATGTGTTAGCTTTCCTAGTTCATAAAACCATTTATTATTTATTGTAAACTTTTTATTTATTATTATTATTTTAATTCTGCAGACTCCCAAGAAGGTTTTGCGGTCCACTTCGACAAAAGAGTTGAGCTTATCGTCAAATGACAGACCATCTACAAGGTCTTTCCAGACCTCTCCAAATACACCGACTGAAACACCTCTTAAATCCAAAGAGAAGTGTAAGGACAGTATTTTTAAATCACCATGTAGAAGAAGTCCACGTTTATTACAAGTTACATCTGTTAAAGAGGAATCACCTGTAAATAAGCTGAGGACACCAGTGAAAAGAATTGAAAAGTCTTTCTCTTCTCCAAAGTTGAGTATTTTACAAAGTCCATTGAGATCACCAAAAAACTTGTCTGTTAGATGGTCACCATCTCTTAATGTGGCAGAATCCTCAAGTTTAACAATGAATGAAATATGTATAGAACAGACCCCTGAAAAGGTATGCACTCCAAGAAAAAGCCCTCACAAGCCTTTTATGGCCAAGTCTTTAACACAGTCATTTGAAAACTGCACCCCTCCCAGGAAATTACAAAGGAATGAAGATTTCACAACATCATCAAGGAGCATAAAAGGACCTAGTACTCCAAAAAAACCTATTGAAACACTACAGACAAACTGTAAAAACAGACAGAATACTGTGTTTTCTAAAAAAAACATGTGTACTTATCAATCATTTTCTCCAAGAAAAGATTGTGTGGATTCAATAAATTCAACACTAAATTCTACACCACAAAAGGCATGTTTGATTTCACTTAAAAAAACTGACTTTACAAAGCCTTCCACTTCACTCAGAAGGTCAGATAGAACAAACATTAGTTTTGAAGATACCTTGTCAAACCATGAGACAATCTCCACCCTAAAATGTTCTGATACATATCCAGAAATCAGTATTTGTCAAAGTGGTTCATCTGAAAAAGTTTTACATAATTGTATTACCCCAGGAAAGATGAGGGAAAAGTGTGATAACGTTTTCACAGATGATAATCTAGAAGAAACTAAGTTTTTTGGGAAAAACAACCTACATTATGCTTTAGAACCTACTCCGATAAAGTCCACAAACAGTGATCAAAATATTTCTAAGTTTAAAAGGAAGCATCTGTCAAAATCAAAGGCCAATGAAAACCAACTGCAGGCTGATTCTGACAGGAAATTAATAGGCAAGAATCTTGTAAACCTAAAGGCAGCAAACAACAGTAACCTTCCTAGCCAAGACTCAAGTTTTTCTCAGTGTTCTCAGAATGAATCTGAAGATGTTTTCTGTGGCTACATAGATTCTTCTCAAGCTAGTGCTGGTGGATCTAACTCTTTTACCACAACAGAAGATGATGAAAGCATTGAAATTTCAGATGCTACAATTTTAAAAACGCAGACTTCAGGAGGTCTTAAAATGAATATTTCTTTCACCAGAAAGCCCTCAAAATCTAATGAAGCATTTGAAGCTGCCTGTAAAAGTTCTTTAAGTAATTCTGGTATCACTTATGGCTTTCGACTGACTCCAGATCGTCTCCAAAGAGAGGCAGCTGCTCGCCTTAGGACACCTGAATGCCCAAATAAATTCACCGCTTCCAGAGGTTCTCGCTCATCTAATAGGGCGGGTTGCCAAGCAACTCCTAATACTCCCTCTTACCAGGTAGAGCTGGAAATGCAAGCTTCAGGACTTCCAAAGTTGAAGTTTAAACGCACTGACTCACTTAATGCAGAGGACATTGCTCCAGATGGTGGTTTGAAAGGGATGACATCAGGAAGCACAAGTAAAAGAAACTCTGTTTTAGAAAGTCCAGTGTCTCACTGTATTAAGCATCGAGATACTGGCTATTCCTCACCATCCTCTCTTTGTTCTCATGGTACACCAGCTAAAACTACACCTGGAAAGGCTGGAATTCAGACATATATTTGTCAGTCATATACTCCAAATAGACATTCATCTACCACTAATTCTCCTTCAGCAGTAACTGACTGTGCTCCCTGGACCCCTTCCCCTCAAAGTACAGGCAAATCTACTCCGGAGAATCTCCGAAATTGGCCTCGTCGGAAAAAGGCTATGAGTGGCAGAAGTAAGAAAAAATGGATATTTCAAGGCCTTCCCAATGAGGACAATCAGAACCTAAAGCTGCTGGAGGATTCTGACCTGGATGGAATCGTTTGGCTTCAAGATGTCCATGCTGTTAACCAAAGTGGTCTGTTAAATTGTTCCAAGAAAACATCCTTTGGTACAAAGTCTAAAAAGCGAACTAGTGCAGAGGCTTTTACTCCTGATAAAGAGGAAGAGCAGAGAGGGTGCAAGAAGGCCAGCCTATTTTCTTCTGAGGTGTACAGTAGCACAGAAACAGAAAGCTGCAGTCTAATGGCTAAATGTGAAGATTTCATCATGTCATGTAAGCTCTCTAAATTATTCATTAATTGAAAATTGTTTATCAGTGTTCGCTAAAACTCTTGGTTTTCCTCAGTTTTAAACATTTTGTTAAATGCATTCTATTATTGTCATATTGTAGAGTCACATGGTAATTGCATGTGTGTGGAATACAGTGGGGCAAAAAAGTATTTAGTCAGCCACCAATTGTGCAAGTTCTCCCACTTAAAAAGATGAGAGAGGCCTGTAATTTTCCTCATAGGTATACCTCAACTAGGAGAGATAAAATGAGGAAAAAAAATCCAGAAAATCACATTGTCTGATTTTAAAAGAATTTATTTGCAAATTATGGTGGAAAAATAATATTTGGTCAATAACAAAAGTTCATCTCAATACCCTTTGTTGGCAATGACAGAGATCAAACGTTTTCTGTAAGTCTTCACAAGGTTTTCACACACTGTTGCTGGTATTTTGGCCCATTCCTCCATGCAGATCTCCTCTAGAGCAGTGATGTTTCGGGGCTGTCGCTGGGCAACAGGGACTTTCAACTCCCTCCAAAGATTTTCTATGGGGTTGAGATCTGGAGACTGGCTAGGTCACTCCAGGACCTTGAAATGCTTCTTACGAAGGCACTCCTTCGTTACCTGGGCGGTGTGTTTGGGATCATTGTCATGCTGAAAGACCCAGCCATGTTTCATCTTCAATGCCCTTGCTGATGAAAGGAGGTTTTCACTCAAAATCTGACGATATGTGGCCCCATTCATTCTTTCCTTTACACGGATCAGTTGTCCTGGTCCCTTTGCAGAAAAACAGCCCCAAAGCATGATGTTTCCACCCCCATGCTTTACAGTAGATATGGTGTTCTTTGGATGCAACTCAGCATTCTTTCACCTCCAAACACGACGAGTAGAGTTTTTACCAAAAAGTTCTATTTTGGTTTCATTCCTCTTCTGGATCATCCAAATGCTGTCTAGCAAACTTCAGACGGGCCTGCACATGTACTGGCTTAAGCAGAGGGACACGTCTGGCACTGCAGGATTTGAGTCCCTGGCGGCGTAGTGTGTTACTGATGGTAGCTTTTGTTACTTTGTTTCCAGCTCTCTGCAGGTCATTCACTAGGTCCCCCGTGTGGTTCTAGGATTTTTGCTCACTGTTCTTGTGATCATTTTGAACCCATGGGGTGAGATCTTGCGTGGAGCCCCAGATCAAGGGAGATTATCAGTGGTCTTGTATGTCTTCCATTTTCTAATAATTGCTCCCACAGTTGATTTCTTCATACCAAGCTGCTTACCTATTGCAGATTCAGTCTTCCCAGCCTGGTGCAGGTCTACAATTTTGTTTCTGGTGTCCTTTGACAGCTCTTTGGTCTTGGCCATAGTGGCGTTTGGAGTGAGACTGTTTGAGGTTGTGGACAGGTGTCTTTTATATTGATAACGAGTTAAAACAGGTTCCATTAATACAGGTAACAAGTGGAGGACAGAGGAGCCTCTTACAGAAGAAGTTACAGGTCTGTGAGAGCCAGAAATCTTGCTTGTTTGTAGGTAACCAAATACTTATTTTCCACCATAATTTGCAAATAAATTCTTTAAAAATCAGACAATGTGATTTTTCTGGATGTTTTGAAGTGTACCTTCTTGTTCTTTTCTGTAACTAGGGGGCTCTGCCCCCTGCTCACTTCGCTCGCCAACCTCCGGGCAGGCACTACGCACTAGCCACTTTGCGGCTCTGCCGATCGCGTATGGGGAAGCGGATGTACAATTTAAACAGATTGTTATTTTCATGGGAATTGTTACAAATGCATAATAGAACTAACTATTTTACATTACAGCGAGTAATTAACCATAGTAAAAAATAGCAAAATGTAATAAATTGCAAGAAAATTGTTTCATGATGCGTTGGAGATATTCGCTGCGTTATACGCTGCATTATAACTGTATACTGTAAAAGTTCAGTAAAACCAATATTTGGAATTAACTTTTCTTCAATATCGCATTGAATTTTGATTCTGCATTTGGAGTTACATCGTGATAACGCAACGTGCAACTACCCATGAATGAATATCGTTTCTCTCTCTAATAAATAAACTGACTTTTTTGAAAGTTTGTCCCTGTGATTTGTTAATTGTCATAGCAAAAGCTAAACGGGGAAACTGTAAATGTTTTAATACGAATGGCATATCAAGATTTACTTTGGTGTCTAATGTTATCCCCAGAATATAATAATAATGTACTACATTACCCTTTTTGTCACCTGCTAGAATTGTTCGACCCATTTTCAATACAACTAATCTTGTCCCATTGCATAGCCCATCACTCATACAATCCCAGCCGACACAGGGCACAAGGCAGGAACCAATCCCGGGCAGGGTGCCAACCCACCGCAGGACACACACAAACACACCCACACCCCAAGCACACACTAGGGCCAATTTAGAATCGCCAGTCCACCTAACCTGCATGTCTTTGGACTGTGGGAGGAAACCGGAGCACCCGGAGGAAACCCACGCAGACACGGGGAGAACATGCAAACTCCACACAGGGAGGACCCGGTAAGCGAACCCAGGTCCCTAGGTCTCCCAACTGCGAGGCAGCAGCGCTACCCACTGCGCCACCGTGCCGCCCTATATATATATATATATATATATATATATATATATATATATATATATATATATATATATATATATATATATATAATATACACACAGTAATCCCTCACTATATCGCGCTTCACTCCATCGCGGATTTTATATGTAAGCATATTTAAATATATATCGCGGATTTTTCGCTGCTTCGTGGGTTTCTGAGGACAATGGGTCTTTTAATTTCTGGTACATGCTTCCTCAGTTGGTTTGCCCAGTTGATTTCATACAAGGGACGCTATTGTCAGATGGCTGAGAAGCTACCCAGCTTACTTTTCTCTGTCTCTTGCGCTGACTTTCTCTGATCCTGACGTAGGGGGATTGAGCAGGGGGGCTGTTCGCACACCTAGACGATACGGACGCTCGTCTAAAAATGCTGAAAGATTATCTTCACGTTGCTATCTTTTGTGCCGCTGCTTCCTGAAACGACATGCTGAATGGTGCTTCGCATACTTAAAAGCTCGAAGGGCACGTATTTATTTTTGACTGAAAAACAAACTCTGTCTCTCTCTCTCTCTCTCTCTCTCCCTGCTCCTGACGGAGGGGGTGTGAGCTGCCGCCTTCAACAGCTTTGTGCCGCGGTGCTTCGCATACTTAAAAGCCAAACAGCCCTATTGATTTGTTTGCTAGAGATTGTTTTCTCTATCTATGTGACATTCTGTGCTCCTGACACGCACTCCTTTGAAGAGGAAGATATGTTTGCATTCTTTTAATTGTGAGACAGAACTGTCATCTCTGTCTTGTCATGGAGCACAGTTTAAACTTTTGAAAAAGAGTCAAATGTTTGTTTGCAGTGTTTGAATCACGTTCCTGTCTCTCTAGAACCTCCTGTGTTTCTGCGCAAATCTGTGACCCAAGCATGACAATATAAAAATAACCATATAAACATATGGTTTCTACTTCGCGGATTTTCTTATTTCGCGGGTGGCTCTGGAACGCAACCCCCGCGATGGAGGAGGGATTACTGTACTGTTACTGACAGAAAAAGCATGTATATTCAAATAAGTAATTTGGAACAATTACAAATGATGTGAATCAAAAATAGTATGTATAATATACATATACACTGTACAGGTGTTATGAGCTGTGATTACTGCTTTCTTTTTATTGGGAACTAAAAGAAGGTGGTGCAAATATTCCTTCATTCAAACAACTTCCATCTCAGTAAACCTTGTTTTGACAGACATCTGCAGGTTTATCATTGGGTTTCTGTGGATATAATTCCTGAAAGTAATTGTGTTTTCACCGGATAATTTTTAATTCTTCTTTTGTCAGTTTGATATCATTTGTGTGTTCATGTTTACTAGCAAACTTTTCATTTTTGTAGTTTTTGACATGAGTCTGTCTATAGTGTAAATCATGGTCTATGACCGTACTGCAATTTCAGTTGAATTCAAACTGGTATACTGGACGATATCCCTACAAATACTTGAGTAGAATGTACACATGTCACTGGAGAAGTTATGATATTAATTTGAACTCTGAACCTTTACTAGAGCTTTGATGCAGTAGCACTAACACTTGCACCAACATGCTTTTCCCAGAAAATACATTCATAGCATTCTGTGGAATGGAAAACGTAAACAGCATCCTATTAAAAAGAAAAAAAGTGTGTGTATGTATAGTGTATGTGTGTATATACTATATGTATATGTGTGTATATATATATATATATATATATATATATATAATACTAGGGGGCTCTGCCCCCTGCTCGCTTCGCTCGCCAACCCCTGGTGTTGGGAAATGACAAAGAGCGTGATGTATGAATGAGATATAGCATAGTGTGAAGGTGTAGATGATGCATATAGAAAGCAAACAATAAAGTGTGTGGCACAGTGTAAAGGTTTATTGGAAAATTTCTTTGTACACAAAATTAGTAGTAAAGATGGTGTCTTGTCCTTGAATGAGTTTTCCTTGGCATGGAGCACTTATAACCTTAACTTTAACGTCAGATGAACGTTGAACTCGTGAGAAGGCCACATAAAGTTGCCCATGTCCAAAAACGGGTTCAGAGAGGTAGATGCCAACCTTGTCCATGGTTTGTCCTTATGATTTGTTGATGGTCATGGCAAATGCAGGTTTAATGGGGAACTGTTGCCGTTTAAGTGTAAAAGGTAATTTCAGGTCAGAACTTGTAAGGTCAATTGTAGGAATCGGAACAGTATTGTTAGCATGTGATCCTGTAAGAACTGTCGCTTGAATAACATTGTGTGTCATGGTGTTGATGACCAAACGTGTGCCATTGCATAAACCCTGTTTAGTGTTAAGGTTTCTTAATAGCATGATTATTGTTCCGTTTTTAAGGCTAAGATTGTGTCGTGGTAATCCGGCTGGGTTAATAGTGTTCAAATATGCTAAGGGGAAATGAAGATGGTCATTGTCATCATCAGAGTCAACTTTGTCAGAGTTTAGAAAGAGTTGTGTCTCTTCAGGAAGTAATGCAATGACTTGGTTATTTATGTGATCCACATTAATATTTTTTGGATATAATATAGTGTGTTGTGTTAAAAGGGGTATTTGGTCTAATGAGATTACTGTTCCTAATATCTCTGTAACTAAGTCGTTGCAGATAAAGGCTTGAGGAATTGTAATAATATCTGGGTGAAGTCCATCTGTATTGGTGAGTGTACCATCTCCCAGTTGTAATAAACAATTGTTATAATCTGGATCTGGACATCGCATGTTTTGTACTAACTGTATCTTTTGAAAGCAATGCCAATTGTCTGCGTATTTTAAGGTGGACTGAACAATAGCTGAGCGCATGGCATGTGGAACAATAGCTAAGCACTGTCTAAAATCTCCTCCTAATAAAAGTACCTTTCCTTCAAAGGGAATATTATTATTCATCAACGTTTGTAGAAGTTTATGAATGGTGTTGAGTAAGTGACTGAATGCCATTGTACATTCATCAATAATTAACAGTTTTGCAAGACGGATGCCACGTGCATTGCTACTGTTCATGTTCATAGTGGATAGCGATTTGTAGGATCTAATGCAGTTCATAAAGTTTTTACTTTCAGGTACATCGTTAGTTAGAAACTTCTGTAGATATTCAGGATAGGAATGTAAAGAAGGCAGTCTAATTTGACCCTTTTGACAACAACGTGTAAATTCATTACTTGTATTGCCAGTTGTTTCTTCTGGGAAGTTAAGTGAATGACAATGATTGCAAATGACATTCATTAATCCCAATGAATTTTCCTGAATAGTGGACTCATTATTGAACGCGTTGTCACCTAACTGGCACAAGCGTTTAGCAGGTGTCTGTCGTTGATGTCCGTGACGTGTATCTTTTGCTTGTGCCGTTTCAGAGGCGCGTCGTTGTATGTCCAGTATTTGGGACGTGTTGTTTTGGAGCTGTAATCGATTTGCCTGTGCTGTGTGAGAAGCCCGTTGTAGTTTACGGCGTGCATTGTTTGTATTGAGCCTTGCCCGTTTTTGTATGTCGGTCAGTTGAGCTGTCTGTTTTTGGAGCCTTGCCTGCTTGTTTACTGGCAATTCAGATGCGCGTTGTAGACGTCTGCGTTTATTTATTTTGTCCCTTAGCTGCTGTTGCTGTATGTCTGAGACAGGAGGTGTTTCGTTTTGAACCCGTGCCTGTTTCAATGCAGCACTTTGAGACGCGCGGTGCATGCGTCTACGTTGATTGTGTCTGTCCATCTGGTTTCGTTTCTGTAACTGTATTAGTTGAGCTTTGCGTTTTTGGAGCCGAGACATTTTTTCTTCCGGAGTTTCAGAAGCGCGTTGTAGGCGCCGACGTGTATTGTTTTTTTTCATGCGGGTTCGTCTGTTTGGTCCCGTTACCCAAGCCGTATCGTTTTGTACCCGTGATCGTGAATTCATGACTTGTTTGTTCTTCAGCGTTAGAAACATGGATATGTAATAAGGAGGATCGCACTCACTGTTAATATGGAGCCTTTTCTGCGGTTGAAACGGTTAATGGTGCCTCATTGTAATGAGATGCACCTATGCTGCATAGTGTGAATGTGTTGAGATGACATATGTTTAATACGGACGGTTCGTTCAGAAATGGGGCTGTGTGTGTCATTTCTTATTTATGTTAGTGTGGTCGTGGGTCTGAATCGTCCTTTTTGTGTACGTTTCGTGTGCTATGTCCGTAGTCTGTCCCGTTTCGTGTCCAATGGGCTTTGTGTGGCGCTCGCGTCTTCTTTTTTTTTTGTGTGCTAGGGGCTTGTTGCCTGAGTTTTTATTTCTGTTAGTGGAGGGGGTGTTTGTGTGTCGTGGGTCTGAATCGTCTTTTTTGTGTGTGAACCGTTTCGTGTGCTATGTGGTGCTTGCGTGTGACTCCTTTGTTTTTGGTGTTCTAGGGGTGTGTCGCCTCATTTCTTATTTCAGTTACTGGAGGGGGGCTTTGTGTGTCGTGGGTCTCAATCCTCTTCTTTGTGTGTGTCCCGTTTCGTGTGCAATGGGCTTCGTGCGGCGCCGGCGTCTGACTCATTTTTTCTGTGTGCTATGGGCGCGGCGCCTCATTTCTTATTTTACGTTGCATTCCATCCGGTTTCCGTTGCTTAGAGGGGGGGGATTTGTGGGGCGCCTGCGCAGTACATCTTTTGCGTCCACGGCCCATGGCCGGATGTCCCTGCGTCCATCCGGTTTACCATTCTCGTTTAGTAATATGGATAGAACCACTAGATGGGGCAATTTAACCATTTTGTACTGTTTTTTTACAACTTCAGGCAAGTGACCAAGGTGATATATGAGAGAGATCCAACAGGGTTAATCAATCTGTTTATCTACCAGTCTATCTTTCTATACATATATGTACAGTATATAATGCAAACTTCACTCCCTCATCAAGAAAAATACTATTTCTTGTTTAGCTGCAATTCGTACATCTAGTGAAGTAGATGCACACTGTCAGTAGCACGATTTGAACCCACAACCTCAGGGCTTGAAATCTTAAGTCCAAAGCCTTATCCATTTCATTATATCACAATGCATGTCAATAATATTACTCTTTAGTTTAAAAAAAAAAAAAAAAAGAAAAACAAACTACAAATATTGTGTACAGAAAATGACTTAGTACGTCTGATACATCTAGTTAACTTACTAATACTAACACTGAGGGCCATTGACTTATATTTCCTGAGCGAAGCCAAGTAACACAACTTGTGTGTCTGTCTGTCTGTTTGTGTATAGTTTGTTTATCACTATACTAGAATGTTGAAATAAAGGAAATAGAATTAAAAACCATTATCACTTCTAAAACAGATTGATGTGAAATTTATAGCAATTTAGTGATTGATTGTTATTTAGCTCAAAAAATATAGAAATAATCAAACGAACAACAACCCCTTAAGCACAGACAAGGACTGGTTTAAAAAAAAAAAAAAAGTTCTGAAAATAGCTTCATAAAAATATAAAACAGTTGTACAGATTAATCCATGATATTTTTTATGTTATGTAGGAGAAGAGAGGAAAAAAAAAATACAAACTCTTTTACAAGAACAGAAGATGAGTAATGTAAATCAACAGCAGTTCAACCATTGCTCTCACAAAGCCATTGGA
Organism: Erpetoichthys calabaricus; assembly: GCF_900747795.2. Classification (NCBI taxonomy): domain Eukaryota; kingdom Metazoa; phylum Chordata; class Cladistia; order Polypteriformes; family Polypteridae; genus Erpetoichthys; species Erpetoichthys calabaricus. The sequence continues at coordinate 42,352,414 of NC_041410.2, forward strand.
GCTTCTGTGAGTTTAAAAATCCAATATGTTCCTTTTATAAAGTAAGATGGTATCCAAATCTCTTTTGTATATAAATGGTTGCCAGAATTTATTTATGCCCCCAAAGGGAGTTTTGCCATTATTGCTCCTAAATTACATATCCATCCACCCATTATCCAACCCACTATATCCTAACTACAGGGTCACGGGGGTCTGCTGGAGCCAATCCCAGCCAACACAGGGCACAAGGCAGGGAACAAGCCCCGAGTAGGGCGCCAGCACATCGCAGGGCACACACTAGGGACAATTTAGGATCGCCAATGCACCTAACCTGCATGTCTTTGGACTGTGGAAGTAAACCAGAGCTAAATTACATATCCAAAAATATTTTTTTTTATTTTGTTTATGCAGTAAATGAGCTATATATGGCTGAAGAGTACTGAGCACAACCCTTCAAAATTTGAAAAGCATTTACATGATTAAAAGCCTTTGTTTACACCAGTAGCAACTAAATCAAACAAATATAAAAATTGGTGCTTTAGGGATTTATCTCCAAACAAGTGGAATGCACAGTACATAACCAAGACATTTTATAATGAACAAACCTGGAATCAATTGCCTTTTGTGCCCCAGTTTGTCAGCTATCATTGTACCAAGTTTACATGTCATATCCCATAGCATTACAAAATTATGTTTTTGGAAACATTGTGTTCCTTTTTGGAAATATTTAGTCATATATATAATATGTATGCAGGGGTGGGGATAATGCCAATGACTGCAGCACTGGGCACATGACAGGAAGCTGCCGCAGATAGAGCTAGTCACACACACCACACATACAGGTATACAGTACCTAAACCAGTGTTTCACAGCCATTTTTGAGTTGCAGGTTGCCGTCACTTGGCCGCAAGCACATAACAGTTGTTCATGGTATAATATGCCCTTGGATATGTAAAAATACAGCTTGGTTGACTTGTGGGTTTTTCAATGTACACAAGCAACTTTGAAATATGGTGGTGTCCCATTCATAAGTGGGTAAGTAAGTGTTCTTATCTAGATGACTTTGGCCATTACAGTTTTAGTAAAGCTGGCTTTAGTGTTGTCTTCTTGTTCTACTGTGTATTTGCCTTAATTAGGTTAGAGAGTAAAAATCCAATATTGTGCATTTGCCAAATTCGGCTTTTTTTCTTTCTTTCTTAAAGTGATGATTCACAAAGCAGACCTCACTGTCATAATTTGAAAAAATACAAGAGATGATGCTGAACACATTTTAAGAGTCTGATCCTTAATAATGTCTTGTGCAAAGTTTTTCTTCATGTTTTCAGCAGCCTCCAAAGCACTTAGTAATGCTGACCTGACACTTTTTACAAGTTTTAATGCCAAAATAAAGAAAATTGTCTAATTTAGAATTTCTTTTTCAATAGCAACAATATTGATCAAAATGCATACTGTGTAAAATGTTGTAGTACTGCACACAGCCTTTTATGTAACTAACTAAACTTCAAATTTAAATAGTTCATTATGAAAGGTGTGAAAGATAAGCTAGCAGCACCAACTTGTATTAATGTTAGGTCAGCAACAGTGATAAAATATATTACCTGTTCACACCATAGTGCTGGTCTGTATCCAGCAAGCTGTCAAAAGTAAATTCAGATTTGAGGAACCTAAAGCTGAGACTAAAACTTTGTGCACCAAAGGTTTTAAAAAACAATCAACACACCAGGTAACAGAAACGTCATCCCTTCCCGAGATTTTTTTTTATTTTTACTAAAGTTCCATTGCCTTTATTTTATTCATTATTGAAATGGATCTGAAATAAGTGTTGGTTTATGCAACACATCTAACTTGGAGTTAAGTAGAACTGTGGAAGCATGCATGAGAGTAACAGTTCATTGTAGAATTTCAATGAGGAATTTCTATTGAAAATCAGATGCTTGCTGATCTACTTACTTTTAATTTTTCCCTCAGAAATATTTAAACAGTGGTTTAAAAGGCATTAGACAAGGGCAATGATTTAGAAAGATGGTCAGAATGGCCAGTTTTGCATTACAGAGTTTATTGTCCTTTCTAGTGTGATGGGAAAACCATTTGTAAATAAGTATGAAACAGACATGTTAGTTGATCAAGTTTGTTTGGTTACTTAATAGCTAAGCTGTTCCAATATTTCATTCGGTACTTTTCTGTGTTAAGGAGTATGTCATTGCTTTTATGTTGAATGAATAAAATAAGTTAAGGTCTTCGCCAAAAAGAAGCAAATCTGCTGTAGCCAAATCTCAGCATTGACCCCATAGTGATGAAGTAGGTATACCATCATAATTAGAACTTGTAAATCTGCTTCAGTTTTTTGTGGATTTGTACGCACCGGACATGGGTATGGATGGCTTCCTAAAGTTAAACTCTGCAGGTTTGCTGTTAGATTGTGGTATAATATATTAGTGTGTAATACGTCATTAGTTTTATAAATGTATTGTAACCTATTCATAATATGTTAATATCTGTAGGAAATGCACACTTATAAATAAATTTACAGTTTTGTTTTTTCCTATTTATAGCTGCAACACCAAAGAGCTGTAAAGTAAGACCGGTTTCAGCAAGTGGCCTCCTTGCTTTGACTCAGTCTCCATTATTATACAAGACACCATCATCCAATAAAACATGCCGTGGTGAAAGTAAGTAATTCCTTTCGAATGGTGTTTTAAGATCAAATACAGAAGAGAGACCTGTGCTTATAAAGATTAATATTTTTGGAAATACAGTTAACTAAAAGTAACATTATGCTTATTAGCACGTTGGCTCAGTAACCTCAAACTAGTATTGAAATAGTGAGTGGTCAGTTTCTGCTATTTGCCTGTGATTTTGAAAGTTCAATTAACTTATTGTAATTTAAACGTTGGAGTTTTTTGTAATTTTTAAGAAATGTTTTTTTAAGTGTGAGTAATGTATACATTTCATATTTTTTCCAGCGCAAATCAAGAAAACTTCTGTTGATTATCTAGCTCTATTGAGTCTGTATTTAACTAAGTGGTTTGGGGAAAAAAAAAGTTTTATTGTTCCTTAGCAGTTGCAATATTTTGATTTCAGGTTTTTACATTAGTCACTTCTCACAGGCAAGCTCATGGCATAACACGTGTGTGTGTGTGTGTTTGTGTGTGTGTATATATGTATATATATGTATGTATATATATGTATATATGTATATATGTGTATATATATATATATGTATATATGTATATATATATATGTGTGTGTGTATATATATGTATATATATATATATATATATATATATATATATATATATATAAAATATACCCTAGGTTCTTGTCTATAAGCCGGACTCATGTATAAGCCGGAGACCAAAAATCATACGAATTTTTAAAATAAAATCGTATCATAGATAAGCCGAACGTACTTTAACCTATAACTAATAGAAGGGAGGGAGGTCAGTGGTCTCACTCGCACCCATTTAATTTCTTTAAGGGGGGAGAGAGTGTGAGATATTGGCGTCTCTCTCACTGTCAACACCCGCCCTCCATCACCAGCCGATGTTCACTGGACGAATATATGCGGGCAGCTCGTGGTGGTTGACTTTCTGTTTTAGAGTTAAAAGTTACAAGGTTTAAAGACTAACGTTAAAAATATTTATTCGAAAACCAAATTTGAAATTCTTATTAATATATTTTGATTAATTTCAGAACCCCTGAAGCCCAGATTAGCCCTTAACAGAAGTCCGGATGTTACGAAAACTAAAATTATTTTTAGTAAATTATTTTATTTCAGTTAGTCTTAACCTACTTCAATAGTTTTGTTTAGTTTTAGTTTTTAATTTCTGTTTTTTAAATTTTATTTGTTTACAAACATTTTTTTTTATTAATAGCTTTAGTTTTGATTTAGTCTTTGTAAGCCATGATAACCTTGAACTGTGTGCTTGCTGGTATAGGTTCCAGTTTCCTCTCAACCGTGTTCAGGATAAAGTGGGTTTCAAAAACAGATTTGTGATCCTCAATCTTACTGTCAGTTGAATCATCTTCCAGCTGTTATGCCAACTGAAAACGCCTCATAAAGTAGCAGTTTTACTAAAAATAGCCACAGCTATTCTTTCACTACTTCTGGAGTCACGTTCATTCTTCAGTGTCCTGATTTTCTTCCACTGTGCCGTGCTTCCCTCCGTGATCCCAGATTTTCTGTGAGGCTCAAGTTATCCAGTACCCTGAGAGTGTCCATCTGCCTATTTTATTCAGCCCTGCTTATTTTTAGGCTAATATGCTGCCTACTACAGTACAGTTTGCTTCCTTGACCACCTGTGTTTGATACTCTGGTATCACTTGTGATTCACACATGCATGCTGATCCACTTTTGGGGCAATGATCTTTATGTCTGCGTCAGTCTTCATGAGTGCTGTTTGCTTTATCATTACCTCATGTGGAGTGATGAGTAAATGTATAAATTTGTATTATTACCTCATGCATTGTAAAGTGCAAAATTCAAGAAATTCTTGGTTACGAAAAACACAAATCGTCACTATTGTAAAAATGCATTTTTCACATAACGTTACACTTTTATTTCAGCTTACAGTGCTTGGATTCTCTGTGTAGATGTAGTGATCACGTAATATACCAAATTTATTATGAATATTATTCCATCAATTTTTACCAAGTTCATTGCTTTCTAGTCTTTCTGGCAGCTCCTAGAGAGTTATGACAGCTGAGGGTCTCTTAAATCCTGGTGAAGTGAGGAGTAATTTTCTAACTTAGGAAACTTGAGAAAATGCTTTTATTACTACTCCATGATTAGAGGCAAAATTACATCACTCTCAGAATTTTGAGCCATTTAGGACTCTTTTCCTACTTTGAGATGCTTGATAAATATGGACCCTGATGTCTTGTGCCTGAGTAACTGCCATCTGTGTTGGCCCTGGATGCATGTTTATTACATTGGCAGCAAGGCAGGGTGGCTCCTTACTTGGGCAAGAATACCTTTTAGTTTTAGCATTTTTTCAATTCTATCCTCTTCCTCAAACTCACTTTTAGATTCCGAAATGACAGAAACACGATCCTCGTTTTCTGAATATTCATTTTCCAAAGTGGTTGCTCTTTCCTTGATTTTTCTTTGCCATGATTGAGTTTTTGGGAAGGAGTCACATATGCAGAGCTATTTATTTGTTGTGTCCTTTCCCAATTCCATTTTTAGAAAGAAATTAGAATGACGGGTCTGATGAGATTTGGTATTGTGTGTGAAGGGGAATGATATTTGTTGGAAGGTTATGGAGGAGTTGACGGAGATGTTCATGGTTGATAGTGATGTAAATGATTAGTCTGATTGGATTAGGTCTTGGGTATTTGTAAACAGTGTCTCTGTAGTGGTGTTATTGTTGTTCTGTAGACCATTTCCATGTCTGCTTTGCTCCTGGGTCTAGCAGATCCAAACGCCACCATTCTGTGTAGGCAGAGAGCTTCACAGTATGTTCTCATTACAAATCTTTACCTTAACATGTTGTTTAATGAAAATGAGCCACGGTCATTGAATCTCAGGGTAAAAAAAGATTTTGTTTTTTGTGTAAGCATTCAAAATGGGTCTCACAGGCCCAAACACCACACCGAGTTTACCGCCCAAAATAATTAATAAACACCATGTGAAGTATTATTGGCCCGTGATGCAAAAGTAAGATCTCTTTGGTATTTTTAACAAAATAAGCGTCACTGGAACTACAGTACTACTAATTTAATAAGATTGTACACAGAAATTTGTTGGGTTTTTTTTTTTTTTTTTTTTTAACTAGTCTGATTATTTGTTCTAATTTAGATTGCTGTCCTTTTCACAGATAAAGACTTTGAGTTATCACCCTGGAAGAGAGAGGCAACATCTCCATTACAAGTGGGTGAAATGATCTCATCAGAGATGAATTCCAAACAACTAATGGCAAAGAAGACTTACAGCAGAAGAAAACTATTGTCTTGATGATTCTTAGGATAGAGACTAGACATCTGAGAGACCTGTAAAGAATTTTCTAAAATGATATTCTAAATGCTTCAGTTTTTAGAAGCTACTCCTCATATAATATTTATATGTTAAAAGAGGGCACAGTTGATGATCGGCTTGTGTCCAGACCAACAAGGAAAAGTATTTCATTGTAAATTAATTGAGTATCACAGTTCTTATATTTATTTAGGTTATGGACATTGTGAAAAACAAATTGTGACCTTATTTTAAATAAAATGTAATTGTGATACAGTTAAAGTAATAACTTAAAATGAATGTCTTTCAGTAGTAAATACATTTCTCCAATTTAAATTTTTAATGTGTGTGTTATATAGTGTGTGTATTTTTGTGTCTTGTACCTTTATGTATATACTGATTTTATTTTTTACTGAGATTGTATTAAAATACCTTGAAGAAGAAAAAATAAAGAAATGAGGTTTTGTGTATGTGTTAAGTCTATGTCATAAACTGGTGGAAATTCTAAGTACTTTGAGCAAAATGAAGATGCTGCACCAGTATGATTGATTTTTTTACATTTGTAGTTTACCACTTGTTTTCTTCACTTGTGAGAAGTGGATAACCTCCTAGTGGTAAATGAGACTATTAAAGAGGTACTGAGTGTTTTGGGCATTGTAGAGGGAGAAGTGCTGCTTAGATTAAATAGGCTGAAATCGAACAAATCGGCAGGGCCAGATAATATTTATCTTTGAGTAGTTAGCAACAACATTTATTTATATAACACATTTTCATTAACAATCTAGCTCAAAGTGCTTTACAAGATGGCAAAAATAAACTTACAAGAAAATAAAAACAATTAAAATACGGCAATAATAATAATGAATTAAGCAACAACAAAACAAGGTGAGGTTGTATGTCCAGCAGGACAGAAGAAATAATCCAGTTAGGCCTGTGGAAAAAAAAAAAAAAAAACAATCTGCAGGGGTTCCAAGGCCAAAAGACCACCCAGCTCCTACTGGGCATTCTACCTAATATAAATGTTATTACATCAGTCCTCTTTTTTTCCAGGATTCATATGAGAGCATTTGCTGAAGTTGGGTTTGTGGATAGCTGTGGCATCTGCCTTCATTCCATCATCACAGGTGGTGATGGTAGTTCAGATCGCCACCAGTGAAGATCCAGAAAATGATAGCAGAGAAAAGTAGAGATTATTGAAGATCCCTGAAAAATATTATTCTATGCCTGTATAGTCTATTAAGAATGTAACTAAAATGTAGTTACAAGAAGCCAAATTAAAATAATGGGTTTTTAGCAGTTTTTTTTAAATGTTCCACACCATTAACCTGGTGATTTTCTGTTGGTAAAGTATTCCAGATTTCAGGTGCATAACAGTAAAAGGCTGCCTCACCACTTCTTTTAAGCTTAGCTCTTGGAATTATAAGCAGGCCTCCATTTGAAGATCTATGGTTATGACTTGGAATGTAGGGGGGTACAGGTATTCCAAAATATAGAAAGGGGCAAGATTATTTAAGATTTTGTACACCAATGGTAGTATTGTAAAGTCAATTCTGAATGACATGGGTAACCAATGTAACAACACTAAGACTGCTTTTTCTAGTTAAGATTCTGGGTGCTGCATTCTGCTCTAATTGTAACCGTGTGATGTCTTTCTTAGTCCTGTTAGGAGTGCATTACAGTAATCTAGATGACTAAAAACAAAAGTATGCATCATTTTTCAGTGGTCTGTAAAGTTGTAAGAGGTCTAACAAATACTAGGGATGAACTCATCAGGTTTTTTAAGGCCAGTAATAGATTGTTACTTGTTTTGGCCAATTCAGATTTTTTTTTTTTTCTTGTGTGACACCTCGGCAATGAGAAACCTTTTTATAGGCCATCATTTAGCACTAAATCAGCTGATATTCATTTGCACTGATAGGGGGCTCTCAGGATTGCTTTCTAAATACTCACAGATTTCAGCTGGTTTCTTGGCTTTCCAGGCCTTTTTGCACCTCCTTTTCTTCATGTGTTCCATACTTATTCCCTGTGTCATTCCACTTTATTACACATAATTTATGGACTTTTGTTTTGATTTCTTTGTATGTGTGGATTACTAGGGTTGTTACTGACGTCTGGTGAAAATTTCATGTCATAAAAATATATATATTTATTATTAATTTTATTGTAGTCATTCCATACAAATAGATGAATTTTTACAAAAAATAGGATTGAAAACAAATCAAACCCCTCCCCTGAGAAGGAGAGCATGGCCAAAGGAGTAATACTTAAAGCTTGTAAACATGCCTAAATTGTTGAGTTTAATAGGGCAATAAAGATAAATCCATCCATCCATTTTCCAACCCGCTGAATCCGAACACAGGGTCACGGGGGTCTGCTGGAGCCAATCCCAGCCAACACAGGGCACAAGGCAGGAACCAATCCTGGGCAGGGCACCAACCCACCGCAGGACAAATAAAGATAAATGGAGAAGAAAAAGAAATGCGGAGAGAATTCTTATTCTACAATATTATTGATTAGATCCTGCCAGGTTTTGAAAACGTTCTGTACAGATCCTCTGAGAATTTGATTTTTTCCAATTTCAAATAATATAAAACATCTGTTTCCCACTGACCTATCAGAGGAGAGTTAGGATTCTTCCAATTTAACAAAATAAGTCTGCATGCCAAAAGTGTAGTGAATGCAATCACCGTTTGCTTGTCCTTCTCCACTTCAAGTCCATCTGAAAGAACACCGAACACAGCTGTTAATGGGTTAAGAGGGATTGTGACACCAAGGTTGTCTGAAAGGCACCTAAAAATTTTGGTCCAGAATGATTTTAATTTGGTGCAGGCCCAAAACATGTGACCCAGTGAGGCAGGAGCTTTTTTGCAGCGTTCACAAGTTGGATGTTGCCCTAGAAATATTTTGGACAGTTTTAAGTGAGACAGATGTGCTCGATATATAATTTTGAGTTGAATAATTGTATGCTTTGCACATATGGAACTCGAGTGGATTCTCTGCATTGCTACCTTCCACTCCTTTTCTGATATATTAATTAAGAGATCTTTTTCCCAATGTCCTCTTGGATCTCTGAAAGGTAGGGACTCTAATAAAATTTTACATATTGCAGAAATGGTGTCTAAGTCCTCGAAATTAAGCAGTATTTTTTCCAGCATGGTGGAGGGTATGAGATGATGAAAATTGGGAAGGTTCTGTTTAACAAAGTTTCTAATTTAAAAATAGTGAAAGAAATGTGTAACTGGAAGGTTAAATTTGGAATGTAATTGTTCAAAGGATGCAAAGATATTGTCTATATAAAGATCTCTGAGCAATTTAATCCCAAATCTTTTCCAGGTATTAAAAACTAGATATGTTTGCAAGGGTTGAAAGAGGTGGTTCTCTTGCAGAGGTGCCACAGATAAAAGATTCTCCATCTTAAAATGCTTTCTGAATTGGTTCCATGTTCTGAGTGACTGAAGCACAATTGGGTTATTAGTATATTTGCAATAACTTGCATTTATTGGAGCGCAGAGCAGGGAATATAAAGAAGTACTACAGGATTTTACTTCTACTGTGGACCAAGCCTGTGTATGTTCATCTCTTTGTGTCCAGGTTTTTATAGCTTGTATGTTTGCTGCCGGGGCGGCACGGTGGCGCAGTGGTAGCGCTGCTGCCTCGCAGTTAGGAGACCCGGGTTCGCTTCCCGGGTCCACCCTGCGTGGAGTTTGCATGTTCTCCCCGTGTCTGCGTGGGTTTCCTCCGGGCACTCCGGTTTCCTCCCACAGTCCAAAGACATGCAGGTTCGGTGGATTGGTGATTCTAAATTGGCCCTAGTGTGTGCTTGGTGTGTGGGTGTGTTTCTGTGTGTCCTGCGGTGGGTTGGCACCCTGCCCGGGATTGGTTCCCTGCCTTGTGCCCTGTGTTGGCTGGGATTGGCTCCAGCAGACCCCCGTGACCCTGTGTTCGGATTCAGCGGGTTGGAAAATGGATGGATGGATGGATGTTTGCTGCCCAGTAATAAAACTGAAAATTAGGTAAAGCCATGCCACCTTCTGCCTGAGGTCTTTGTGGGGTCGCTCTTCGGATACGTGAATGTTTTGAGTTCCAAATAAATGAGGTTATGGCTGAATCTAATTGTTTAAAAAATGATTTATTGATGTATATTGGGATGTTTTGAAATAAAAAAAGAAGTTTAGGAAGGATATTCATCTTAACAATGTTAATTCTTCCAGGTAGAGTGAAATAAAGGGTTGACCATCTATGCAAGTCTTGCTTAATTTTTTCCATACAGATGGCGAAATTTTGTTGATGAAGAGCTTTATGTTTACTTGTGATGTTTACCCCTAGGTATTTAAACTGATCTGCTATGGTAAAAGGTAGGGTGTCCAATCTAATATTATATGTTTGTGAATTCACTGGAAAGAGTATACTTTTATTCAAATTAATTCTGAGACCAGAGATCTTTTGAGATTCTGTAAGCGCTGTTAAAACTGCAGGCAGTGTTTTCTGGGTCTGATATATAAAACCATATCAAGTGCATATAGAGAAATTTTCTGTTCCAGTCCTTCTCTGATAATCCCCCTTATCTGATCAGGATTTCGACAGTGAACCGCCAGTGGCTCAATGGTGACTGCAAACAGCAGTGGCGACAAGGGGCATCCCTGTCTGGTGCCACGTTCTAGTCCAAAGTCCATGCACAAATATTCGGGCCAAACCCAAATTTCTCTAGTGAAAAGGTAGTTCCATTCAATCATGTCAAATGCTTTTTCTGCGTCTAATGATAGTAATATCTCTGGGGTGTTCGACTTTGCTGGTGAATATATTACATTAAACAGGTGTAGAAGATTGAAAGATAAGTGTCTGCCTTTAATAAATCCAGTTTGATCCTGTGATATTACCGAAGACAGCACTTTTTCCATCCTTCTAGCTATGATTTTGGAGAGTATCTTAACATCATTATTCAGAAGTGAAATTGGTCTGTATGATGCACATTGTAACAAGTCCTTATTTTGTTTAGGAAAGACGGTGATTAATGCTTGATGAAAGGTTTGAGGTAGAATTTGATTGTCTCTAGCTTCTGTAAATGTTGCCAATAAGAGGGGAGCTAGCTGAGTGGATAATTTCTTATAAAATTCTACAGGGTAGTCATCAGGGCCTGCCAATTTCCCGCCCTGAAGTGACTTTATAGAAGCTAGTAATTCTGATAGCGTCAGAGGTTTATCCAATTCCTCAGCACTAAAAGTATCTATTTGTGGTATCTGTAATGTATCCAGAAATGCATTAGATTGTTTGTTGTCTTCTTTTAACTCAGTAGAATATAAGGATTTATAATAATCTCTAAATGTGTACATTATATTTTTATGGTCAATGATTTCGTCTCCATTCGTGTTGGTGATTACTGGGATTGCATTGCAAACGTCTTGTTGTGGATTTGTTGAGCTAAAAGCTTATTAGCTTTCTCTCCGTGTTCATAGTAATGCTGTCTTGACTTATAAATAAGTTGTTCAGTTTCTTTAGTTGTCAAGATGTTGAGTTCTGTATGCAGAGCCTGCCTTTTCCTATGAAGAGCCTCACTTGGACACCTGGCTTGTTCATCTATTCTAGTAATTTCGCTTCTTAGCTCTGACGCTTTCTTGGTTTCTAATTTATTTCTGTGGGAAAGATATGAAATAAACTGTCCTCTTAATAAGGCCTTTAGAGTTTCCCAGAGTGTTCCAGCAGAAACCTCTGAGGGTGTGTTTGTCTCTAGGAAGAAGCTGATTTGTTTGGATATGTATTCTGTACAGTTCTTGTCTGCTAGTAGAAGTGGGTTAAGACGCCATCTACGAGGTGATTGTGAGGGGCATAATGATTTTAGCTCCATGACCAGAGGCGCATGGTTGGAGATAACAATTGTGTCATATTTGCAAGATTTAGTCGTAGGCAATAAATTATTAATTCTTGAGTAGCTATGATGCACAGGTGAGTAGAACGAATATGTTCTTGAGTTTGGGTTTAGAAACTTCCAGGGGTCTGATAAGTTGTGGTCAGTTACAAACTGTGTAATTGTCTTTCCAGTGTTGGATGTCGTCCCCCCTGTGACAGGAGTCCTATCTAAGAGTGGATTTAAAACACAAAGTCCCCAGCCATTATAATTTTATGAGTGTTCACATTGGGAATGGATGCAAATAGATTTTGCATGAATTCCTTATCATCGACATTGGGTGCATAAACATTTTTCAAAATCATTTTACAGTTAAATAAGTTGCCCATGACCATCACATATCTCCCTTCAGGATCCGATACTACATCTGATACTACAAATGGGACTGTTCTGTTTATGAGAATTTCCACACCTCTAGTTTTCTTTGTAAAGCTAGAATGGAACATTTGGCCAGTCCAGTCTTTTTGTAGTCTGAACTGATCCTTGCTTAGTAAGTAGGTCTCCTGTAAAAATACTATTTTAGTGTTTAAGCCTGTTAGGTGAGAGCATACTTTCTTTCTCTTTACTTCGTGATTCAGGCCTTTAACATTCCAGCTCACAAAGTTAACTGTCCCATCATGGAGACACTGATTCTGAATTTTTAATGTCATTTTATAGTCTTAACTGGTAGTGAGGCAGTTTTAATCTTAATTTCCAATTTCCCCACGAGTTATTACCATACAGCTTATTGTTGCGTTGATAGTTCTATAAGGATTAAAAGGATAGATTAGATATAGCCTGCTGTCTTTCTCTCCACCCCCCCCCATATAACCAACCCCCCCCTCCCAATTTTGCCTCCCCACGTGAGGCTAGACCCCACTTCACAATGTCCCGATCCTCTGACATACCAAGAGACAGAGCACGTCCAAAACAAAAGAAGCCCCCACCCACAGTGGCGTTTAAAAATTGAAAAGTAGAGATATCTATTGCAGCTAAAGTCTAAATATTATCTGCCATAAATATAATCATTAACAGACTTTAAGCTTAAAATATAATCTTCAGCAATCTTAAGATATTAAGATAGCAAAATAATGAACCCTGGGAATGGTGTTAAAAAGTGGTCAAGGATAAGCATAGTAAATCCTAATGCCCTAATAGCAATAACTATAAACCAAGGGTATGATGTTAAACAGTCTCCTTTAGGGTAGTAAAAGAAATAAGAAAAAAAAAAACCCTATCTTAATTACTTCCACACACATGTCTATAACTGTAATTAAAACATAAACATAAAGCATCCAAGTAGAGAAAAGGATGTATAATGATAATACCTGTATCTTTACAAGTGGATCAGACAGCAGGTGATATATCCTTACCATGCCAAGACAGATATTTTTTACATTTTTTAAATATTTGTGTGTGTGCATATATGTGTGTAGATAAATGAAAATGATATCAAGTATTTATATTCGCATTCTAAATGTTCAGGGAGCAGAAATATCATGAAATTAATGTATTCTGTGTGGTGATCGCTGCCTGCGCCTCCTCTTAGTGCAAGAGGAAGTCAGTTTAAGAAGCATGTAGTGATTAACATGGCTCGGGGAACACTTTAACACAAAGCATTTAATGTGCTTGTGACGATGCAGGTTCGACTCCATGCGCCCGTCGTTTGTGCGGGAGCCCTTGAACCCAACACCGTCGGTAATGTTACCGATGAGCTCGCAGTGAGGCACAATGATGGAGCAAGGGGATGGTGTACAAAAGTGCCCAGTGCTTTTATTTAAAACAATAATCAAAACAATGTTCAAATTAAATAAAGTGCAGTGATTCAAAAAGTCTTCATTAAATAAGTAATCCATAAAAAGCAAGTGAAAAAAATGTGGAGGCTAAAATCCATTAGAAAAATCTTTAAAACAATGAGGTTAATATAATACAGAAAGCAGTCTTTTAAAACAAAACAAGCCCGGTGCCTCCTTTCCTCTGGCGGCTCCCTTGCTTCTCCCATCTGGGCTTCTCAACAGGGTAGTCGCCCTATATGCAGCTGACCTTCTCTGTGCCTGCTTCAGCTGTTTGGATTGTCTCACCGACCCCTGGCTCCAGTAGGCTCCTCCAGACAGCGACTTGGGTTCCACAGCGACCAGGGCGCCCACGCTGGGGAATACACACCCCAAGTCCCGACCCCCGCGGCCTTACGCAGAGAGTCATCCGCCTTCCGGTCACTCCGCTCTTCGTTATAAACTCGGTGGGAGCGACCACTACAACTACTCCCGGGTGTCGGCCCAACACCCAGGCTACCTGCACTCGCTCGCTCTCCTGCACCGGCTTTCTCTCTCTCTACTGCTGCTTCCTGCCTTCTCCTGCAACCTCCGTTTCTTTCAGTCTCTTTCTTTCTTCTTCCTTCCTTTTTCTTTAGCCGACTCATGCTTCTATTAATTAATAGGACGTGGCAAATCAGCAGCCCCGAGAACAATTACTGATGCGGACGGTTTCTCACCTATGCACTTAGGTGAAACACACCCACATCACGAATCATCCCGGGAGCTGCTTCAGCCACACAACCACCACGCCCCCCCGCTAAGCCGCGAGTGCGGTGATTATTTATTTTAAAATGGGCCGTAGAACGGGAGCTGTGGACCCGCTATACCACAGTGCTACATAACTTACGACGGGGTTTGAGAAAATCTAGTAAATTAAATATTCATTTTAAGATGAAGTTTAGTTTACGATGTTCTACTTTAATGACAAATTATGAGAATAAAGTCAACATGTTGACTTTAACCTCGACATAAACGGCGAGAATAAAGTAGAAATGTCAAGAATAAAGTCAACATATTAACTTTATTTTCATCATAAGCGTCGAGATTAAAGTGGAAATGTCGAGAATAAATTCAACACGTCATCACACTATTACACAGTACCCAGATACATTACACAGTATTGAAAAAAAATAAAATAAAACAAGTATAACTTGGCTTGCAGTATTCACACATTTGAACATAATGGTCCACATCCAACCTTTTAAAACCAAAGTATCTCCAGACAACAGACACGGCTTCTTTTTTCGGCAAAATTTCTTCTGTGTCATCATGTTCAACTTTATCATCTGCTACAGCTTCAGTTTCAGAATGTTCTCTGTCCATTTTCATTGTTCAACACCTCCACTAACGCATGTACTCCGTTGCATGCGCGTTTATTGGTGCACCAGTGAAAAAGGTCCCGCTGCGCCACGTTCCGAACGTTGTTTAGGCTATTTAAACCGGTGTTGCGGTATGAGAAAAATCCATATCATAACAAAAATAAAAAACGGTTTTTGATATGAACTGGTATACCGCCAAGCACTACTGGGCCGATCCAAACAACTATAGGCAAGTAAGCTTAACGTGCATCACAGGAAAAGTAATGGAAGGATTTATTAAGGATAAGATTGAGCAGCACATGGCAAATACAGGAGTTTTACTGATCAGTCAGCATGGGTTCAGAAGAGGGTAGTCATATTTTACTAAAATGCTGAAATTAATTGAGGAAGCAATGAAGGAATATGATCAAAGAGCATATGATATTATTTATCTCGAGTTTCCTAAGTATTTTATAAGGTGCTACATGAGACGTTGGGCATCAAACTAAAAGAAGTGGGAGTTCAAGGTGTGGTGTGTAGGTGGGTGCAAAATTGCCTCAGACACAGAAAGCAGATGATTATGGTGGGAGGATCCCTATTAGAGTTGGGTCAAGTTAAGAGTGGTGTCCAACAGGGGTCACTGCTAGGGCTGCTGCTATTTTTAATATATTTAAATGTCTTTGATAGGAATATAAATAATAAGCTGCTTAAGTTTGCTGAAGATACCAAACTAGGAGGACTGGCAGATGATCTAGAATCTGTTAAATCGGACGAACATGGCCAGAATACATGCTTGGGCGATTGAGAGGTGACATGACTGAAGTGTTTAAAATTATGAAAGGAGTTAGTCCAGCGTACTGAGATTGTTCCATTAAAAGGACATGGGGACGCAGTTGGAGTCTTGTTATGGGTAAGGTTCATGTGTTGTAGACAGTAGGATTTTATAAACCTTCAAAACTTCACTTGATATTTTTATGGAGGAATTTAGTGGGTAGGACTGGCGAACTTTGTTAAGATGAATGGCTTGTTCTCATCTAAATCTTTCGGATGTTCTTACAAATAGACAACAATTAGCAATTATAAAATGGCAAACACTGAAGGACTTGAAATTGACTTGCTTGAGCAAAAAAATAAAAAAATAAACTGCTCAAAAAAATTAAAGGAACACTTTGAAAACACATCAGATCTCAAAGAAAAAAATCCTGCTGGATATCTCT
Source organism: Erpetoichthys calabaricus (assembly GCF_900747795.2). Classification (NCBI taxonomy): domain Eukaryota; kingdom Metazoa; phylum Chordata; class Cladistia; order Polypteriformes; family Polypteridae; genus Erpetoichthys; species Erpetoichthys calabaricus. The sequence continues at coordinate 42,368,556 of NC_041410.2, forward strand.
ACTGATCTGGACTGGGTAATGTGTTCAGAACAAAAGGATGCCACATCATTTGATGGAAATTAAAATTATCAACGAACAGAGGGCTGAATTCAAAGACACCCTGAAAATCAAAGTGAAAAAGTGATGTGGCAGGCTAGTCCGTTTTGCCAAAATGTCATTGCAGCAACTCCAAATGGTACTCAGTAGTTGGTATGGCCCCCACGTGCTTGTATGCCTACATCAGGGCATGGTCCTAATAAGATGACGGATGGTGTCCTGGGGGATCTCCTCCCAGATCTGGACCAGGGCATCACTGAGCTCCTGGACAGTCTGAGGTGCAACCTGGAGGCGTCGGATGGACCGAAACATAATGTCCCAGAGAATTTTCTATTGATTTAGGTCAGGCGAGTGAGCGTGGGGGCTAGTCAATGGTATTGATTCCTTCATCCTCCAGGAACTGCCTGAATACTCTTGCCACATGATACCGGGAATTGTCGTGCACCAGGAGGAACCCAGGACCCACTGCAACAGCATAGGATCTGACGATGGGTCCGAGGATTTCATCCCGATACCTAATGGCAGTCAAGATGCCGTTGTCTAGCCTGTAGAGGTCTGTGCGTCCCTCCATGGATATGCCTCCCCAGGCCATCACTGACCCACCACCAAACTGGTCATGCTGAATGATGTTACAGGCAGCATAACATTCTCCACGGCTTGTCCAGACCCTTTCATGTCTGTCACATGTGCTCAGGGCGAACCTGCTCTCATCTGTGAAAAGCACAAGGCACCAGTGGTGGACCTGCCAATTCTGGTGCCAATTGAGCTCCACGGTGTTGGCCGGGGCAGTGAGCACAGGACCCACTAGAGGACGTCGGGCCCTCAGGCCACCTTCATGAAGTCTGTTTCTGATTGTTTGGTCAGACATTCATACCAGTCACCTGCTGGAGGTCATTTCGTAGGGCTCTGGCACTGCTCATCCTGTTCCTTGTTGCCCAAAGGAGCAGATACCATGTAACGGCCGACCCCTTTACCCAGCCGGCAGCTACACATCCAAGACCTGTGGCCTGGATGATTTACTGAGACAGAATCTAACTATCAAGCCGTACTTCTAACCAATTAAACTTCTCCCCACAATCGACGGTGAAAAGATAAGTACACAAAAGCAGGATGTAAAATTAAACGGATTAAATGTATTAAATGAAACAAGACATGCAAAAAATAGAAAACAGATATAAATATAAATATCCCTCCACCCCAGCAACAACAAGACACCACCAAATATAAATACAACAAAAACCCTCCCTTGTCCCTGTAACATATAAACACACAACACGAATAACAACAATTGAATGATATACGGAAATGAATGTGAACGTGAGTCCGGTAATAAGGAAACTGTCCTGAATGTGGTTGACTGAATTAGCGAAAATGAGTCGTTTGATTTTCCCCGGACAAAATGGAGCAGCCTCACCGTGAATCCTCGGTGCGTAGTGGATGATTAACTCCGACCCCGGTGTCTCTCGTGATGAGGTCCTTGAAGCAAGTCCGGCGGATAGAAAAACAAACTGGATGGAAATGCGCGATGTGGAATATAACAGGTACAGATGGCTCGTAGTCGTGAATGTGGAAAAAAATCTCCTCCTCTCCTCTTCCTTCTCCTCCTGCTGGCTTAAATAGTCCTGTGACGGCTGTGATTGATTAATTGTGAACAGGTGTTTTCCAGGTTTGCGGCTGTGGTCTCCTTCCATCATCCGTCCCCCTTCACGGGGACGGCATTAACTGATACACATACAAACAGCAAACGGGACAATGAAACGAGACGCACTCAGAACTGACATTTAACACTAACTATGTGGCCCCGCTACAACCGGTCCTGCTGATGGGTTAAGGACCTTCTACTGTCCTGTCCAGCTCTCCTAGAGTAACTGCTTGTCTCCTGGAATCTCCTCCATGCCCCTGAGACTGTGCTGGGAGACACAGCAAACCTTTTGGCAATGGAACGTATTGATGTGCCATCCAGGAGAAGGTGAACTACCTGTGCAACCTCTAGACGGTCCAAGTATGGCCTCATGCTGCCAGTAGTGACACTGACTGAAGCCAAATGCAAAACTAGTAAAAAAACAGATGAGGAGAGAAAAATGTCTGTGACTTCCACCTGTTAAACCGTTCCTGTTTTGAGGGTCGTCTCATTTTTGCCTCTCTAGCCCACCAGTTTTTAATTTCATTAACACCAAAGCAGCTGAAGCTGATTAACAACCCCATCTGCTACTGAACTGACCAGATCAATAGCCCAGAAGTTTCAATGACTTGATGCTATACTCGGATTAAAGAATGTTCCTTTAATTTTTCTGAGCAGTATAGAATGTATGCTTAGTACAAAAGAGGAAGACTCCCAACAAAGCAGGAGATCAAAGCTAATTGAAGTGAAAAGGGATGAACTATTTTAATGATAGTGTTTTCGATAATGTGAACACTGAAAACTGGGGCTGTGATTCATTCAGTAGATAAACGTTTGGTTGAACAGTGCAGAATGCCGTCGTCAGTGTGAGATCTTTTCATTGTCCTCATTTAACTGAGTGCTTGCATACGGTTACAGCTATAAAGCAAATAGTCACACCATACATCAGCTATATACAGTGGCACACAAATTAGGTTAACGCAAATGTCTGCATGGATAACATAACCTTATATGCCCATTACCATTGTAATTGATATATGGATAATAGACAGTAGAGAAGAGGAAGCAAACGTTTCATTCAACAGCAGCTTTCCTGCACGTCCATGCTTGGTCTTCAAAGTCCCAGTTCTGGCAACTTGACAGTCCACACCCTTCTTGACATTGCACAATGTTTAAAAATGTTAGAACTATCCTGTCCGGGTTTCTCTTGTTTTTTTTTGTTTTTTTTTAATTATTGGAGACTTCTCTTGAATTGTGGCTGTAGATATTAGAATCCATGAAAATTACATTTTTTTTTATCAGTCTGGGCTTGGTTATGGTATGTGATAAAAGTTAATGATTGCTGTTCACATTCTTCCTGGTTGTATGATTCCTGTGCTCTAACTGAAGTTTGGAGGAGCTGGCATTTCCAGAGAACTTTTTTGTATGGTAGTTGTCTTTTCTGGCAGAAAAACAAAAGACTTTCTGTATTAGAGCTAAATTGGAGTAAAGAGAAGTGTTTCGAGTGTTCTGACTTCCCATGATTTTCATCTCAAAACTGATGATCAGAGAGCAAAATACTTCTGTGGTGCAAAAAGCAAGATATACTTTATAAAAAAAGTGTGTTCAGATTACATTCAATGGAATTTAAGAATTGAATGACTTTGCCTTATTCTTCATGTACATTCTACTCAGGGATGGTTCCAGTGCAGCTCTTACCCTAGGAACCCCACTTATGTGGACTCCAATATTTGTGTCGCCTTAACAAATACTTGCGTTCTTAGATCATCGACACCATGGGTTGGTTCCAATTAAGAGACCTCCCATGTGCAGACTACTGACACCACAAGCCAGCTCTTCTGTTGCCTTTTGTCTTTTGTCAGAGTTCAGCAGGCTGTCAGGCTGCTTGGGTTATCACGTTCTTCTAATTACAGGTCTGTGTGCCATCATGACCAAAGCTCAACAACAGAAGTAGGTATCTGAAGCACTTTTGGAACCTTTGCCATGTTGCCTCATCTCTTCTTATCTCCTCGCCTTACCTCAAGGCCCTTCCTTGCCAGGTGACAAAGGTTAGCTGGCTACGTGATTGGCGTCACAGAGTTCTTCTGAAGGCAGACTGTTTCCTTATCTCTGATCCCTTTGTTGACTTATGTAAAATATTAAGTTATTGGAGCTGTACTGCTTTTCTGAAAACTTGGGGGTGGGGGTGGAGGGGTTAAACTGCACAAAGGAGGATAAGTACAAGGAATTTTCATGATTTGGGTAACAGGCGTTCACTTATCTGGTCATTTGTTTTGGGGGCTTCCTTGCAGCCCGTGTGTATATTTCAGAGGCAACATTACATCTGTTTCTTTTGTGTTGCCTCTTTACTCTGACACATAATTACTTGGCGGTGTGTGGCTTTTACTTTAAAAAGAATATTTGCTGCAGACATGCCTCGCTTTGGAGATCGGACACTTCCATGATTCTGATGTGAATGATAAGTGCTATATCCCTAAGTGCTATAAGTCCATCCATTTTCCAACCCGCTGAATCCGAACACAGGGTCATGGGGGTCTGCTGGAGCCAATCCCAGCCAACACAGGGCACAAGGCAGGAACCAATCCCAGGCAGGGTGCCAACCCACCGCAGGACACACACAAACACACACCAAGCACAATTTGGAATCGCCAATCCACCTAACCTGCATGTTTTTGGACTGTGGGAGGAAACCAGAGCGCCCGGCGGAAACCCACGCAAACACGGGGAGAACATGCAAACTCCATGCATGGAGGACCCGGGAAGTGAACCCAGGTCCCCAGGTCTCCCAACTGCGAGGCAGCAGCGCTACCCACTGCACCACCGTGCCGCCCGTGCTATAAGTCCTATATCTAAAATGCAAACAGTCAGGCTGCTTTATCGGAGCACTTCACTAGCAAATGAAGCCAGAGGAAGCCACAATATGTTAATAGAGTATGTTATAAATCTCATTACAGTTATTCTTTAAAGACAGGAGTCATTAAATGTGGCATTGTTCCACTTAAGGCACATCTTTAATCACAGCCAGAGGCTTGTCATTGTAGCCCACCAGCATTAAGATGTCCGGCATCTAGCTTGGAGCTCCTCTCAATACACAGCAGCTCGTGTCAGTCCACCTTTGAATCTTGAATTCTTGAATCCCCGGAAGATGAACTTCAATCTGCGTTTGTAGTGTGCGGCATCGCTAAAGGGAGCACTGCATGTCCACAAGCCTGGTGTGCAGACAGGTCCCGGCCAAGGTGGGTGTGCTTTCTTAAGCGGTTGGTTGGTCAGGAGGTGTTGGGGGCGGGGCAGGTACTTCAGAGCCAGCTGCTATTGCATTGGGCTCCACCAATCATAAAGAAGAAAACTTCATAAAGCAGCACATCAGGCTGGACTGACTGAGGCGTCAGCGTCCAGGTACCAGGTACACGTCGCTCTGAATTGATCTTCCTCTCACTTGTCTTAATTTAGTCATTTCAATGTTGTATGAATATGCTCAAATGTTTTCTGTGGCAAAAGGGGAATAAGTTTATTCTTGATTAAAGTAATTAATGGAATTTAAAGACTAGTTCTGCTACCTTAGAGCTCTAGGGACTCTGGTGCAGCTTTGGCCTCTGGTAGGGGGCTCAAAACTGTTTCCATATGTGTGCCCTGTGATGGATTGGGTTTGGCTGCTCCTGATATTAGAAAAGTAGGTTCAAGAAACTGGTGGGAAAGAAAGCAAACGTTGTTGAAACTGCAGTATGCGTTACATCTGCATCTGCAATTTGGGTGTGTCAAAGTGACCTTTGCTTTTTGCAGCCAAAGGAAAGTTCCGCATTGCCACATTGTTGCTGCTTTCTTCTGTCATTTTGATCCATCCACTGAGACAGAGGACATGCACACTATGTGTCATTTTTAATTTGTTTTGTTCTACAAATAAAAGGAAATAGATTAGAAGCTACAGTAGCATGGCCTCATTAATGCCCTAGGCCGTGCTGGCCAGTTGGCCTTGGCTTCCACTTTTTGTCAGGAGTGTGGGACTTCAGATGTTTAATTTCTCCTGGATTTGTAACATCTGCAGTTTTCTTTTCTCTCTTTCACTGTCTGCTGCTTTTAGGAATTCTAGTACACACACACAGAGACAAGATGTCACACTGGTAGTGGTTGGTAAGGACACAAGGGCCTTCTTTGGCAATATAAAGCTGAAGTTGACACAATGTCTTAGAAATGGGTCGACAGAGCGAGAGAAAGAGCTACAAGGTCAGGACAAACAGAAGGTGACTGACACCGCTCTCACAAAGCAGCAAGTGGCATCAGAGTTATGCCACATGGAACAGTACAGGGCCTGCTGCCTAGGGGATAAATGCCAAGTGGCATTGAGATTTGTAAGGACTTCTGTTCCTTCGACTGAGTGAGTAAGTTTAAGAGCTCTATGGGTCCAGGCTCAGCAGAAGACACTGTGATCTGATAATCCCGAATGAAACCCCTGGCTCTGGAAGTGATTCTGTAAGGGACCCCAGTGTTATTTCAGAATGGGCCTTAAAGATTATAGCCTCAATGAGCCTAGTCCTGGAAAACAACATGGGGCAAAAGAAGGGCTAGAAAAATGACAAAAACTGAAAACAAAAGTGAACAAGCTCTTGGGTTATTAGCCGATTCAAGTTGACTCCCTTTGATCATCCCTCCCTTAACATTTGATGTGAAGGTGAACCTAAACTCCAAACATCGTTTTAAATGAACCGATTTGGTTCAGATGTGCTTTGTTGAGTGTTATTTTCTGTTTTGGCTTTAGAAATGGATGGATGGGAGATCCTGAGACCGATCTGGAACTGCTGCAGAAAACTCCATCTTCTGTATTTTGGATAACATTTACAAACTCTGAATTAAACCATTGGTTTGCAATCTGTGAAAATGTAATGTTTTAAAGGATCTTTCTTTCATGTTTTGGGGCAGAGGCTGTCTTTTTTGTAGTATAGATGTGCGCGCCTGGAATATAAATTTACTTGGTAGTTCATTTTTCTCATCACAGAAGGTCAAAAACTGTAAAATGTAACTTTGAGTAGCAAAACGCCAACTAAAGCTGATATGAAATGGATTGCTGCCATCTAAATTTTGAAAGGAGCCTCTTCCTTATTTTTCCCAGTCAGCTAAAATGAACGCAGTTACAAACCATTTGGTTTATTAGTTAGTAATAGCTGTAGTGAAGATTGCTACGAATTTCAAGCAACAATATTCAAAATGTATAATGCTATGGATTTATTGAATCCCGCCTGGAGCAGGGCCAGTTTATCAGAAGTATTTGGTGTATCAGTGTTTATTATATACTAGCTGTGTAAGCCCGAGCTGTAAAAAGCCCGGACTCCTATAAACCATGGATTCTGGCACTTCTTTTTTTTTTTTTTTTTTTTTTTAATTTGTATTAATTTTTATTGTAATCATTCCATACAAACAGATCAATTTATAACCAAACAAAATTGAAGACAAATCAAACCCCACCCCTGAGAAGGAGAGCTTAGCTAAAGGAAAATTGCTTAAGGCTTTTTAATGAGGCAACAATAAACAAAAGAAAGGGAGAAATAAATATATATGTAAATAAGAGATGAAGGAGGGAATTAAATGTGGTAATAGTTATTTCTCTTATTCTAAAATAATATTGATTAAATCCTGCCAGGTTTTGAAAAAATGTTGTACAGATCCTCTAACTGAGAATTTGATTTTTTCCAATTTCAAATAATATAAAACATCGGTTTTTCACTGACTTATCAGAGGAGAATTAGGATTCTTCCATTTTAACAGAATAAGTCTGCGTGCCAAGAGTGTAGTGAATGCAATCACCGTTTGCTTGTCCTTCTCCACTTCAAGTCCGTCTGGAAGAACACCGAACACAGCTGTTAATGGGTTAGGGGGGATTCTGATACCAAGGCTGTCTGAAAGGCACTTAAAAATTTTGGTCCAAAATGATGTTAATTTGGTGCAGGCCCAGAACATGTGACCCAGTGAGGCAGGAGCTTGGTTGCAGCGTTCGCAGGTTGGATCTTGCACTGGAAACATTTTGGACAGTTTTAAGCGAGACAGATGAGCTTGATATATAATTTTTAGTTGAATAATTCTATGCTTTGCGCATATAGAACTCGAGTGAATTCTCTGCTTTGCTACCTTCCACTCCTTTTCTGATATATTAGTTAAGAGATCTTCTTCCCAATGTCCTCTTGGATCTTTGAAAGGTAGGGACTCTAATAAGATTTTATATAATGCAGAAATGGAGTTTAATTCCTCGAAATTGAGCATTATTTTTTCCAGCATTGTGGAGGGTGCGAGGTGGGGGAAATCGGGCAATTTCTGTTTAACAAAATTTCTAATTTGAAGATAGTGAAAGAAATGTGTAGCTGGGAGGTTGAATTTTGAACGTAATTGTTCAAAAGATGTAAATATGTTGTCTATATAAAGATCTCTGAGCATTTTAATCCCAAAACTTTTCCAGGTATTAAAAACTGGATATACTTGTGAAGGTTGAAAAAGGTAGTTCTCTTGCAGAGGTGCCACTGATAAAAGATTTTCCATCTTAAAATGCTTTCTAATTTGGTTCCATATTCTGAGTGAGTAAAGCACAATTGGGTTGTTAGTATATTTGCAATGACTTGCATTTATTGGAGAGCAGAGCAGGGAGTATAAAGGATTCTGGCACTTCAATCAATCGATCTCATCGGTTGTGCAACAGTGGCTAAGTGAGGTTCTTTTTCCTCGGCAGTCTCACTTTGGTGAATGAGTCGCTTTCTTTCAGCTTCATGCTGTAGCCTCGCACTTCCGGGCCAGATAGACAGACAGACACACACACACACTTCCACGTGTAGATGTTTATATATAAGACTAGCTGTGTAAGCCCGGGCTCCTACAAACCATGGATTCTGGCACTTCAATCAGGCAATCGCATCGGTTGTGCATTAGTAGCTAAGTGAAGTTCTCTTTCATCGGTGGTTTTGTTTTGCTGACGTGCTGGCCTCCATTGTCTATCGGCGGCTAAGTGAGTTTCTCTTTTCTTGGCTTTCTTTGAGCTTTATGCTATAGCCTCGCACTTCTGGGACAGAAAGACAGACACACACACTTCTATGAGTAGACGTTTATATATAAGACTTGCTGTGTAAGCCCGTGATGTAAAAAGCCTGGGCACCTAAAAACTATCGAAATTGTCAGAAAAAAAATTGAAATGCAAAGTCAGTGGTTTCGTTTTGCCAATGTACTCACCCTCCTCGTCTATCAGCGGCTAAGCGAGTTTGTCTTTCATTGACGGTCTCACTTTGGCAATAGAGTCTCTTTCTTTCAGCTTCATGCTGTAGCCTCACACTTCTGACTCATTAACTTGGTGCTGCCTTGCTGGCTCTTGGAGCTTCATGTTGTAGCCTCACACTTCAGGGCCAGACAGACTTCCATGCGTAGACGTTTATTTATAAGATACCGTCATCAGAACACACACGATAATTTTATAATCAGCTATTACACTAAAACACAACAGCATGATCAAATTAAACTGGTCATGAAAGTACAAGCATGAAGACAGTCTAAAAAGACACCAGCACAAGGTTAAGAATGAGAACAAGTCAAAGTCAAAGTGAACTTTATTGTCATCTCAACCATATATAAGTATACAGAGAGACGAAACGGCGAAGCTCAGGGTCCACAGTGTAACAACATGATGTGCAAATAATAAATTAAAAATAGAATTAAAATTTAAAATTAAAACACAAACAAGACAAGACATTGTGCAAAGACAAGACAAAGAAGTAGCAGCAATATTGACGTGTTGTTAGCAATATGAACATTGATGCAATATAAGGTATTTGTAATCTATATACATAAATATAGTCAATAGATATGTAATATAATAAATAATAGATATAGATAATACAAAAATTATCAGTGTATGATAATAGTTGTTTAAGACGTGTGTAAACAATGACAGGTCAGAATGTTTCACAGCAGAAGGATAACAAAATCCTTAAAGGTCAGTATGAGATTTTCAGTTCTTTTCTACATGCACACTACTGTAGTCTTTACAGGACAGTGGCTCACATTTATAAAAGTTCTGTTTTTAAAGGTGGTTGAGTCCGTGTGGAAGATCCCAGGGGGCAGCCTGGTGTTAAGGAGTCTAACAGCTTGGGAGTAAAAACTCTCCTGCAGCCTGGCAGCTCTGGCTCTGATGCTGCAGTATCTTCTCTTAGATGGCAGAAGTGTGAAAAGTCCATGTGAGGGGTGTAAGGGGTCCTGCACAATGCTGCAGCCCTTGTGGACACTACGTTTGTAAAATATGTCCTGTAGTGAAGGGAGTGGCACCCCAATAATGTTCTCTGCTGTCTTCACTATCCTTTGCAGGCGCTTGCGGTCGGATATGTTGCAGTTGCCATACCAGATAGTGATACAGCTGGTCAGAACACTCTCAATGGTGCCTCTGTAGAACATGGTGAGGATGGAAGGGGGAAGACGTGCTCGCTTCAGCCACCTCAGGAAGTGTAGTCTCTGCTAGGCTTTCTTGATTAGTGATGAGGTGTTATGTGTCCATGTAAGTTCCTCAGTTATGTGCACACCAAGGAACTTGGTACTCCTAACAGTCTCTACATCTAAACCATTGATGCTGAGTGGGATGTGGGCAGGATGTGATTTTCTGAAGTCCACGATTATCTCTTTTGTCTTGTCGACATTGAGAGATAGATTGTTGTCTTCACACCATGCAGACAGCCGTTCCACCTCATCTCTGTATGCTGTTTCATCATCCCTGCTTATCAGTCCCAGCACCGTTGTATCATCCCCAAACTTGATGATGGTGAAGGGTTCAAACTTAGTTGAGTGCTGCAGGTGGATGTGCTCACAGGCTTCACTTCTGTAGAGTGTCAAAAAACTGTGCAGGTGGCCTTAGGAATGTCCTTGAATTGTGGAAGTCTGAAATGTTTAAAAAGTTACAAAAAAACAAGGATTGAAATAGTATGAATGACACCTTCATGGAAAGGGGCTGCTATCAACTGGGCATTCCAATGTCAGCTGCTTTTCCACCAGTTTCACATCCCTAGCCTTCTTTCATTTAGTCAATGTGATTGTTCCAATACAGGGTCACAACTGGCAGAAGCATCGGGCAAGACAGCAGCCAACTCAAGAGTGGATTCCAGTCGATCATACAGCACAATCACTCACAAAGCCAACTAAGAAACCTCGGGATGTTGGAACCAACCCACATGGACAGAGGAAGAACATTTAAACTCCACACACACACACACACTTAGGCTTGTAGTTTGATACCGATGTCTGGATCTGTAGGGCACGACTGCTACCCACTATGGCACCCCATAGGTGCAATTCAGATTCATTTTTGTTTCCCTGTGGTTGTTAATGCAAACAAACATTCAACAAAGTACTCTAGATATACAGTATCCGTCCATTTTGTTTCAGATTTAGAGTTGTGGAGACCACAGTGCATCCCACTTGAATTTGGCACAAGGAGGGAGTCAAACCACATCTGGGCCATCATTCCATCACTGCACATACTTACACACACAACCATTAGAGTCACCAGTCATCTAGTGTGTCCATAGAATGTGAGAAGAAGACCGGAAGAGCAGAACTAATGGAATGTGAGGAGTAGAAGCGAGGGCGGCAGGCAAAACCTTTGGGTGTACAATGTACCATCTGAGTGTAGGATTAGTAAAGCAGTGCATTTAGCTTTAAGCTGGTCTTATCTTCATTTTTTATACATTTAAATAATTATAATAGTACCTCTCCCATGCTTGGGGTGCTTTTGAAATACTGGCATTTGCAGTAGCAACATGGATATCACAGTTGTATAAAGAAATGTTTAGCAATTCTGGTGTATTAATTTATTAACAGACATCAAGCAGACTTTTTTCTCTAATAATATTAAAACTCAACTTAGCCTGATGTGTTTGCCAGTAGTAACTGAGAAACAGCTTTGCTAAAGGGTGTGGAGAAACTGGCCAAACACACGAGTGGACTTTGCCCTTGGAAAACCCAACTGCTTCTAAGTAATATCTGCATGATGTGAACTAACACACAGCTTCTGTTTATCAAACAACTCTACGGTAACTAATTACGCTATTCCGACTAATTTACAGACATCCAATTTGAGCTAAGTATAGGCGGAATGAACCAGAAACACCAACGCCCAAAAAATCACATCCAGGTGAGCTGAGGCCATAAAGGAAGGGCTGTTGAACGGCAGCTCCCATCTGATTGATGTGTATAACCAAACAAAGCGATTTTCACGTGTTACTAAGTCAAGAAGCCTCTTGCACTTAATGGTTCACGTAGTAGTAGCAGATCGAAGGCAGTTATACTCAAATACACCTTTGTGGACTCAAGCAAAGCTGGAGGACTTCTGAACTTGACCTAAAATTGTAATTAAAGCTATCGCCGTCCAGTGGAATTTAGCCCATGTACACAAAGCTTTGCGCTTGCGCACCTGTGCGCACCATTTCGGCTTTTGATTTCACGCATGCTCTGTGCTTGTCCGCTCATAATGGGCTCGTGCACTGATTCTTCGTTAAGGCTGCGTCCTGATATTACTAGAGTTACCAGATACCTGCGAACCCAAAGGAGGACAAAGGAGAATGCGTCCCGTTCTATTCACGAAACACAGTGTGAACTCTGTGTTACAATGAAAACTTTAAAACAAGCAATCTGACAGGTCACAAAATGAGTCATCAAAATTAAAAGTTATAGTATAACTATGCAGTTTCATATTTTTCAGACTAGGCGCCTTTTCGCAGCAGTTCATCGCTCCGGCAACACACAGGCGTGAAACTCCAGACAAAATACGTTCTTAAAATTGTACTTTGTAAGAAGAATTCCTCTTGTCAGAGTCAACAGTCTATTTCTTATTTTTGTCCACTGTGCGTTGATCAAGGAAAATGCTCTTTCAAAGGTGGTGTTGTGCCCAGGAATACAAAAGAAAAATTTGCAGATTTGAAGCAGCTCTCAGTAACTCATTTGCACAACTTTGAAAGTATGAACATCACTGTTCATGAAGGAGACTGTTAGAAAACTTGTCATCTTTCTGTCTTGCGAACGATTTCAGGTAGCAGCACTGGTCAAACAACTGAACATCATCTACAATACCCTTTTCGCTCGTACTGTACGCATGGCAACAGATCATCAAACGTACTGTACGGTCTCCCACTTTGTTTAAAAACATCCAACGAAGGCACTGAAGTTCATCGAAGGGTGTCATCCACTTTTCCAAAAAATCAAAGCACCCTTGGTCTTGTATTCTTCATCTCGGCCGTCTTCATGCAGTTTTTTCAGACATTCTCTCATTTCCAGGGAAATAAAAGTTTCACTCTGTCTGCTAAGCAGAGTTTGCTTTGTCGACTGTAGGATGCTACAAACTGCCGATGTTTTCTTCCTTTTCAATAACTGCAATTTTCGCCTGACATACTGACATCAGAGAATGCAAAAACCACAAATATACTGTCCCGAAAAAATTCTTGATCAGTATTTATGATTTATGTTAATGTTTTCAACGTGGGGAATAACTGCAACGGCCTCTCAATTGCTGGAAATAGGCTGAGTAGCGCGTAGTCGTGTTTTGTTATCGATAAAGCATAGATGATTTATGTAAAACATAGAGTTGATAGCATGCGATTTTAGCCAATAACACGGTCAAGTCAGTGATTCACGAAAGCCGGACATTTTCACCTTATTAGGCAATGCCTGCCAGAAGGAGGATACAAAGCCAAAACGGAGGACACATCCTCCTTTTGGACGTCTGGTAACCCTAGATATTACATGTGAATTGCGTTTTGTTTTTGTATTGCTCTGTCTTTTAAATTAAACAGTAAAATCTGGGATATCGAAGAATGCCTGTTTTCAGAAATACATGAAGATCTCTAACGTGAATTCCTCAACAGAGAAATGTGTAATCTTATATATAAAGCAGACTGTAACAATCCTGCGGTCTTGTGTGTTTGTTATCATCCACGGGCTGAGGGAAGGGAGACGGGGCTCTCCTCACTCATGCGCCAGCCTCGAGGAGTACCTTACCTCTGTTTAGCAAGCGAACGAGACAACCAATTAACGGATTTAGATTGCTTTTTTTTTCTATAATTTGCTTGAACATTCCGGTTGATTTTAGGACTTCTCTCGTTGTGCTAAGAATCATAGTTCGCTTGCAGGAGTGATATATTCACGCTAATCCGGGACAGAGGCCGCGGGCAGAGGGGAGGGGGAAGTGTGACGTCAGGAGTCAGGTCCTTCCTCACTGTCCGGTTTCACTTCTACCCCAACACAGAATAGTCTATAATATAAACTAGGGGGCTCTGCCCCCTGCTCACTTTGCTTGCCCACCCCCAGGTTTGGTTTACCGGATATACAATTTTAAGAGATTGTCATTTGCATGGGAATTGTTACATATGCATTATTTTCACTTTTGTAAAAACAATACTTGTCCTGGGTGGCACAGTGGCGCAGTGGGTAGCGCTGCTGCCTCACAGTTAGGAGACCCAGGTTTGCTTCCCGGGTCCTCCCTGCGTGGAGTTTGCATGTTCTCCCCGTGTCTGCGTGGGTTTCCTCCGGGTTCTCCAGTTTTCTCCCACAGTCCAAAGACATGCAGGTTAGGTGCATTGGCGATTGTAAGTTGTCCCTAGTGAGTGCTTAGTGTGTGTGTGTGTGGACTGGCGCCCTGCCTGGGGTTTGTTTCCTGCCTTTCACCCTGTGTTGGATGGGATTGGCTCCAGCAGACCCCCGTGACCCTGTAGTTAGGATATAGCGGGTTGGATAATGAACGGATGGATACTTGTCCTTTGTTTCCGGCCCCAGGCGTGGTTACATCTGTTTCTCGCAGGACGTATAACGCTGCTCACATTGTGAAGGGGGTGCGGCTGAACACATGCTAAGGAGAAGCGGTCGGATCATCTGCTGGCTTTCTGCTGCTGGCGAGCTGCATGTTTTGCTTGTCATTTATCGTTGTTTTAAGAGCTGGGAGCACATGAAGCGTGTCTGCCAACAGCAATCCAACAACTGCTCGGTTAGATGTTCTTGGACTTGTTTTAAATGATGTCTCACTGCCTTGTCTCACGTGATGTTGTAAAATCAATACTTGTCCTTTATTTCTGGCCCCGGGTGTGGTTACATCTCTTTCTCGCAGGACGTATAATGCTGCTCACGTTGTGAAGAGGGGGGCGGCTGAACTAAGGAAATGCCGTCAGATCATCTGCTGTCTTTCTGCCACTGTCGCGCTACCCGTCGATCATTTTAAAGCCTGTACAGCAGCTGTCCTTTTGCCACTTTGCGTCTCTGCCGCTCACGTTGTGAAGGGGGGGAGAGAGGAGGGGTTGGGGGGCTGATCACATGCTAAGGAGAAGCGGTTGGATCATCTGCTGGGTTTCTGCTGCTGGTGAACTGCGTGTTTTGCTTGTTGCTTGTCGTTGTTTTAGGAGATGGGAGCAAGTTAAAGTGTCTCTCACGGGACTTCAAATTGTCTTCCGAGAAGATCACATCTCGTCTCCCTAGTCTCCCTCCCAAAGATTTTTTTTTTTTTTTATAATAGAGAGATGTAGTGATATGGCAACAATAATACTAACGGGAATAATAATTCAAGTACTAATATCCAAGTGTTCTGTACAAATACATTTAAAAGTCAAAAGTACAGGTCTCTCTACCTGAACTCAGAGAAGGCTGCTACATAACAATAAACTGAATTGAACTGAGATGCACATATTATGTGTGCAGTTGAAGCTGCATTAATTAAAACTGCTTACAATTAATTTAAAAGTACAGAGGCAAGGCTGTCTTAATGTATGGGCGCAATGAGCACCGGCCGGGGGCCCACAGTTTTTCTGATGCCAACATGTTTCTGTTTTGCGATCAGAACATGGGCCCCAGTGCACCCTGTGAAAAGGAACAGACTCGACACATGTGAAAAAGGTTTGGGGCAGCCACCCGTATAATATTCCTGGCTGCAGATGGTTTTTTTGAATAATACAGAGCTGTTGATAGCACTGAGTCCAAGATAGAACTGACAAGGGTTGGGAAAGATGGCGGCTTTAAGTGATCAGACCGGAAGTGATGTAGGGTAACTGGAAGTGATGTTCTTCTGACATCACTCTGTGCGCCGGAACTGGAAATGACGTTCTTCTGCGTGCTGGAACTGGAAGTGTCATCACTGACTCAGATAGGTTTTCCCGCGGCTGGTCTGTAGAGATAACAGGAGAAGGTTTAGTGCACCCTGCCCTCCCCTGGCCTGGCGTGGAATTACCTTTACTTGGTCCACACAACGTCCCCCTACTTGCACATGTGTGACAACCCCTTTGCCTGGGGCCTATGATGTTGTTCAGGCGGCCCTGCACAGAGGCAGTCTTCAATAGCATTCTTATATCTACTGTGCCCTTCCTCTATCTTTTCACGATAGATAGATAGATAGATAGATAGATAGATAGATAGATAGATAGATAGATAGATAGATAGATAGATAGATAGATAGATAGATAGATAGATAGATAGATAGATAGATTATACTTTATTAATCCCCAAGGGGAAATTCAATTCATGTCTCCTGTCTGACTTCCAAACTGAACAGACACAATTGTTCACAATTTCGCTAAAGATCAGCTGAATGAAAATATTACTTACTTACTACTTTTCTTTTCAAATTCTGACTGACAAACTATTTTTCTAAATATCATTATCCCATGATACTGGCAGGAAAAATGTCACTTTTATATCAGGTAAAGCTGACTGAGCAGTACAAATGTAACTCTGAAAGTCTTATGTAAAGATTTAGTGAGTAAAGTTTCAGCTCTGTCTTATGTTGGAAGGTTGATGTCACCAGAACGCTCAGATTGGTGGCCTGTTCCAGCCTTGCACCCAATGCTTGCTGGGATAGACTCCAGCGTCCCTACAGCCTTGCCCTGGATAAGCAGGTTTAGAAGGTGGATGTCTTCTTCCAATTTATTCAAAAAGCAAAATTCAAACCTGGGCAAAGAAATTTGGCAGTTGATTTTTCTTTCATTTTTTTTCTCATTTTTTAAAATGATAATGAGAATATTTTAGTGGAATAACATTTCCTACATATTGTTAGACGTATATGTGGTGTTAAAATTATACATATATGTATGGAATACATTTCACATAGTAATTCATTTTGTGTTGAGTTGCAACTAAATCTACTTAGATGTGGCAGAAAAATGCAAAACAATAAAAAAACAATCCATGTGCTATCAGGCAAATGTGCTACAAAACAAAGTGAACACGCCTGAAATGAAAATGTATTGATCAAGCACTACTGAGTCACAAGATGTGTGGTTCTTATTGTGTGTGCCTGAAAACATTCAGCTATCCCAATAAACCACACAGTTTACCAAGTACAAGCAAGTAGGGTGAATACAACAGTGAAGCCATCACACAACATGAGTGTTCTGGCACACAATATGCCAGGGGTCGTATAAAACAGAGATTTGGTGATCACTATACATTATCAGTTTTACTTTAGTCTGTGTATGATTTTGTGAATTGTTGTGCTCATCTTTGTTCTAGTGCCAGGAAAAAAATGTGGATAAACTGCCCAAATCCAGGTGTGCAAAGCTTGTGGAGACTTACCCAAGAAGGTGTGAAGCTGTAATTGCTGCTACTTCTACAAAGTACTTGCATGAATGAAAAATTCTGGTTTTTGATTTTTAATAAATTTGCCAGCTTTTCGTAAAACATGTTTTCAATTTGTCCTTATATATGACTAAGTGTACATCAATAGGCAAAAAAGGCACCTTTATCCATTTAAAATTAAACCTACAATACAATTAGATGTGTAGAAAGTGAAGAGCCATAGATACTTTCTAAATCCACAACAGGGACATCTTTTGTCCAACACTGATTCCAGTTAATTATTAAGCGTGAAAGCCTTCTGTGCAGAATTGGAATGCTCTCTCAGTACATGTGTGGATTTGTTTTCAATTCTCATTAAATATTCTTCTTTCTTTGAAAGACTCTGATTGGTTATTCTAAATGTCCTCAGTGTGAGTGCATTGGGCTGTACATTAAATAATGAAGACCCATGTATCACGAATACCAAAAATGCAGATGTGTTTCCTCCCCAATATAAAATATTGGCAGCACTTCAGAAATCTGTTTTGTCCTCAGTATGAAATGACAAGGGTCACACAGGTAAGAAGAAAGTACTAAAGGACATGGCCTGAAAGCCATACACATTCATCCATTTGTTCACCCAGTTTTAGCTGTGGGTGTTATATACAGGGAAGCTTTGGAAATGATAAGAAAGTGCAATGGAAACTGTAAGCTTTTTAATCAGATTTTGACAATTTTATTAACCCAGTCTCTATTTTGCATCAGTGACATTTCTGCATTAGGGTCAGGGGGGCACAGCTCTACCAATAAGTAATGAGCCAGTAATTTATTTTTAAAATGTTTATAACAATCCTCACCTTTGTCTTATTAAGTATCCAGTTTTCTATCATATGCTCAACATAATTACTTATCTAGAAAAATACTCCTTCCAGTAGTCTGTGTCATTGTGCTGGACGCTGAAACTCTGGTTCTGGCTGAGGGGGGGGGGGGGGGGGGGGGGGGGGGGGGGGGGGGGGGGGGGGGGGGGGGGGGGTCCAGTCGGCCCTGCAGTGTTCTTTATATGATTGGTTGTGTGAGCTCGTCCAACCTGTACTTTCCAGTTGAACGATGTGGCTTGAAGGTCCTTGCTTATACTTAAATACAGACCACCCATAATTTGTATTTATTTATTTATTTATTTATTTATTTATCCTTGTATCCACATGTACACATTTACATTTACTTATTTGGCTGACAATTTATCCAAAGCAATTTATGACACTGATGATACAATTGGGTTACATTTCTTGTGTTTATCCAATTGGAACACCAGCAGGTCAAGTACCTTGTTAATGGTCACATCCACCACCTCAGGGTTTGAAGTCCAAAGCCTTAACCACTATACCACAATGCCAAGCGCACCTCATGCCACTCACCTGGGGTCAGAGGCAGCCCGTCTGCTACACTTTCCCCGGACCCCCATGAGCTCACGCAAGATCAGGGTCCAAAGCTGATGGACTTTAGAAGTAGGAAGATGCGTCTGAAAGTTCTACATCTTCACCCCCTCCACACTTTAAGGAGCTGCTTTTCTGGCCCGCTTCTCCGGTTAGTCCTGGGTTATCTGAGGAACATGAACCTCGCAGGTCTGGACCAAGGAGTGCAATAGTTTTACAATGAAATTTACACTTTTTAATCGCTCGTTTAGAAAATGTGGAAAACTAAGTTCTACAACAACTTGTTTGTTTTGTTTTTTTCTGCGATTAAAAAATATATATGGTTCTAAGCAAATAGCAAATATATGTAACACTAAATAAAAAGCAGTAATTTAAGCTTTACAGTAAATAAGACAAACTACCTGAGCAAATTTTAAAAGGCACAGGACCCCATGTAGAGTACTTTGTCTTTGTACAGAGTTCAAGGGTCTCAAGAATCTAATTACTATCCTTATTATTAGTAGTAGTTTTATTTTCCATTGTATTTTAAGTTTAAGTTTTTGCTTCCATTGTATTTTAAATGTTTATGTGTTGATGAGATGTTGTTGAAGATTTCAGTTTATTGCTAATATAACGGAGTATTCACAATACAGTTTATTACAAAATTGAACACTTTCTGAAAAATGTCATTTTCGATACCCCATTGATAATCAAAGACACCACACAGCACAAAAATGAAAATGACACGCAGTTCACGTGTATCTGCAGAGTGACATCTTAATGGCACTGAGTGGGAACAAAATGCAGAGCAACATTAGCAGTAACCATGATGGCACGTGGCATGGAGTATGCGTGAAGTCAAAGGTGTGCGAGTACAAAGTGGTCAGAAACAATTACAGCTTAAAGGAATATTCCACCTGAAAATGAGGTTCACTTTATATGTCACTTACCCCATGTAGTTTGTAGAGATGGCCGAGAAACATTTTAAATCAAATGTTTTCATGCAGAATGGAGAGAGACGTTTATGACATACTAGCTGTGTAAGCCTGTGCTGTAAAGAGCCCGGGCTCCTGGAAACTGTGGATTCTGGCACTTCAATCAATCAATCGCATTGGCTGTGCATTAGCAGGTAAGCAAGTTTCTCTTTCCTTGGCAGTTTCGTTTTGCCGATTTGCTCGCCTCCATTGTCTATCAGCGGCTAAGTGAGTTTCTCTCTCCTCTGAGGTTTTGTTTTGCCGATGTGCTCGCCTCGCTTGTGTATTAGCGGCTAAGCGAGTTTCTCTTTTGTCGGCAGTTTCACTTTGGCGACACAGAGTCGATTTCTTTAAGCTTCATGCTGTACCCTTACACTTCTGTGCTGGACAGACAGACAGACAGACGGACGGACGGACAGACAGACAGACAGACTTCCACGCGTAGACGTTTATATATAAGATTAGCGGCCAGCAGTGGCTGATGCTGTACAACAGCTTTCTTGTCATACAGAGTCCTAGGTGACCCTGTTTTCCCCTTTTATACTCTTTATGCTGTTTACCCAAATTCCCCAAGTCCCATACACATACCACTCTATAGTCAGGTACTGTATGTTACCACTTCTTCATGTCCTTTCCTTGTTTATCTATAATGTCAGGAAATTAGAGAGAGTGAAGGAACAGGCAGGAGAAGGAGCTACAAATTTAATTATGTGTTCTAGATGATATACCCAAATTTTAAGCAAAATAAAGTTAGAGTGTCAAAAATATCATTACAGCCTCAGTAGCAGGGCATCTTGCATTCATAGGCAACTCTTGGCATGTCCTCAGTCCGGCTTTGTCTTTGCTACCACATGGCCTTTGAATGGCGTATTAAAACAGGCTGCATACCTGTCCCAGTATGGCTGCTGAGACAGAATTGTCTTCATCGTGCAGAAATGGCAAGAGAGAGAAAGAGAGAGAGTTGATCTTCTCTTTATGGCAAGATAGCAAGAGGGAAATGGAAAGTGGAGTGACAAGCTTATAGCATTCCCATTACAATTCAAGAACCAATGAGGTATCGTGGTACAGAGTGATGTAAGACCGATCACTAAGAGCCACACTTCAGACAAATGAGTGCACAAACTTCCTCTTCACATCTGCCCTCTTGTCCAAGCTTTCTCCCCGCAGGGAATGGACTCATAGGCTCATTTAATGTTTGTGCAAATCACCTTCGCCAAACCTGTCCAATGCATACTCTCAACTCCCCTGCCATAAGTTACACTCCCTAAACGGAGAAGCTATGTATACTCATTCTTTCAAAATCATGCTGGCCCGCTTTCAGGCCACATAGAAAGTGGCAGCTCTGCATCTCCTCACTCTCACCATAAATGTCACCTCCTAAGTCAATACTTAACAGAATCTTCGAAAGATACTGGGGTGAGGTTGGGTAAACATCACACCACCATTGTTCTTATCAGCAAAGTCAAACATGCCTCCTGAATATATCCTTACTTTTTACAAATCAGGTTCTTTTAACTATCTAATACAAACTTCAACCTGTTCTTAAAAGACATAATACAATTATAACAATGCTAGATATCACAAATACAAAAAAGTAGAAGAACACTAAAACAAGTGCACTGTGTACAGTTTTGAAATTCTTTTTTCCCCCTTTGTACTGTATATTCTAATTTCTGACAATTTTTAATCTCCATTACAACAGTGAACAATGTGAAATTGTCCATGGGTAAAAAAGCTATGTATATCAGTTGATAATATATATATAGGGTATGTCAAAATTATGTTAACATTTGAATGGCGGAAACAATTTATTCATTAAACATACTTCACATGTGCAAGATGGTTTACAGGAATGTCTCAACCATCATGTTCAACACATGTACCATATGTGGTGCATAAATTGTCCAGAAAAATCTTATATAAGTATATACAGAGCAGTACCATTAGTGTTAACATAATTTTGACTAACTCTGTGTGTATATATTATAATAAAAAAATCCTGGGACGAGATGAGACTTTTTAGCCTGGGACGAGACGTGACTTTTTCAGAGAGATACTTTCATGTCCCACAAGATGAGACTTTGTGCAACCACGTCTGGGGCTGGAAATAAAAGACAAAGAGTAGATAAAGTAGAATGTCGTAAAGAATTCAAAAACATTGGCGTGATACACATGCAGAGCAGGTTGGAGATAACAAAAGAACTAAAATTTGAAAGTCTCCAAAAAATGATAGTAAAGATCGCATTAGTACAAACAAACGGAAATTATTACTCGGTGAAATAACGGAACAGCAAAAAGAGATCGAATATATTGTTTGGATTTAAACTTTAAGTCGGAGACTTGTAGATCATCTAATTCGTGTTACCATCAGGGAAAAGTAGTGTTTCTTCCCAATGAAGAGGCATATCCCGAGAATTAAAAGATTTGTTGTTTGGTGAAAGTGAAATCCACATATGCGAGTGGCAGAGATGTGAAGTGGCTGGTGCATAGCGCAGGCAGGGTGGGGTTGGCGAGCGAAGCAAGCAGGGGGCGGAACCCCCTAGTGTATATATATATATATATATATATATATATACAGTACAGTATATACAGTATAATCAATCACGTTACTCGTGTCCCATAATCCACATGTCAGTTTTCCACTCATATGCTGAAAATGTTCAAAACACGTGATTTTTTTTTGCTAAATATACACTTCCAGTGTACATCATAAATAGGAAACCTAAAGCCTGATGGGAATGATGTATTGAATTGAAGACCCGCTTATCCACCTCATTTGTCGGTCAGCAGTCCTGTCTTCAATTCAAAAAGTCATTTTCTTGAGCTAGGCTGAGTTAAGACCCTCACGGTCCTATGTGTGATTCAATGAGTAGGGTTCCCTAACAATGATTCTTTACATTTTTATAGCGCTTTTCTCACTACTCAAAGTGCTCTCCACCCAGGGAGGACCCAGACATGAACCCACAACAGAGACTTGATCTCACATTTCATAAATCATTGCAGCGTACGGACAGCCGGTTGTTTCATATAATGTGCTTGTGCACAGTCTTGCTTTTGGACACTAGATCATTTTATTGAGTTAGGGGAGATGGTAGATCTGCCAAATGCCCATGAGGCTTTAGGTTTCCTGTTTATGATGCTGATATCTTCATAACAGTGCATATCCCTCCTACTTGACATTATCAGCACTCCTTCAAATTAATATACTTTAAAGATTCTCCACAGCTAGTGATACAGCAGGCCATTCTTTGACTGGTATCCTAACATACCATTTAAAATAAAAACGAAACATGTAGAAAGCTTGCATGTAAGTGGCTATTTTAAAATAACTGCTCCCAAATTTTTATTAAAATGTATGTATTCATTACACATGTACATGAGCATGATGTTTGGAGCCTCTGACTGTCATGCATTCATCATAACCATTACTATGGCGGAAGCCTCTAGAGTTCACCAGGAAGTGATTTAAATAAATGCACATGAGTAACAGCCAAAGGATTGTGGGAGTTAGGAGTGCTCTTCTCTCAGCAGCAATTGGACTGCGTTTTATCCAAAAACATTTCTGTAACCCACCTAATATGATGAAAAAGGAATAGTCGTTGTGATGTCTGTAATATGTGCCTATAATGCAACATACTTCTGAAGCTCCTGTATCTCACAAATGTTCACTTACTTGTAATCCTGTATTGTGTCACTACTATTATACCTCTTGGAAGCACACAACAGAAAACAGAGGAAATGTGTTAAGAAAAACTAATCCCTTCTAAGTATGACCTGGCTGGATGACTAGGAGACTGCATTGGTATGAAGCGACACGTAAGTAAACGGCGGCACCATTACCTCATACTATGTGTGTTAAGTTTGGCTTGACGGCCCAGCACAGACTTTACTGTTGGACGCTCAGGGTTCAGGGGATGTGCAACTGACCGAGGTCTCCACACTCTGCTCGTCTCTCACATTGTGGTATAAGCGACCACGGGACTCTCCAAGGTTCATTTTCTTCAGGGATGTGGCTGACTGCAGTTTTGTTTTCCACTGGCCGGTGTTCATCAGTTATTCAGTGGACAGACAGTGCTGGGCTCCATTTCTGTTAAACTGTTTGCAACTGTTTTTCGTCTTGTGTCATTATGTATATTGGCTTAGTTTAGTGTGCCATGCAAAATTAATTTTGAGAAGGCAGTCAATGCACTTTCAATGATCTCACCTTATCTGCTTATCTGGAGGGAGCTTCAGTGGAAACAGACAGAGTGGGGCTGATGAAGTTTCCCTTTTCATGAGAAGCAGTCTTCACAGTTTCTTGTCTAGAAGTGCCAGCCGCATGTGAGATATATTTCTCTAGTGTAACCTGAGACTACGCTTATTGTCATTAGTCAACAAAACTGGCAAAAATGGCTTCTCTGCTGCTGGGACCACTGCTTCCATGTTCCTGAATTGATGAGTGGTTGTCCACACCTTTGAGGTGATGCAAAAGTGCATTCCCATTGGTTTGCCAATCTTCAATATTCAAGCCGTTGTTCACGGCTACCTTCTTGTTCCATTTGAACTCAATTAAAACTGGAGATGTTCTGACAGCTTTACTTATCATTCATACCTACCAGAAAGTTATGAGAATCCCAACATAACAGACATAAACCACCTTTTTGGCCAACGTCCGTTGCTGCCGCCTTTACCTTGGAGATTCTTAAATGGGCCCATTTAAACCTCTTGCCCCCTTCTCACAGAGGGAAGAATTGAACTGGTCAAGAATGTTGGCTTATCGTCGTCATTTCCAATACACATTTTTGCATGTCTGGGTTTCTAAAATCTGTCTTGTTGAGCAAGTTTTGATCATCCAACTTTGTCAACCATAGATCCTGAATTGTAGCCTTTGATCGAAAATATGACTTAAAATGTTAACTGTTCCCCAAGCCCTGGGTGTTCTAATATCAGGTACTTTTATGACCAAAATTTGCAACCATTTGGAACCATGGTGTTGTCATGCATGACCCATAACCAGCACAGACGTCCAACAGAAACTGAACATGCAACACATGTTGAGATGATGCCTCCCAGTGTTTAAGCATTGATTCTGTAGATGATAACCCGCTGAGAGTGGCACCCAACAACTCTAAACATCGCTAAAGTAGCTGTTCTAGTCATTCACGTTATTAACAGTTTTGCTGCTCAAAGCTGTTTAGTGGGCCTCCTGTGTAATTCCACAAACCTTTAGCTGTAAAGCACCTCCCTAGGGTCTTGTGATTGTCCTCTAAACTGCTTCAGCATGTACCCAGGGCCATCTTAACGCTTGGGCACACTGGGCAGTTGTAGGGGAGCCCCATGAGCATGAGGTCCCCATGCTAATATCTGTATGTTGTGACTTGCTGAGTGGTTGTCCAGATAGGGGCTCTAGTGCACTGCTTTGCCTGGGGGGCTATAATGCTGTTAAGACGGCCCTGCATGTACCATCACCAGCTCCACTGCCAGTACTGTAAGTCTACACTGCGCAATGAAAGGGAGTGCCCTCGTAACAGCCAGAAGAACACTAAAGTATCCAAAGGATACAAAAATGAAGGTTCATTATAAAATAAACACACAAGATTGGCACACATTATCAAATGAATGAAACAGAAAGAAATGAAAAACTGAAATGTGCCAAATAACGCTTAGTACAGTATTTCATTTGCTTCTCAGACAACCTCTGGTTCCTTTCTTGTCAGTAAAGTGGTGTTCCACATTGCAAGAGCCATTTCCCATTGCTAAGTTCTACTCCACTCAGGTCTGTCTGGTCATACCCACCTCATGATTGGTACTGCACCAGAGGAGCCCCATTACTCCTTTCACACACAAGCATGTCCATCTTATTCAGGTTTACTTGATCCAGCCTGTTTAAAATGAACACCCTTATGTCTAACACCGGGATGCCTGTCCTGAGTGAAGAAGTTTCACTTAATTAATTGGATTGAAATTTGGATTGCTCTTTGTCTCACCTCTCCCTTTAGAACATAGATAGATAGATAGATAGATAGATAGATAGATAGATAGATAGATAGATAGATAGATAGATAGATAGATAGATAGATAGATAGATAGATAGATAGATAGATAGATAGATAGATAGATAGATAGATAGATAGATAGATAGAGTGCATCTGGGAAGTATTCACAGCACATCACTTTTTCCACATTTTGTTATGTTACAGCCTTATTCCAAAATGGATTAAATTCATTTTTTTCCTCAGAATTCTACACACAGCACCCCATAATGACAACATGAAAAAAAGTTTACTTGAGGTTTTTGCAAATTTATTAAAAATAAAAAACCTGAGAAATCCCATGTACATAAGTATTCACAGCCTTTGCTCAATACTTTGTCGATGCACCTTTGGCAGCAATTACAGCCTCAAGTCTTTTTGAATATGATGCCACAAGCTTGGCACACCTATCCTTGGCCAGTTTCACCCATTCCTCTTTGCAGCACCTCTCAGGGTCCATCAGGTTGGATGGGAAGCGTTGGTGCACAGCCATTTTAAGATCTCTCCAGAGATGTCCAATCAGATTCAAGTCTGGGCTGTGGTCCTGAAGCCACTCCTTTGATATCTTGGCTGTGTGCTTAGGGTCGTTGTCCTGCTGAAAGATGAACCGTCGCCCCAGTCTGAGGTCAAGAGCGCTCTGGAGCAGGTTTTCATCCAGGATATCTCTGTACATTGCTGCAGTCATCTTTCCCTTTATCCTGACTAGTCTCCCAGTTCCTGCCGCTGAAAAACATCCCCACAGCATGATGCTGCCACCACCATGCTTCACTGTAAGGATGGTGCCAGGTTTTCCCCAAATGTGACGCCTGGCATTGACACCAAAGAGTTCAATCTTTGTCTCATCAGACCTGAGAATTTTCTTTCTCATGGTATGAGAGTCCTTCAGGTGCCTTTTGGCAAACTCCAGGCGGGCTGCCATGTGCCTTTTACTAAGGAGTGGCTTCCGTCTGGCCACTCTACCATACAGGCCTGATTGGTGGATTGCTGCAGAGATGGTTGTTCTTCTTGAAGGTTCTCCTCTCTTCACAGAGGACCTCTGGAGCTCTGACAGAGTGACCATCAGGTTCTTGGTCACCTCCCTGACTAAGGCTCTTCTCCCCCGATCGCTCAGTTTAGATGGACGGCCAGCTCTAGGAAGAGTCCTGGTGGTTTCGAACTTCTTCCACTTACGGATGATGGAGGCCAATGTGCTCATTGGGACCTTCAAAGCAGCAGAAATTTTTCTGTAACCTTCCCCAGATTTGTGCTTCGAGACAATCCTGTCTCGGAGGTCTACAGACAATTCCTTTTGACTTCATGCTTGGTTTGTGCTCTGACATGAACTGTCAACTGTGGGACCTTATATAGACAGGTGTGTGCCTTTCCAAATCATGTCCAATCAACTGAATTTACCACAGGTGGACTCCAATTAAGCTGCAGAAACATCTCAAGGATGATCAGGGGAAACAGGATGCACCTGAGCTCAATTTTGAGCTTCATGGCAAAGGCTGTGAATACTTATGTATATGTGCTTTCTCAATTTTTTTATTTTTAATAAATTTGTAAAAATCTCAAGTACATTTTTTTCACGTTGTCATTATGGGGTGTTGTGTGTAGAATTCTGAGGAAAAAAATGAATTTAATCCATTTTTGGAATAAGGCTGTAACATAACAAAATGTGGAAAAAGTGATGCGCTGTGAATACTTTCTGGGTGCACTGTAGATAGATAGATAGATAGATAGATAGATAGATAGATAGATAGATAGATAGATAGATAGATAGATAGATAGCATCTGGAAAGTATTCACAGCGCATCACTTTTTCCACCTTTTGTTATGTTACAGCCTTATTCCAAAATGGATTAAATTCATTTTTTTCCTCAGGATTCTACACACAACACCCCATAATGACAATGTGAAAAACGTTTACTTGAGGTTTTTGCACTGTACTGCACATACACTGTATGTAAAGGCACTATATAAAATAATGATAGATAGATAGATAGATAGATAGATAGATAGATAGATAGATAGATAGATAGATAGATAGATAGATAGATAGATAGATAGATAGATAGATATGTAAAGGCACTATATAAAATAAGGATAGATAGATAAAGATAGATATGTAGAGGCACTATATAAAATAAGGATAGATAGATAGATAGATAGATAGATAGATAGATAGATAGATAGATAGATAGATAGATAGATAGATAGATAGATAGATAGATAGATAGATAGATAGATAGATAGATAGATAGATAGATAACATGTAGCTTGTTTTTCCATTTCAGACAGACAGCTTTTATTGAAGGTTACATCTTTTAGAGGGAAGCATTCCACATTTTAGAATGTTGAGGCCCGTGCCTTAAGGTTTCAGTGCTTCAGAAAATAACATTCATCGATCGTCTTGATCAATTGGCTTTAGCGTTTTCTCTTGAAGTAACCAAAGCCCCCACCAACTCCCCCTCACCTCGTTGTCGCAGAGGCGCCTGTTGCAGATGATCGCTTGAAGACGCAGCATATTTCAGGAAACGGTGATGGCGCTTGAGGGCTATTGTGGGTCTAACCGGGAGTTTTCTTTTCATGGATGCTCCTCAGGCAAGCAAGCGCTTATGTATACGTTTCTGATTTATGACTCGAATAATTTATTGTTACATACTTTCTAGTGCAGTCAAAAGGCACAATGAGTGTTTCCAGCACAAGCGCCCCATTACACACAAGTGGAATGTAAAGTAAATTGCTAGGGGTTTGGGCACAGATAGTCTTAATTAAATCAAAGTAGTAGAGAACCGACAGACATGCGAGGTTAATCTGAATAGATCAAACTAAATTGATTCGGTATGTGTGTATCCCCGAATGTGACGTACCGTGAAATGGCAACTTGTATAAGATTGGATCCTGCCAGAAAACTAACATTAATGAAACAGTATCTGTAGTGGTGAGGACGACGTATGACATCATGGATTTCTTCGCCCGCCGCAGTGACACGGCAGCTGGCAGCGCACCTCATGTCGGCAGTGCGCGCGCTCCCGGCCTCTGTCCGTCGTTTGGTGCTGAAGTCTATACGCGTTCACGCCGCGTGCTGCGCAAAGGGCACAGCGTTGTTTCTCAGGTTTTTTTGGTCATATTCTCCTTTCCATACAATTATATATACGTTGATTATATCTTTAACTACAGTCTGAATATGCCTTACATAATTAAAATAAGAAAAAGAATCTGGAGTTCCGACAGTCGAAATGTTCCCTGATAAAATACGGTGAGGCATCTTTTAGGATTTTGCTTACCGAGGTTCGAACTCCCAAGAGGAATTATAGTAAAATATTGATAGATCGCTAATTTATTTTGCTTATTTTGTATGACTGAAAAGTACGTATCAATTTATGTTAATTTAAAAAAAAAAACATAGCAGTACCTGAAGCTGCACCAAAGAGCTCAGTGCATGATCAATGCATCATGCCGTAAAAGTAACCCAGTCGGGACATGTGCTTGACCATGTTGAACGGCACGTTTGTGCAGGACTGCTCTGGGGATGATGATGATGCTTTTGCGGGGGGTGAGGGTGGGGTGGGGTGGGGGGGGGACTGCATTCTAATGTGTGCTTTATTTAGAATTCACCACACGTAGTGTCTCCGAAAGTAACCGCTGACTCCCCCC